>NC_060149.1:162481298-162790048 GCF_021461385.2 Schistocerca piceifrons
ATTTTACAGTTGACATTACACACGCTGGCAGATGACATTCACCGGGCATTCGCCATACCCTCACCCTGCCATTGGATGCCCACATTGTGTAGCGTGATTCGTCATTCCACACAAAGTTCTTCCAGTGTTCAATCGTCCAATGTTTACGCTCCTAAGCGAGGCGTCGATTGGCATTTACCGGCGTGATGTGTGGCTTATGAGTAACCGCTTGACCATGAAATCCAAGTTTTCTCGCCTCCTGCCTAACTGTCGTAGTACTTGCAGTGGATCCTGATGCAGTTTGGAATTCCTGTGTGATGGTCTGGATAGATGTCTTCCTATTACACATAACGAGCCTCTTCAAATGTCGGCGGTCTCTGTCAGTCAACAGACGAGGTCGGCCTTTACGCTTTTGTGCTGTACGAGTACCTTCACGTTTCCGCTTGCAACGGTGGACCTATGGATGTTCAGGAATATGAAAATTTTGCGTGCAGACGTATGACACAAGTGAAACCCAATCACCTGACCACGTTCGATGTCCATGAGCTCCGCAGAGCACCCCATTCTGCTCTCTCGCGATGTCTAATGACTACTGTGGTTGCTGACATGGAGTACCTGGCAGCAGGTGGCAGCAAAATGCACCTAATATGAAAAACGTATGTTTTGGGGGTGTCCGGATACTTTTGATCACAATGTAGCTAAAGACAAACCAGTGCAGCAGAAGCAGAAGTAATTACACGGGGAATCGACAAATGGGTACAAACATTCCAGCAAAGATTGTTCGCAAGTAACACATGCATAAAACATGATACAAAGAGATTGTAAAATCATAATAAGCAACTTACATTAAGTCAAGTCTCTTTCATCTATATCAACTGCTCCATTTCGCTACAATTTGCTGAAATTATGACTTCTCTATACACAACATTTTACGTGAAGGGTATCACGAAACATCCGACGTTATCCACTACAACATATATGTATATTTCATGAACAGCAATGACCCTGTGTCGCTCCCTTGGCGTACCGCTGATGGTGCTTTTACGTCTGACTATTTCGTCCCATTAAATACATTCATGATCAGAGAAAAACAGATCACCAGATCACTGGAGATGTACGAGGGCTATTCGGAAAGTAAGAAACGATAGGTCGCGAAATGGAAACCACAGTGAAAATCAAAAGATCTGAGAATACATGGTTTCGGAAATACATACGCGTGTGGTTTTGTAATTATTGTGTGTTGTTTCGTTTCTGCGTGCGTGTTTCCTGTGCTATAAATGCCAAGAGAAAAGAAATTTAGCCGCAAACGAAAGTTTCGCGGTAACCTGTTCCAAACACAACTGAATAATACACATCAGTTGCTTCAAAAGTTGCCGGCGGAAACTGTGTCTACAGACACTGCTTTTAGACATAAACATTCGCTTTCTGAATGTAATAAGAAAAAGCCTAGTAGCACTGTGAGTAGCAATATCCACGGAAATGCTATTGTGAACCTAAATATGCTGTCAAGACTTTCGAAGGGTGCTGTGAAATGTAAGTACTGCAATTGTGAAGATATTATTGACGTTTCTGGGGACATTTCAGCAAGGAAGGGTCTTTCAGGTCGGTTAGTGATTGCCTGTAACTCGTGGAAGATGCACAGTGACACTATGACATCGCCAGCACTGATAGTCGACATTACAGTGTAAATATTGAGCTTGCTTATGCAATGCGATGTATTGGAAGGGGAAGAAGAGCTGCCCAGACTTTTTGTGTAGTGATGGATTTGCCTCCATCCCCACTGAGGTTTGACAGATACAATAAATCGTTACATAATACTTTATGTGGTGTAAATGAACATTCACTGAAAAGAGCAACAGAAGAAGCAGTAACCTTGTCTGAGAATACAGACATTGTAGCAGCATTTGATGGATCTTGGCAGAAGAGACGTCATACTTCTCTGAATAGGGTTGTAACTGCCACATTTATTGAATCTGGTGAGATACTAGATTATTAATGTCTAACAAAGCACTGCCATGGTTGTTCAACTAAATTTATTGGCACCCATGTTTGTGTAAAGAACTTTGATGGCCCAAGTGGAAACATGGAATCGAAAGAAGTAATAAAGATTTTTAGATCAGAGGTCAGTCGTGGTGTGAGGTATGTTGGCTACCTTGGGGATGGAGACTATAAAGGACACACTACTGTTGTTAATGACAGACCATATGGGGACATTCTGATAGAATAGCTTGAATGTGTTGGGCATGTACAAAAAAGAATGGGAGCTCGGCTGAGAAAATTATGTAAAGACTCTGTGGAAAAAAAAACTGTTAGATGGAAAACACATAGGTGGTCCAGGTCGTCTTGCAAAAAGTGAAATTGATTCTTTGACTCAATATTATGGACTAGCAATTAGAAGAAATGTAGGATATTTGGTCAACATGAGACGAGCTGTTTGGGCAACATGGTTTCACAGAGTGTCAACAGATGAAACCCCACAGCATGGTTTGTACCCAAAAGGGGAAGATTCGTGGTGCAAGTACTGGTTGAGCAATACTACAGGCATACAGTATACCCACAAACATTCCTCACCACTTGCTGTAACTGAGGCAATTAGGCCTATATATAGGGCTCTGGCAAATAAAAATCTACTTAGGGAATGTATGCATGGTCTCTCTCAGAATGCAAATGAAAGCTTCAACAGCTGTATATGGGAAAGAATACCCAGAACTGAATTTGTTTGGCTGACAGCGCTGAAGATTGGTGTAATAGATGGAGTAATAACATTCAATGATGGTGCAGTTTCAAGGATCAATGTTATGAAGAAACTGAACATCCAGACGGGAAGGAATATGGATTCAACTCTAACTGCTATTGACAATCGTCGGGTAAACGAAGCAGAGACAGCTGCAGAAGCTGCTACCAAGGAGTCAAGGATAAAGAAAAGAATGAAGCGAAAGAGTATGGAGGATAAGGAAACAGGAAGACAACTGGGTTAAACAGCTGCAATGTTCTAAACGAGCATAGTGGTAAGTTAATAAATCTGTAAATCTTCTTTTGCGATTTACCGAAAACATGAATTTTCATCATTCAGGTATACTTTTCATCTAAATGACTGAAGTTAAACTCACAAAAATTGGTACAGATATTTAGAATGATCTCCTCTACCTCCCTTGCCTACTATTTCCTGAAAGAATATAACATGATGATGATGTCGGTGATATTTGAGCTATATTTTTAAATATTTTTGTTGTAGCAAAATAAATTACTTGTCTTTTTTGCAGATCAGTATCAGGGAAGGAAACTGGAGGCTTAAAACACTTATGTGAGTGTTGTCTGTACTCCGACTCTTTTTACAAGCTGTGCAGTCAGTGGTTCCAAAGAAAGTGGTACAGCAGTGAAATAGTGTTCCGTTTTCAGTGCCAAAATATAATAAATATCTCAATGGTTTTTTTGGAAATGCTTTGACTAATGACCCTAATTGTGTGTATGAATTGTGAGCTATCTCTCATTTATAGATCAGTTGCACTATGAGGGTGAAGATAATGCTAATGCAGACCATTCAGGGGCGTGTCCCCTTGATCGCTTAGTTGCTCCAGCAATCTTTAACACTTAATAGAAGGTAAAAAGTTTTTTCGCATAGTCTACATACAACGAAGCGCCAAAGAAACTGGTATAGGCATGAGTATTCAAACACAGAGAGATGTTGTAAGTAGGCTGTTTAGGTTTTAATGTTGGTGACGTGACGTAGCGCTCTGTATTAAAATCGCTGACTGCGCTGTCTACAGTCTGTGGCTGGTTGGACTCGTTGTTGGATTATTCGTTAGTGTAGTGATGAGCAACTGGATGTGAACAGCGCGTAGCGTTGGGCAGTTGGAGGTGAACCGCCAGCAGTGGTGGATGTGGGGAGAGAGACGCCAGAGTTTTGAGATGTTATATGAGCGGACGATATGGACGTGTGTCCATCAGAAAAAGGAAATCTGTAAAACTAGATGTCACGAATTTATATATGTATTATGACTTTTAAACACTATTACGGTAAAATATCTGTTAGTGTGCCGTCCGTGTGAAATTCAATTCCGCGTGGCAAGTGGTGAATTTATTTCCACTTTTATGGCGAGCATTAATTTTTTAACATTTATTGCGAACTTACAATTGAGTGATGTTAGTCAGGGTGAAAAAACAATCTGTTTGAAAGTTACCGTAGATGTCGCCTCTGAACTGCTAAAGGTGCTGTTAGATTAGAAAGACTTGTTTCCAATTGAACATAATGCAATTATAAGTGTTGTTTGTGAGAAACTTTAATTAAATTAAATCTTGAACCTTAAACTTTTACTGAAGTCAGTCTTGATCCCGCAAAGAAATGGGAAATAGACACTTTTATTCAGTGGGCTGGACCGAAAAGTGGCCGTGCAGACTGGAAACTAAGGTCAGTATGTTTCCCTTCGCTTTCTGGCTGACCACCAAATCAGTTGCCAGGCTCACGTGATTAAAGGCGGCATCAAAACTTTAAACCAGTGAAGTAACTTACTCGCCGCCCCACAATACGTCACTGGAATCTTCTGATTTTTTCTTGTAGTTTGAGTGATTAGTGTAGTTATTGTTTATTGTTAGCGCGTAATTGTAGAGAGAATCTCCTTTGTAGTTGTAGTTTTTCATTGTTGTACAGTAAAACAGTTGTGGCATGCGTGTAGATTTGCACCAAATATTTTGCAGCCGTGCTTGCAATTAATTAGATATTATTTTCAGTGCTATTTTATTGTGTTTTCATATTTTGCTCTTCAAATTGTGCTTTTCTGTGTTACTGCGAGAAATATTTTGACAATTATGAAGTGTGAAAAACGTAACACTAGAATGGAAAGTAAACTGTGAAATGACAGTAATGACGAGCGTAGCTTATCAGCACCACTGTGTAATGAATTAACAGACATTCAAAGTAGTAATTTGGTAATTGTGCATAGGGAAATGGAGCAGGCAGCAAACAATGGTATAGACAACGAAACAGGAACAGAGTAGTATTGTCGATCGATCGGTCGGCAGTAGCTCGCCTCAGGAATTCGAAATGATAGGACAAAATCCCGCAAATAATGTAGATTCAGATTTTGCATCATTATCCTTTTCTCAATCAAGACAAGATACATTTTCTGCTTTTCAAAACGCGAATGCTACCGGTGTAAATGCACTGCCGAAAAGCACAGAGGAACAGGTTCCAGACACTAATAAATTGTTATTGCAATTAATGCAACAAATAAAACAAAATCAAAAACAAACGGAACAATAGATTCAAAGGTTAGACACAATGGAACCAAATCAGAAACAAACATAGCAACAGCTACAAAAGTTAGACACAACGCTTGAAAAACACGCGAAGATTTAACTGCTGAGTTACTTAAAATCGAATCTAAATGTCAAAAAGTCTGTAATGACGTAAAAACACAAATTTGTGAGCATTTTCAACCTATTTTTTCGCGGCATGAAAATGCATTACAGAATCACGAAGCAGCCATAAAGCAACTGCAAACTATTGTTCATGAAAATCACGACACCTAGCAGGCTAAAACTGAGTGTTTGAAGTCACGCTGGTACGTTCTGTTGCTGTGCGTTTCCATTCCATGATTAATGTGATTTGAAGAGAAGTAATAAAGTGAGCTCTAACATGGAAAGTACGCGTTTCCGGACACATGTCCACGTAACATATAACATATTGACATCCAGTTTGACAAATTTCCTTTTTCTGACGGACACACGTCCATATCGTCCGCTCATATAACGTCTCAAAACTCTGGCATCTCTCTCCCCACATCCACCACTGCTGGCGGCTCACCTGTAACTGCCCAACGCTACGCGCTGTTCACATCCAATTGCTCATCACTACACTAACGAATAATCCAACAACGAGTCCAACCAGCCACAGACTGCTCACAGCGCAGTCAGCGATTTTAATACAGAGCGCTACGTGGCGTCACCAACATAAGAACCTAAGCAGCCTACTTAAAATGCAAACAGGCAGAATACAGCGCTGCCGTCGGCAACGCCTATATAAGACAGCAAGTGTCTGGTATAGTTGTTAACTCGGTTACTGCAGGCGCAATGACAGGTTATCAAGATTTAAGTGAATTTGAACCAGTGGCGGGGCCGCCCGAATTGCCACCCGCTCCGCCCCCGCCAGTCCACCAGTCAGCCCGCACGCTTTTCATTTCTTTCGTCAGTCGACTCGACTCTTCAATACAAGCGAACGAGCATAAACGCCCTTAATGATCGTGATTCGGTTACGCAAGCGTTGTCTGTTTGTCCTAGATCTGACTGTCCTACTTTGCACACTCTGTACAAAATATTGGTTTGTTTGCCTGCACCTATTGCTGCACTAGAAAGTTTTTCAACATTGCAAAGAACAAAGACATGGCTGAGGTCGACAGTGAAGGAGAATCGACTTAATGGCTTAGCTGTGTTGAACACTCACCTTTAGATTGATTGTCCTATTGACGATGTAATTAAACAATTTTCCAGGAAGAATAAGCGTATAGAATTCACTATTTAAGGAAGAGAACCACAATTGTAACTTTTTTATATCATAAGATGGCATCGTCTTGTATATGTGTATAATTAGTTTAAATAAAACTTTCTTAAACTTTGCATATGACTTGATTATTTTTATTACAGTGAAAGTAAAGGCAGCTCGAGACAGCTTTAGCGCCCCCTCCTTGAGGTTTTTCTCTATGCGTCACTGGTTTGAAAATGATGTTATAGTCGGCACACGAGCGATGGGACACAGCATCTCCGAGATAGCGATGAATTGGGGATTTTCCAGTACGACCATTTCACGTGTGTACCGCGAATATCAGGAATCCGGTAAAACATCAAAACTCCGACATCGGTGAGGCCGGAAAAAGATGCTGCAAGAGCGGGACCAACGACGACTGAAGAGAATCGATCAATGTGACAGAAGTACAACCCTTCCCCAAATTTCTGCAGATTTCAATGCTGGGCCATCAACAAGTGTCAGAGTGCGAATCATTCAACGAAACATCATAAATGTGGTCTTCCAGAGCCGAAGTCCCACTCGTGTACCCTTGATGGCTGCGCGACACAAAGCTTCACGGCTCGCCTGGGGCCGTCTACACCGACATTGGACTGTTGATGACTGGAAACATGTCGCCTGGTCGGGCGAGTCTCGTTTCAGATTGTCTCGAGCAGATGGAAGTGTACGAGTATAGAGGTAACCTCGTGAATCCATGGACCCCGCATGTCAGTAAGGGACTGTTCAAGCTGGTGGAGGCTCTGTAATGGTGTGGGGCGTGTGCAGTTGGAGTGATATGGAACCCCTGATACATCTAGATACGACTCTGACAGGTGACACGTACGTAACCATCCTGTCTGATCACTTACATCCATTAATCTCCATTGCGCATTCCGACGGACTCGGGCAATTCTAGCAGAACAATGCGACACCCCACACGTCCAGAAATGCTACAGAGTCGGTCCAGCAACACTCTTCTGAGTTTAAACCGTTTCGCTGCCCACCATATTCCCCAGACATGAGCGTTATTGAGCCTGTCTGGGATGCCTTGCAACGAGCTGTGCAGAAGAAATCTCCACCCCCTCGTACTCTTACGGATTTATGGACAGCCCTGCAGGATTCATGCTGTCAGTTCCCTCTAGTACTACTCAGACATTAGTCGAGCCCATGGCACGTCGTGTTGCGGCACTTCTGCGTGGTCGCGGGGGCCTTACGCGATGTTATACAGGTATTGCAGCTTGTTTGGCTCTTCATTGTATAACCGTGTAGGTATTCCTTAAGGTCCAGTGGCGTTTCCATTTCTGAGCGCTTTTAATTTTTTTCTGTTTTACTATGACCTACCTCAATATCTGTCACTTCAGCATTCGTGCGATAGTTGAAAGGAGGAACCATACTACGATTTTGCTCAACGAAACAATTCGGAAGAGTGCATTTAGTAATTCTTTTTCACTGTGTCATCTTCCGTTGCGGTGCCTCTATGATCACGGAGTGATTGTATGGATAACATTCATCCGTTTGCTGAATTTACATTACATTACAATTTCGTAGGAGTTTACTTCATATGGATAGGAAAAATTTTATGTTTGCGTTTATTGAAGGCTTCTCACACTGTTGGCCTTTCGTACATTTTGGCTTCGTTCAGCTTTTATATGTCAAGAAGGCTTTAACTTAGTTTAAATTGTGATGGATATCTCAATGCTTTAAAAGAAACTTTCTAAAACACCTGTTGAACCACTGCAAATCTTCCCCATCCCTCGAAACCTTGGTCAACTCATACATGTCTGAAAAGTACTGTACTAAACACATCAATGTAATCCATTTATCCTTCATACCTTCGTCCCAGATATAAATGTCTCATTTTGGTTGCTCATGTACCGACAGTCTCTTTATTATTACGCTTGCTAAGCAGAAAAATTGTCCTCCCTTTAATAGCAGCTGTTTTAAATATGAATTCACTGAAACTAACATTTTTATCGTCACTGATTCGAAAAGCTAGTTACTAAGACATCTATGGTTGTTCCCTAACGACTCAGTTTTTTAACTAACTGCTCGAACGTATTTCCAGGAAAGACGTTCAGAACAATCTCACACGAGTCAGTGGCAACAGTTTTAATCGTGTGGCACTCTCATTCTGTCACTGGCAAATTGAAGTTTCGCTATATTACAGACATGTGACCACAACAGAAACTGATTGCTATGTTTGAGTCACCTGTAGTACAGTCACACAGATTATTTCATCTTTAGTATCTGTAATAACGTCACTAGATGTTTTTGAGTTCCTTGCGGCAATAAATACGCTGCCATCATTGACAGACGGTCTGTCTTTGACTTACATATTTCCGTCACAAGATTTTCCTACTACTCATCTTTGGTTTCAACCATATTTCTATTCCTAGTCCTACGTGGACGTTATTACTGTCAAGAGCGAAAGGAAGGGCTTGAATCCTGGCGTCGGAAAGTACCCTGCTCCTCTTGAGTGTCAGAGAGGGGAGCATGTAAACTTAATGTACCTAATCCGCGAACGTAGCACCACCGGTAGTTACAGTTGTGCTCTCATTTCTAGACATTGTGAAAAGGTTGTAGATTTAATCGAGAATGATGGCACACAGTCTCATGATCATAAGCCTTATGCCACCACTCCTCTCCTCCTGTTGGCCAAGTACTGATCGAACCAGCTACCTCCAGCTGTAGCATCCCTGCACTACCGAGCTTTAAATACCTCCATTATGAAATGAGTGTTTGCTCTTCTGTACCTTGCATTGGTTTCTATGGCTAGATGCCCATCCCCATTCCGTAACGCTACCTTCATGAAAGGAGAGGTATTTCGAGCATGCTATCTGTATACACTCCTTCTCGCATGCTTTCTTTTTTTTTAACTGTCTATGCGATGTTCACATAGAATGGTAATTGAGAACAGGCTCGTCGTCGGTTCAAATGTGTGCGGCAAACTATATAAAGGCCATACCAAGGCTGTCGACATACTTAACCAACGGTCGAAAATCTAATCGGTCAGAACATCTTTCAACATCCTGTTTAGGAAGTTGGCAGTCCATGTATCTAGTTCCGCTGTCAACAAAACAAGGAGGGGACCAACACAAAATATCAGTCGCTATAATTTGTGCAGTAAGCCGCTGTGGCCCAGCGGTTCTAGGCGCTTCAGTTCGGAACCGCGCTGTTGCTGCGGTCGCAGGTTCGAATTCTGCCTCGGGCATGGATGTGTGTGATGTCCTTAGGTTAGTTAGGTTTAAGTAGTTTTAAGTCTAGGGGACTGATGACCTCATATGTTAAGTCCCATAGTGCTTAGAGCCATTTGAACCATTTATAATTGGTGCGTCAGACTTGTTGTTCATTACTATGGACATACTTAGCAACTTGTAACGTTTCTCTGGTAGTGTTGTTTGTTCTTTAGCCAGTTCTTGTTGTTTGTTGATTTGTGGGAGGGGACCAAACAGCGATGTCAACGGTCCAGTCGGATTAGGGAAGGATGGGGAACGAAGTCGATGGAGCCCTTTGAAAGGAACCATCCCGACATTTGTCTGAAGCCGTTTAGGGAAATCAAGGAAAACCTAAATCAGGATGGCCGGACGCGGGTTTGAACCGTCGTCCTCCCGAATGCGAGTCTTGTGTATTAGTAACTGCGCCACCTCGCTCCGTGTTGTAGTAGTCGTTTAATATGACAGTATGTTCCTAATGACAGTCTGACTGTTACACAGGAATAAATTAAATCCTTCTGCCTGTAATAGAGAAGGCATCAGAATACATATACTATTGGCAGACCGGATTATTCCTGATACATATTTTAACACTTAGGGACGGTAATAGCTAGCAATACCACTAGTAAACAAAGGAGTGACAGGAATAATCGTCGCTAGATTCGTAAAAACAGGTATATTCTTTAGATTATCACATACGTACACCGTATGAGCATGTCAAGCTCCGAAAAGTAGGCCATGGCGATACACACACACACACACACACACACACACACACACACACACATACACAGATGGGTCTGGGGCGCTAAGGTCCAGTGCTTTAGAAGACGGGGAGTGTTTACGACGTGGAAGGAGCACTATGTTCCGTTGCTAACCTGCTCAGGGGTACCATAAAACGTTCTCTCCGGGTAAGTCAGTGAACCGACAGGGACGGTTCGCTGTCTTTTCAGCTGCCCTAACCTGTGCTGCTCCACACACCAGGACGGTTCTCAGTAATGTATTCGCCGGCGACTGAGAAGGCCGTTTCGAACTAAATAGCCGTTGTCAAGTCCGGCAGCCACGTTGATCGAACTATTATTTCATAAACGATTACGACAATGCTTCTGGATCTCGATACCCAGATACAAAAATACCTAGTGATCACTTTAGTAAATTATCTTCTTCTCGCAACAAGTGGTAAAATGCATAAACTCACAGATTAAAGTTAAAATGCTACTGAATGATTACTTACAAAAATATTTAAATGCCACAGAATGTTTCTGTGTATATGTACAAGCCGTCTGATATGTCCGTAGGAGTCAGTTGTAACGGCACAAACTAACGTATATTTATACTGCTACATGTACTTAATTAACTACAGATATCCACAGAATTATTAATGGTAACTCCTGCCTATTTGCACATTATGGTTCTTTAGCACACAACAAGAGGTCGCGGAGTTGCGCAGACTGTGTAAACTTGCCGGCACAACCCAGCACATTACGCAGAATTGAAGGAAAATATTTCTCCATGAGTGAAAGTGCAACCAAAGATACTCGAATGTCACCGATAGAAACTAAAGCCTTCACTTACACTTTTGGTTTCAAAAAGAACGGAAAGGGAAGACAGTATGCATCTTTACGCTTCTATTTACGCACTGAGAAGACGAAGTGATTGCGAGGCAAAAGAAGACAGAATGTGACTATATGTTGTAAAGATCACATGAATATTTTAGTTTAACAGTATGAACATGAGCCTCTTTAAGATCAGAAGTCAGGAATATCACAACAGTTGCAGATGCACTAAACGATATATTACCTTGCTTTAAGAAAATATATGCCACACAATTTCCAATTGCTTTTCTCATCATAGTGAGCTGCTTCATAATTTTCTTCTGCAAATGATTCAGTAGGAATCGGTAACTATCGTAATTTATCAAATAATTTCTGAAAGAATATTCATTCTCAAAAAGAAGTTATATCGAAGAAATACCAAGCAGTCCTTCTCGTTCCCACTGCACATTCATGCATAATGACCATTTCCTTCTTGTCGTGTAGTATGAAAATTATCTGCTGTTGACAACTTTTGTGCTACGTATTCTTACGCATATCGATAAGCACTTGTATGTTTCAAAGAACCTTACTAACGTAGTCGTCTTCTAGATTACGTTATCTTTGGTCAGAACTGTAAGGTGTGTCTTCAGCAAGTCGCTCAAACTCTTAAGTCGAACCAACCAAATGTATTCCTTGTTGCGGAAATTGAGTTAGCAAAAGGCCACATGGCCAGTGGACAAAGGGACGCTCTCTGCCCTTCCGCCTGCTGCTGAGTATTGACGTGCCGACCTGTTTAGTACAGTCCCTTTTTCTTGTACTAAAAGAAATGGGCACACAAAGGCAACATCGTTCTCCGTTACAGTCAGATGGCTGCTTGCTTGTGCTGCCTCTATGTTACGTTGTTTTTCAGACTTATTAGTGTGAGATAATTTGCAGTTTTATTACACGTGAGTAATACTAGGCCTTCTCCAAAGTTCACAGCTTGGTTAGGATACATAGGAATCGGTATGCAACTTCTATTAGTCATCTCGGCCTGCACGTTCTTTATGTCACTATTTTTCCACTCATTTAGTGATATTATGGATGTTAATATGCATTTAGGTTTATTTTCCTGCCTTTTGTAAGCGCGTGGTCATGAAAAGTCACGTGTTCCAACGAAGGGCACTTGTATGCAAGACATACGTCTTGGTACTAAGAACGTAAGCCTACTCAGTATTCATATAATTTACGCCTCTTACGAAGTTATTTTCCCATCTTCAGATCTTTATTCACATCTTTACATGTCCTTTCTTGCGAACTCCGTTCGTTACTTTGGGTTTCATTTTATTTAAATACGAGAGAAGGAAAAAAATAACTGCTTTCAACAGTGATGGAACATTCTTATTAATTTTAAATGAAATTTTCAGCCGGTCAAATGAGTTCGAGTTGCACTAGAAGGCATTTTGTTATCACATTGGCTCAGATCTTTTCATTTTATTAAATTTTTAAGGCTACGGAGTGCATAAACATGTGCATTGCACGAATTACCCGTATAAGACATAATTCACATGCACAGATAGCCCGTATCTACATGAGATCTGTTGTTGGGATAGTGGTTTCAGTTTTGTCTTGGTTTAGCTTATGTTAAACCCCTTTTAATTATTACGTTGCGCTATGAGGAAGTTCACTTCACTACGAAGCATACAATAATTTTTCTTAAAAATATCTGTAGAAAATCTTGTAACTGTCTTTATCGCAATCAAGACAACAAAGAGATTTTATATAAAAATTTTGCTAAGTTTTAGAAGTATATCAGATAGCTTATTCAGTCACATGATCATGTCAATCGTTATACAATAAAGTTTGCCAGATCGCATTTTTGTTTACTTATTGGTCAGATTACATACAAAGTAAATGGTTCCGGGCGTAGTATTTTACGAATTCACAGATAAAAATCTATAATAGTGGCGGATTTTCAAGTTTACTACCACAGTATGAATTACAGCGGCCGCAGAGGAGACAAGAAATGCTGATTCTCTTTTACTTTATCTCTGTGTAACATGACTCGGTGGCTCAGTAGGTAATTGGCGGACTACAATTTTAATAGTCCAGGCTTCGATCCCTTGTTGATCATAGGATTTCTCTATCACTTGTCGGTTCTTTCCCCTCTGGCAATGGTTTTATAATGTCAAAAGTACTGTGCTGCACCGTGCTCTCTACTCACACGAAGTGTTGAGTGCAATTGACAAGGTATTTCACATTGATTCCATATTTTTAGATTTCCAGAAGCCTTTTGACACCGTATTTCACAATCGCCTTGTAATCAAATTGCGCACTTATGGAATATCGTCTGTTATGCGACTGGGTACGTAATTTCCTGTCAGAGTGGTCACAGTTCGTAGTAATTGATGGAAAGACATCGAATAAATCAGAAGTAATTTCGGGCCTTCCCCAAGGTAGTGTTATAGGCCCACTGCTATTCCTTATTCATATAAACGATTTAGAAGACAATATGAGAAGACGTCTTTAGTTATTTGCAAAGGATGCTGTCGTTTATCGTCTAGTAAAGTCATCAGAAGATCAAAACAAATTGAAAACGATTTAGAAAAGATATCTGTGTGGTGCGAAAATAGGCAATTGAGCATAAACTATGAAAGGTGTGAAGTCATCCACATGAGTACTATAAGGAATCGGTTAAACTTCGTTTACACGAGACATCAGTCAAATCTAAAGGCTTTAAACTCAACTAAATACCTAGTAATTACAATTACGAACAATTTAAATCGGAAAGAACACATATAAAATGTTGTGGGGAAGGCGAACCAAAGAGTGCGTTTTATTGGTAGAACACTTGGAAGATGCAACACGTCTACTAAAGAGACTGCCTAGACTACGCTTGTCCGTCCTCTTTTAGAGTACTGCTGCTCCATGTGAGATCCTTACCAGATAGGATTAACGGAGTACACAGAGAAAGTTCAAAGAACGGGAGCACGTTTTGTATTATCTAGAAACTGGGGAGAGAGAGTCACGAACATGATATAGGATTTGGGGTGGACATTATTAAAACAAAGGCGTTTCTCATTGAGGCGGACTCTTCTTACGAGATTTCAATCACCAGCTTTCTCCTCTTTGAGTGTGAAAATATTTTGTTTTGATGCCAACCTACATAGGGAGAAACGATCATCATAATAAAGTAATGGAAACAGAGCTCGTACGGAAAGGTATAGATGTTCTCTTTTCCATGTGCTGTTGGATAGTGGAGTAATGGACAAATATTGTTCGATGAACCGTTTGCCAGGCACTTAAGTGTGGTTTGCAGAGTATCCATGTAGATGGTGGGCAGACCTCGATTTATTCTGGAGGAAGGCAAATTTTTATTTATGTGGTAATGCTCTTAGGTAGATTTTTAACGATTTTACATGCAAGATTTGTACAAAAATAAGTTCCCGCTTTCAAAACATACTTCGTATACTTGGCTTCATTTTTTAGACTACAGCAACTAATTACGAAATATTCTCTTTTGTAATAAATAGTAAAATGATCATTCAATGATTACCATTCAAAATAGCAATAACAATATTAAATTATACAGTGGAATATAGCGAAGCAACCAAATCCGTGTATACTGGTAGTCACGAGCTGCTGCACGCTCCAACACAGACTTGTTGATATTTTCATAGTGATGCTTAGCAGTTGGCAGCACTTGTGCATGTGGAAAAGGTTGAACATTCACAAATGTGTAAGTCAGGCTTTCGTTGGGAAAAAAATACTTCTGTTGCAGCTGAGACACAGTAAAAATTAATGTACACAGTTGTAGCCGGCGGGTCTGAAAGGGTTAAACTGTAGGTCCGCCTGTAAGTGGCTGGATAAGGCAGTTCCAAGGTCGGAGCAAGGCATCAGCATACCACCTCCAACGGAGCCACGCCTAGTAAAGCACTGTGATGTTCAAAGCAACCATCATGTTGGTGGCAGGTTCACCTGCCGTACTGATGCGCGCCTCGTGGACCATCTGAACGCGCTTCACGTTTCCCATTCACTACAGAGTGCGTTGTTTTGCCCTTTGAGTAATCTCTAAACAGGCACTGATGTGCTGTGCTACCATTGCGTGTCACACAGCTGAAGCTGGAATGACGTTACAGCTACGCTTGAAACTTTACTTAGGGAAAATGAAGAGGACAGCACAGCGCATAGCGCGGGTGCAGTGGTTAAGGGCCCATTCCTGCATAGCAAAGTGAGAGAATAAGAGAAAATACAAGTGAAGGAGTCCTGGTTCGTAACACGACTATCCACACCTTGTTGAGGCAACAAGAACGCTGATAGCGCGGCCGGCTGCAGACCCGACCCTGTACTTAAAATCAAGTTTTTCCGGTAATAGGCAGGTTCGGTGCACCTGCCTTCGCGTCGGGCCACCCGTCCTTTCACTGCCTCTCCTGCCACACTCGTAGCCTTTTAGGGCTGCTTTTATTGCCACAAGCGAAATTTAAAAAAAATTGTATACTAATTATCAGCTTGCTGGAACTAAATCCGCTACCTACAGAAAAAATCACGGTCGCGACATTTCGATTCATTTGCGGGAACAATAGGTAATTCGGCTCTGTTTATTTACCTGTTCGTTCACTTGTTCGTCCGTCCATGTTATACCTCTGCGGTTCATCTGCATTAAACCTTCCCAATTGGCAGAATATTGCGTTAATTGAAAATGTGACGTCACTCTGATTGCGAATAAAGGCTGTTAGCTGGCCCAGCGACTTCATAATCAACGGTTCGTTTCAAGCGAGTGTGCCGAGCGCAGCGTGTGACCTGATTTGCCTTATTGCATTACTTCCACGTTGCACTTGAATTCACCAACAGCTCGCTCGCCCCTTGCACAAGCGCTACGCCTAAAAGAACCTATCTGGTACACGCAGGCATTAAGGCCACTAACGTTCGACCTTCTCTTACTCGGTGCTATTATGAGAGCCTCAATTTCTTGATAATAATCTCGCACTTCACTTACAGAGATCAGATAGGTAATGCTTGCAAAGTAAGGGAAGGTAGTAAGACGATTTTCTCTCTGTTGTAAACAAACATAGAATTAACATGTCCGTGGTATCATTTCATTTCAATGCTTTTGGACCTACTACAGCACCATAATATATAATTTATAACAAAAGTATTTTCAGTATTATAGGTATTGTATAAAATACGATATTCCAGGGACTGTATTGTTAAGGAGAACGATGCAATATTCCCTCGGACATGCATCCTTCTTAACAACATAGGCACTGCAGTATCGTGTTTATCCACCGATAACACACAGCGACTTTTAAGTAAAATGTCCTCCCCTGTATGGGAATTACATAATATGTGTATAAGTACATTCTGTGATGGAGGAACGACGGCATATGGATGTTTGGGTCAGGCGGTGAATCGTGCACAGGTAGCCAGAGAGGTTGAACGCGACCGTTCGCTTAAAGCGGGAGATCTGGGTTCGAGTCCCGATCCGGCACAGATATTCATTGTCGCCCTTCCTTTATACAGCTGGTGGTTATTCGTATTCGGAACTGTGAGTATATTTCATGTACTTTGTAAAATCATACAGCAGTAGAGCCGGCCGGAGTGGCCGCACGGTTAAAGGCGCTTCAGTCTGGAAACGCACGACCGCTACGGTCGCAGGTTCGAATCCTGCCTCGGGCATGGATGTGTGTGATGTCCATAGGTTAGTTAGGTTTAAGTAGTTCTAAGTTCTAGGGGACTTACAACCACAGCAGATGAGTCCCATAGTGCTCAGAGCCATTTGGACCATACAGCAGAAGACCCATCGTGATTTTAATGAACTTAGATTTTTCCGTATACCCACTTGAAAGCATAACCACAAAAGTAATGTTACGAAATTAAAAACATCTTATCCGAATACTAAAAAAATGTTAAATTTCGGCTACATGATAAACCACACAAATTTGAAGGTTGTAGATTCAACTAAACACCTAAGGATTACTTAAGGGTTTTTTTTGTTTGTTTTTAACATGGCTGTCAATCAGCGACTGTTGTACAATATAAAATTTTGAAAAACACGGCCTTCAGTCGCGAACACAATTTGTAACCTACGTTTCGGTGTCACAAGGGACACCTTCGTCGGACAGAATTAAAACTAAATGTTACAGCATAACGTACCAAAGAATACGAAAACTGCGGTCATAGCTGACAGCGTCAGATAGTCAGAATTAAAATAAAAAGCAACATAGGTGCAAGCCACTAGGGGCTGCCAGGTGTCCTCTGCTACAGTCAACACTTGTCCGACGAAGGTGTCCCTTGTGACACCGAAACCTAGGTTACAAATTAATTGTGTTCGCGACTGAGGGCCAAGTTTTTCAAAATTTTGTACCAAAGGATTACAATTAAAAATAACTGAAACTGGAATCGTTGTGACTAAGGCGAACCAAAGACTGCATTTTACTGGCAAAACACTTCTAATGTATAACCGATTTGCAAAAGAGACTACCAACATTTCATCTGTCGTCCTCTCCTGGAGTATTGCTGCACGGTATGCGTTTCGCGTCAGGTAGGATTGCCGGAGGACATCCAAAAAGTTCAATGAAGTGCAGCACGTTCGTATTATCGGGAAATATGGGAAAGAGTGTCACCGATACGATAACCAAGTTGGGATGACAATCACTAAAAATAATTTTTTTTTCGTTGCTGCCAGATTTTTCCACAGTGCTACAAAAACCAACTTTCCCCTCTGAAAGCCAAAATATTTTCTTAACTCGCAGATACATATCGGGAGACGCTCATCGTGGTAAAATAAGACAAAAAGCGGAGACCCCACAAAATGATTAAGTCTTCGTACTTCCCACATGCTATTCGAGAGTGGAACGTTAGAGAAATAGTTTGAAAGTCATTGTGTGAACCCACTGCCGCTCACTTACGGGGGCAGTCCTTTTTGAAAATTAAAAAAACTCTTTTTTTTGCTCGAAATGTTCTGTGGGACGACTAGCTTTGTTGCAGTGATCATCTCAAGCTCGCCAGTAACTCCGTTATGGAGTTTCAAGGCGATTTGTGGAAAAGCGTCTCCGAAAACCATTCAAACAAAACAGTCGACATTGCGACCATTGTGGCAGTATGCAATATGAACGAAAGCCTAACAGGCATTGTGGAAATTATGAACGTGGTCGAACTTGAGCACGGACAAGCCTGTTAAAACTTCTGTACAAAAGTGGACGAAAAGCGTATCGAGCGAGCAAAGCAGCGGATGACAGAAGCTGCGAACGACGCCCGCAGGACCACCATGGCCACGGAGAAGATGGAGGAGGGCCTTCTTTGCGATCTGCAACGATTGTTGTGTGGTTAAGTGATCTCTGAGTAGAGGTATGTCTAACGTAACTACAAAAATGCAACCCAAAACTTTAAAAGCGTTTTTTTCTCGAAACTGTATTCGCCAAATAGGTGGGAAAAGTAACGTGAGAACGGTACATACGATTTTGATCGAAATTTGAAACAAGCATTCTAAACTGAATTCTCTATCAGCGTACGTAGCCGTTTTACGATATCTTCAAAAGTGTATTTTTGATGCACGTTTCTGTCTCGATTTTGTGGACGGAGAAAGTGATATTTGTTTCAACACGTCACCGTTTTATTAGATCTTAACATTTTTCTATTATCCTATGAATGATTATAGAAAATATATTGAAAATGACTTATACAAAATTACTTTGTTGCAGGTACAATTTGAGGACTTCTGGAATTTCCACCGAGGATACATGTTCCGGCTGCGATCAGCAGTTACAGAGGGCGTCCGATGTGGACACAAAAATGATTTCATAAGGACAAAATTGTGTGGAATAAAAAAAATGGTTCAAATGGCTCTGAGCACTATGGCACTTAACTTCTGAGGTCATCAGTCTCCTAGAACTTAGAACTACTTAAACCTAACTAACCTAAGGACATCACACACAACCATGCCCGAGGCAGGATTCGAACCTGTGACCGTAGCTGTCGCGCTGTTCCAGAGCGTAGCGCCTAGAACCGCTCGGCCACTCCGGCCGGGTCGATCTGTGCTTCGGAGGCAAAATACCTGTAATCTAAAGGCCTAGAAAACAAATCTCAACACAGCTAGTCAATTTTAGTGTTTCTTCCTAAGTCTACTTGATACTCAGTGGCGTCTTTGGACATTTGTGCGCAATACTGTTTCCTCTACACAGAATCCTGAAAATATTTCGCAATATATGATGATTGACAGAAGTCGAAGAGAAGTATACAGAATAATTATAAAATAATGAAGGAGTCCACTCAGTTTTCGATCAAAATACTTTCACAATTCTAACGGAGCAACATTTCTCCGGTTTCTGATGCTGAGAACTTGTTAGGGCTACTTGTGAGTGGCTCAGACCTGATGGACAGAGGGAAGTAAAATATTTGGATGGGTGTAATGTCCGTCAACGCGACGGTAAAGCACAAAACAGTCAAGACGCGCGATACCAGCACCTTTGACTGAGACCAGATCGTAAGTGGCCCATGCATGGGACACCCTATCTTCGAGGTCACGAATGCGCTGGACATTTCATATGTCTGCGGTGTATCGCGGATATCTCGATCCGGTGAAAACTGCTGGGTAACGATTGGTCGATGATGGCAGCAGATCAGTCGCCAATTTAGTGCCGGAATACCCACGGTCGGCGAGCCCGGAACCGTTTAAGGCCCAAGGGACACAAGCCGTCGCTTGGGGCGCCAAGCTAAGAGGGGTATCACAATTAGCAATGGCTGAATGGGGCACCAAGCTGAGAGGGGCGCCAGAGGCGAAAAAATGCAAGATTAGTATACAGTATGACTCAGTTAGCAGCGAAAAGTGAAAGGGGTGGGAAATGGGTTGGGTGGGGGGGGGGGGGGGCAAATTGTAAGTTGCTTGTGTAAAAAAATGTTCTCGGACCGACCTAGGGCGAGCCATACATCTAGAACCAGCTCTGTGGTATGGGGTAAAACAGTTACCACTCCCTCACGTGTATCTCTGCTCACTACACTTCCACGACACAGATACTAGCATGCGGGCAGGACCATCACCACCGAAATTTCGAAGCATAGAGAATTTTTTTTGAGTTTGTGGTAAGGTCCCATGGGACCAAACTGCTGAGATCATCGGTCCCTAGGCTTACACACTCCTTAATATAACTTTAACTTACGCTAAGGACAACACACTCAACCATGCCCGGCCGGCCGAAGTGGCCGTGCGGTTAAAGGCGCTGCAGTCTGGAACCGCAAGACCGCTACGGTCGCAGGTTCGAATCCTGCCTCGGATATGGATGTTTGTGATGTCCTTAGGTTAGTTAGGTTTAACTAGTTCTAAGTTCTAGGGGACTAATGACCTCAGCAGTTGAGTCCCCATAGTGCTCAGAGCCATTTGAACCATTCAACCATGCCCGAGAGAAGACTCGAACATCCGGCTTGGGGAGCCGCGCCAAGCGTGGCAAGGCGCCTGAGACCGCGCGGCTACACTGTGAAGCATAGAGAAAGTTCGCCTCAAATCATTAACTGCAGTATAAACCTACATCTTGAGGGTACTTGCACGTTGATATCCACATGAGGGGATTCATTCTGGCTACTGTTAAGGCAGGATGTAAAGTTATTGTCGTGTCGAGAATTTTAACAGGGAGATGAAATTTCATACGTTTGCCATCTACGTCTACATCCATATCATGCACCGCAAGCCACCTAATGGTGTGTGGCGTAGGGTACTATCGGTACAACTATTTGATCCCTCCAACCCTGTTGCACTCGCGAATAGTGCTTAGGAATAATAATTGTCGGTAAGCCTCTGTATTGGCCCTAATTTCTCGAATTTTCTCCTCGTGGTCAATTCGCGAGATGTATGTGGGGGGAAGTAATATGTTGTCTGACTCCTCCTGAAAAATGCTGCCGGAAATTTCAGTAGTAACTCTCTCCGTGATGCACAACGCCTCTCTTGTAACGTCTGCCAGTGGAGTTTGTTTAGCATCTCCGTGACGCTCTTTCGGCAGCTAAACGATCCCGTGACGAAACGCGCCGCTCTTCGTTGGATCTTCTCTATCCCTTTTATCAGTCCTACCTGATAGGGATCGCAGGTAGATGAACAATACTGAAAAATCGGGCGAACAAGTCCCTTACAAGCCAATTTCTACGTGGGTGAGTAACATTTCCTTAAGATTCTTCCGATGAATCTGAGTCTTGTGTCTGCTTTTCCCACTGTCTGTTTCATTTGGTCATTCCACTTAAGGTCGCTCTGGATAGTTACGCCTAGATACTTAACGGCAGACGCTGTCTCCAGCTGTTTGTCATCAATAGTGTAGCTGTACAGTAGTGGATTTCTTTTCATGTGTATGCGCAATATGTTACATTTATTTACATTCAGGGTCAACTGCCAGAGTCTGCACCACTCATCAGTGATCTGCAGGTCGTTCTGCAAATTCTTACTATCTTCTGGCGTTGCTACTTTGGTGTAAACAACTGCATCATCTGCGAATAGCCTTAAAGAGCATCTGACACTTTCTACTAGATCATTTATATATATTGTGAATGGTCCTATCACACTTTCCTGGGGTACTTCGGATATTAGCTTTACATCTGTCGAGTTAGTACCGTTAAGAGCGACGTATTGAATTCTATCTGCAAGAAAGTCTTGAATCCAATCACGAGCCTGCTCCGATACTCCATAAGCTCGTATTTTTTTCATTAAACGGCAATGCGGGACGGTGTCAAAGGCCTTACTGAAATCAAGGAACATGGCATCAGCCTGAGCGCCGTTGTCCACTGCGCTGTGGATCTCATGGAGGAACAGAGCGAGCTGAGCTACGCACGGTCTTTGTTTGAGTAATCCATGTTAATTTTTATAGAGGAGCTGTTCATTTTCCAAGAACGTCATAATTATTGAGTATAAAACATGTTCCATAACTCTACAACAGATTGACGTCAACGGTATAGGTCTATAATTGTGTGGATCTGTCTTACGGCCTTTCTTAAAAACGGGAATGACCTGCGTTTTTTTTCCAGTCGTTAGGAACCTTTCGATGCTCAAGCGATTTACTATAAATTACTGCTAGAAGGGGAGCAAGTTCTTTCGAATAATCTTTATAGAATCTTATAGGTATTTCATCTGGTCCTGAAGTTTTCCACTACTAAGCAGAGGTAGCTGCTTTTCAGTTCCGTGATGGGTTATCTCTATATCTGATATTTCGACGTTCGCACGACGATTGAAAGGAGGGACGGTGTTACGATCTTCCGCTGTGAAACAACTTCAGAAGACCGAATTCAGTACTTCGGCCCTCTCTCTGTTATCTTCCGTTTCGATGCCGGTGTGGTCGATGGGAGAATGAATAGATGATTTTGACCCACTTACTGATTTTACTTCCGACCAAAATCTCTTAGGGTTTTTACTCAGGTTGGTTGACAACGTCTTACTTTCGAAATCACTGAATGCTTCTCTCGTTGCTCTCCTTACGCTCATTTTCCCTTCGTTCAGCTTTTGTTTGTCTGCTATATTCTCTTTTCTCTGTGAGGTATTGGATGGGTTAAACAAAAGGTTTCGAAAGCTAACCATATTTTTTTTATTTATCTTCTAAGGCGTTTGATTGTGTTGATCACAAAATATTGCTTCTGAAGCTGGAAAATTACGGAATACGGGGAGTAACTCCTATTGGTTGCCCTCTTATTTTAGCAACAGACAGTAAGAGGTCATTATTCACAATGTTGACATTAGCCTTGATGTGGGGTCTGAGGTCAGAGAGGTACGGTCAAGCGCGCGGGGGGGTGGGGGGGGGGGTGCCCCAACGATATTGTTTGGGCCACTCTTTTTCCTTATTTATATAAATGATATGCCCTCTAGTATTATGGGTAACTCTAAAATGTTTCTGTTTGCTGATGACACTAGCTTGGTAGTAAAGGATGTTGTGTGCAACACTGGCTCGGTTGCAAATAGTGCAGTTCATGACTTAAGTTGATGGTTTGTAGAAAATAAACTAATGCTAAATCACTGTAAGACTCAGTTTTTACAGTTTCTAACACACAATTCAACAAAACCTGAAGTTTTAATTTCACAGAACGGGCATATGATTAGTGAAACTGAACAGTTCAAATTTTTAGGTGTTCAGATAGATAATAATCTGTCGTGGAAAGCCCATGTTCAGGATCTTGTTCAAAGACTTAATGCTGCAATCTGTACTATTCGAATAATATCTGAAGTGAGTGATCGTTCGACACGAAAATTAGTCTACTTTGCTTATTTTCATTCGCTTATGTCGTATGGTATTATATTTTGTGGTAACTATTCCCATTCTAAAAGGGTATTTTTGGCTCAGAAACGGGTGATTCGGGCAATAAGTAGTGTCAGTTCACGAACCTCTTGTCGACCCCTGTTTACGAGTCTGAGTACTTTGACATATTGCCTCTCAATATATATATATTCCTTACTGTCACTTCTTGTTAACAATATTGGCTTATTCCCAAGAATAAGCAGCTTTCACTCAGTTAATACTCCGCAGAAATCAAACCTGCATTTGGATCGGATTTCCTTAACTCTTGTTCAGAAAGGTGTGCAGCATACTGCTGCATCCATTTTAAATAAGTTACCACTCGAATTTAAAAATCTTACCAGCAATCCACGCGCTTTCAAATCGGAACTGAAGAGTTTCCTCATGGGTCACTCCTATTCTGTCAAGGAGTCCCTTGAAAAATCAAACTTATTCTTGTTGTATTGTTGATCGCGTTTACTTAAACTTATGCACTGACTTTTTCGGGTTCATAAAAATTTTATTTTTATCTGTTATTACTTTTATGTTGTAATTTCATCTACTGACATGTTCCATGAACTTGGAGATTTGCTCCTCAATTTGCTCCTACGGAACTTGACGTGTAAGTAAAATAATAAACAAACCTTACTGTCGTCTGCCATACGGCCGGAAAACATAGATTGATGGTCTGGGATGCCATTTCTTTTCATAGCATGATCCCAAGATTGTCATCCGCGGGATCCTTAAAGCACAGCGGTACGTCAACGCTATTCTACGACCAGTTTTGTTGCCCTTCATGGCAAGCCATGCTGAGTATACATTTCAGCAAAATAATGCCCAACCGCACACTGCGAGAGAGTGTATTGCTTGTCTTCGTGTTTGAAAAACCCTACCTTGGTCAACAAGGAAATTGGAAATTTGTGGCAAGTTTCTGTGGAACCAAACTGCTGAGGTCATCGGTCCATAGGCTTACACAGTACTTAATATATCTTAAAATAACTTACACTAAGTGTAACACCATACCTCTTCTGCTGTACAGATTTATTTTACTTTTGTTTTATTTAATGTTATAACATTGAGTACCTGTAAATGTGTTTGATTTAACAGATAACACAAAATTGTATACTCTTTTCTTTGTCAAACCTTTGATGTCGTGATTTGATTCTATGCAAAGTAGTGTATCTGCAATTTATATTCTTTGTCCCATTTGGAGGGAACAAAACTTACTGTATATGATTGTAATTTTGTGTGAATAATTTTTTGTAGAGATGTCAATATGTGTAAATGTTTTGTTTTCTTTAATGTATTTGGTTGCTGTTATGTAAATTGCTGATCCTCACTTAGGGCTCTTAGTTATTCTGTATGTAAAAGGTGTAGTGATTCCCCTCAGGAACGGAACTGTGTAGCGCGCGCAAATTGTGGTTGGCCTAGGTAGAAAAGGTGGAACTGATAGTCAGTCGGGGACGAGCCATGAGTCGGAGACGAGCTACGAGTCCGGGCACTGCCGTGTAAAAGATGCATATTGTGCTGATTCCGAGAGAGGCTTTTCCTGCTTCTTTCTAAGGCCTCGGATGGATGGATAAATAGCTGGAACTATCCTGGAATTTGTATCTATCATCACCACCAAGAAATGACAGGAGTCCAGCAATTCTGCCTGCAAATCCACCTACCAACATGCAGTTGCCACCACGTTGCGCAATCGCTGTAACGTAATACTATAATGATGCACAGTGAAGGATCAGCTTAATGGATGTTTCAGTGTGCACAAATATAAGGTAATTTATATTTGACTTTATGTACCTACCTTGATTTTCTCCTCATCATAACACCTCTCAGGTTCCTCTCCGTTTAAGCTAAAGTGATATCCGAGTGTCCTTACTAAAAGAAATTAATTGCTAATTAATGCCTCTTGAACTTAGTAAAAAGAAAGTTAATGTGGCAATAGAGTGAGTTAAAGTAAATGTTGTTTGTTGAAAATAATTTTCCTATTAAAACTGCTATTTAAAGTGCTGTTGCTAACTTCAAAATTAAAAGTTCTTAAGACTGAGGCTTATAAAGCAAATGATCACATTGTTGTCTGTAGTAAATTCCAAAAGGTGAGTCAGTTTCTTGCAATTTGGTCAGTATTGTGTTTCGCTGTAGTAAAAGTGAGAAAGCTGCAGTCGTGAAACGTTATATACTCATGTTTTGCTAAGTGTTTGTGTATCTTGTGTATTAGAAGTGCATGTTAATAGTAATGTTATAAAGACCATTCACTTTATGTAAGCCTGAAAGTAATAGGGTGTTTCGGTATCTCTTATAATTTAGCTAATAGTTTGTGCTGGTCCAGTTGTTAGCTTCAATCTTAAAACACATGTGTGTCAGAGTTCATTGCACTCGCGTGTGGCTAAGTCTAGGTTGTGTTTGTCCACTATAGTTACTTATACCTACATTCATAAACGAGAACGTTGACCTTTTTCCTGCCTAATTAGGCTGGCGACCGTTTCCCTTATTCTATAAACAGTATAGCTAGGCAAAATTTTGTTTGTTACTATTCAAATATTTACGTAATTCTGACTTTCATTTCCGATAAGCCACCTCCGTTAGGAACAACACGGTCAACATAACAAAATTCCTCTCAGAGGGTAACACTGCTCTGTTGCTTTGTGCCATAGTTGCTTTTACAAAATAATTTTATGTCACAACCTGTTTCTAGCATTGAGGTTATGGTACAGTAGTAGCAGACAGGAGTGTTATACGTGGCGCCGCGTGACAGGACGTTGTTCAATTTGCACCTACAAGCGGAAAAAAAATTATAAGTAGTAAGCATTTTACAAACATAGAGTGAACATAAAACGTTCAGCGGCACGAACCTGTTCATTAGTTCACAGAACGGATAGTGAAAGTTCAGCTTAAATTGAAAATAAAAGGTATCAGTACTTAATAGCAATTAAAATGGACAGGAAATTAGAAATAAATCTAGACACGCGAGAACAGGAAGCAATCGAGAGCAGTTCAGGGAGCACACCAACAGATGGCATTACTCGCGAGTTAAATTTCGTACGGTACCACGCCGATGTAAATGAACAGATAGAAGCTTTGAATGTCGCGCGTACGAAGCAAGACAATATGGGTGATGTTGTCGAAGACAGTGGCTATGTCAATGAATCGCGGGATATGTTTGAATCACCAAAAACTGAAAGGGAAGGAGGACTCGAACACAAAAATGTAGCACAACCTAAAAGTGAAAAGAATCCAGATATGTTAGAATTGTTAAAAATGTTATCTGCACAAATTGCAGCACTGGGGCAACAAGGTGTAGAACAAAGACAGCTAATTGCAGCACAGGGACAACAAAACGCTGCACAAAATGACAATATTAAGGCACAAATAGCAGCGCAAAACGCAGCGCTAGGTATTGGTATTAGTAAACAAATGCAAGAGCAGGGCAAGAATCTTAGTAAACAGATTGAGAAGGTTGATGTAAAAGTAGACATTGTGAATAATGAAATTAAAAACCTCAAAAGCGAAATTATTGTCATCAATGGCAATATTGCCAACATACAAGGATAAATTGATGAGATTAATGAAAGATTTGACACTGAAGTAATTAAAATTCAAGATCAAATAGAACCCTTAGTCTGTACTAAAGTGGACGAAAAGGTATTCGGTGTTAAATCCGAAATACAAACAGAATGTATCGCGGAATTTGCACAGATTAAACAATCTGTAACAGAAACAAGCAGAATACTAACCGAACAGATTGTTACTTGCGAAAAGAAGTGTGAACATAACACTTCACAAATCCAAGGCAAAATGTATGACTTGGAAAGAAAAATACAAACAGGACCTACACAATTTACAAAAAGGATCCCTTTCACTAAAATATTAGAGGGCGAGGAAAAATTCGATCCTGCAAAGAGACATAACGGATGGCACCCCCTTGATTTTGTAAAGAACTGCGAAAGGAACTTTCCTGAATATTTGTCTGATCAGGAAAAACTTAATGTGGTAATCAGTGCCTTAACGGGAGAAGCAAAAAGGTGGGGGTTGAATCTGGATACTAACCGGATGTCTTTTGAAAACTTTAAACAAAAATTTATTGACGAGTACTGGTCAGATCGGAAACAAGACCAGTTGTGGCGTGAGT
The DNA here is from genome assembly GCF_021461385.2 of Schistocerca piceifrons. Taxonomy (NCBI): domain Eukaryota; kingdom Metazoa; phylum Arthropoda; class Insecta; order Orthoptera; family Acrididae; genus Schistocerca; species Schistocerca piceifrons. The sequence continues at coordinate 162,508,862 of NC_060149.1, forward strand.
TCTTAATGGCCTGGCTGTATGATACCAGGGGTAGACAAACCATGAAAGAGTTTTGCGAATCGTGGTATAGAAAACTGATACACTTAAAAGCAAGAAAGACTGAAGCCGAGATCGTTTGGGTTCTTTGGCAGAAACTGCCTGAGGATTCTAAACGGTATGTTGGGAGTACCCACAGTAGTTTTTCTGCGTTCTTGGAAAGGGTCGAGGATGAAGATCACTGGCGAAGAAATCGCGAATCTCGTCACCATAATAACAACAATTATTCGCGAGAAAGTAATGACCAAGCTGAACGACAGGAAAATGATAGATTTCGTGTAAACACGATTCAAAGAGGTCGCGCGAGAGGTAGAGGAAATTATACGACGCGCGGCAGAGGATACATGGCGCGGAATTCCCAAACTAGCGACGAAAGGGAAAACTGAAAACCGCGTGTGTTACGGGCCGGATTCACGCGGAAACTGGTTTTGGGCCCAAAGAAAAGATGTCAAATATTAGATTCGAGAACGAAAGATGTAAACTATGGGGCAGGAAGGTTAAGGACGCGCCTATAGCAGGCGGGCGCGGAGTGATACATAGTGGCGTTCCCAGTGCGAAGTCACGTGACCGTTCGTGCTCGGGCCGGCGGTTGCCGGAGAAGCGTACATTGCACTTGGCAGCAGACACAAATGGCAGACGTCAGAACAAGATGGCTGCCGTAGAGAGAAACAGAAGAGGCGGGATCGGACACTTCCGAAAGCCGGTTTCAGTAGTAGATGAATGTAGAAATGAAAATAAAGTTAATATGTCATATGATAAAGATAACTCAGTATCGGAATCGTGCGAAAAGACTTCATTAAAGAATGAAAGGGAGACAGAAAACGCGAGTGAAAAAGAGAATATTGGTACCTGGTTGGTTGTTTGGGGAAGGAGACCAGACAGCGAGGTCATCGGTCTCATCGGATTAGGGAGGGAAGTCGGCGGTGCCCTTTCAAAGGAACCATCCCGGCATTTGCCTGGAGCGATTTAGGGAAATCACGGAAAACCTAAATCAGGATGGCCAGACGCGGGATTGAACCGTCGTCCTCCCGAAAACGAGTCCAGTGTGCTAACCACTGCGCCACCTCGCTCGGTGAATATTGGTACTGTTAATAATGTATATGAGGTAAAAGACGTAGATGTGGGGGAGGTTATGATGAATAAAGAGGAGAGGAAGGTAGAATACGCCACGCAAAAGACGTGTGCACAATTAATGATAGGTGAAAGCGATGTAGAGGAGGACGTTAGTAAACATGACATTATAAGCAGTGCAGGTGAAGTTATTGTTGATGGAAAGGTGCTTAATGATTTTAATGCAGAAGGGTCTGGTAGGGATTTCGCACGATTACCTGAAAATTACAGCATGGAAGAAAATGAAATGACAGTTATCGAAGTACATGACGATTATACTAAATATGAAGTTAAGGCCGAAATCGTTCAAAGTGATATAACAGAAGTGTCTGACTGTCCAAACGATGTGTATTGTGTAGAAAATGAGTCAAAAAACGAAGTGGCTGAAACATCTAGTGATAATCTGCCTCACTGTTTAAAAGTTGCCTTACTGCTCGAATCTGATAACGAAATAGAACCTAGTGATAGCTCAGACGAAGGAGAGACGACAGATTCAGATACAGATGAGTTTTCGGAGGTAGACAAACATCCTTATACCTTTACAGAAAGAGGTTACAAAAAAATTAATGACATCTTTTCGAAACAAAATTCGGAATGCGTAACTGAAACAAAACCGAAAGAGCCGCCGGATGACACGATATTAGGGCAGGCTTTACTTAATGTAATGACAGAAATAGATTTACAGAAACCTAAAGAATGTCCAGAGATAAATATAGTAGAACGTGAACTGTTAAAGATCTGTAAAGATGTAGAGGTCCACAAACCCAAAAAGCCACCTGATATACAACTGAAATCAGTAGGTAATATTTCCTGGAAAGACATTATGGTTGAGCAGGATTTGTTATGGGAAGAACAAGAGGAAAAGGAACAGAGAATTATTAAACAAACTATAATACCTGTAAATGTTTGTAACACTGAACTGCAAGTACTTTTAGACACAGGATCCCAAATCAGTGCCATATCAGAATCATTCTTTGATCATATTTCATGTAAACCAGGGTTAGTAATAATGTCTGTTAGTGGAGTGAAAATTATAGGAGCTACTGGTAGGTCCAGCAAGCCCATTCAAAAACAAGTATTGATGGACTTTGAAATAGGAAGCCAAAAATTTGAACATGATTTTTTAGTGGTCCCTGAACTAAGTGCTGAAATGATTCTAGGTATTGATTGGCTAGACAAGGAAAACGTAATTTTAGATTGTGGTAGTGGAACTGTTAAGATTAACAGGGAAACCAAAACAATAGAAATTAAATTTGAAGGTGACAACCAGGTCCAAGCTGTGAATGTAGAACCCATCTTGTTAAAAATAGAATCTGAAAATGATGGTTCATCCCAACTATATGAAATATACCATGTGAGAGGTTTATTGCAGGATGATCAAGAAACTGGCAGTTTTAGAGAAATTGTTGATGTTATCCAAGAAATATCATGTGAACAGAAAGATGATTTATTTAATATCTTGAATAATAACAAGAAAGTGTTCTCTGATAAACCAGGTGTCGTAAATAACTTTGAATACCGTATGGATATCCTGAAACATGAACCATTCTTTGTCAGACCATATCCAATACCTATAGCTAAGAAAGAAGCAGTACAAGCTGAGATTGATAAAATGTTGGAATGGGGGGGGGGGGGGGGGTAATAGAAAGAAGCAATAGTGAATACAATAGTCCCCTTATTATAGTCAATAAAAAGGATGGAGGTGTAAGAGTAGTCATTGATGCACGCACATTAAATAAAATTGTCAGGAGAGAAGTAGATGATTTATTACAAAAGTTCCATAATGTAAAATATCTAACCAGTTTAGACCTCACTGCTGGATATTGGCAGATCCCATTACACAAAGATTCTAGGAAATATACAGCTTTTTTGTTTGCAGGAAAATGTTACCAATACAAAGTTGTACCATTTGGCTTGAATACTTCTGTTTCTGTTTTCATTAGAGCTTTAGATTCTGTATTAGGAAAAGAACTTTGTGCCAGATTGACTGTATATGTAGATGACCTATTGATTGCTACTGATAACTGGGAGGAGCATTGTGACCTGTTAAACAAAACCCTTATTGCTCTTCAAGCAGGGGGCATGACTTTAAAGTTAAAAAAGTGTGAATTTGTGAGACAAGAAATTAAGTTGTTAGGGCACTTACATCACCCAGTTTTAAGTGAGCCATTCCACATGATTACAGACAGTGGTGCTTATGGTATTGGTGTTGAAATATTTCAGGAAAACACAGAATCTGGGGAAACAGCACATAAGACCATTGCTTTTGCTAGTAGAACTTTAACTAAATATGAGAAAAATTATACTATTTCAGAGAAAGAGGCCTTAGCAATCATTTGGGGATTAAAGAAATTTAGGAATTATTTATGGGGACATAAAACTATAATTCATACAGACCACAAGGCATTAACCTTTTTGAAAAACTGTCGACTATTTACAGGCAGGTTGAGTCGGTGGGCCCTGTACTTACAACAGTTTGACTATGAGATATTATATATTAAAGGTAGTGACAATTATGTAGCTGATGCTTTATCACAGTTGCCTGAGGGTATGAACAACTTACCAAGGGAATGTAATGAAGATGGCAAATTTTATATAAGATATATTAAGGAGGTTCCAGGTAGGAAAAGAATAGAGAATATTTGTAAAAGCATGAGGTTCCACCATAATGAGGATGAAATATGGAAGTCAGTGAAAGTTAATTTTAGTAACCCTAATTACGCACAAATCAGTAGATTTTACAAGATATTTAATGGAGTTTTGTACAGGAGAAAGAGTACCAGCACTGAAGAATGGAAGGTGTGTTGGCCTAGGCAATTTGAGACTGAAGTGATTGATTATTTTCATCTTGCCTTAGGGCATTGTGGTCCCAAGAAATGTATTGAAAAGTTAACTGATGTGGTTGCGATTAATGTAGGTGCTACTAAGAAAATTACTGAGAGAATAAGATCTTGTGATGTATGTCAGAGGGCTAAAGTAACAAATAGAGTAAATCAAGGTTTCATGCAGAATACAATACCAGAGGACACATTAGAATTACTGTCAGTGGATTTGTATGGTCCTTTACCAAAAACCTCAGGTAATTGGTCTTACATTGTTGTAGCATTGAAAGTATTCTCCAAATTTATTAAATTATATCCAATTAGGAAAGCCACTGCTAAAGCAGTCTTTAGCAAGATGACTGAGTATTTTAACACCATTGGTAAACCTAAAGCAGTTTTGTCTGATAATGGACCACAGTTTATCTCAAAAATCTGGAAGGAAGGCATGAAGCAACATGGTGTTCAAGTTAAATATATTTCAGCTTACCACCCGGCTAGTAACCCTGTCGAAAGATATATGTGTGAATTAGGAAGGTTAGGTAGAACCTACTGTCACCATAACCATAAGGCTTGGGGCAGATTTGTAAATGACTTTGAAAAGACCATGAACACCATATACCATGAAACCACCGGTTTTACCCCTGAAGAAATTCTGTTGGACCGTAAAAGTAAAAGTATTGCTGAAGAGATCTTGCAATTCCCACCTATTGTAGGAATTAAGCTGCATGAGAAAAAAGAGTTAGTTAAGAAGAGAATGAAAGAGAAAGCGGCCGCTAGATCTAAAAGGCATGATAATAATCTCAAAACAACTAAATTTAAGCTTGGAGATTATGTTTTAGTGAAAACCCATGAAAAATCTAGTGAAATTAATAATGAAATTTCTGAATTCAAATACATTTACAATGGGCCTTTTGAAGTGCAAGGAACTCCACATGCAAATGCTTATTTTCTTGTGTACCCTAGGTCAAGGAAACCTTTAGGAGTTAGAAATATAGTTGACCTGAAGTTGTATGTCCACAGAAACCAATGATGAATGAAATATAGAAGCCTCAGGGGACAATGCACTCTTTGCATTGTCAGGTGCCTGACGAGCACCAGGGACCCGAGTCGTTGCCAGCACTACTTCCGTTTCTTTTCGTGCTGGCAAACATTCCTCTTCATCATTCAGAACTTTTACTATCTTCTTTCCTTCTTCTCTATCAGAGTAAACTGCATAGTGTGGAAATAATGTAGAATACTGTGTATTGTTTGTGGATAAATAAATGCATAATTAAATTGGGTACACTAGAAAAGTGGCCAGGAATAATGGAAGTATAGTGGGTACAGTAAAAAGGAATAGGAACATGCAGTTAAAGTAAATGAATACTATAATATGACTAAATGTAAATGTTTTGAAAATAGGGGCAATTATGATGTTGAAAAACTTTATGTGTGTTTAAAACTGAGGAGATGAACTTGACTAACATATGTGTAAAGTAGATATGAGATATATGTGTCTAGTGCCACAAAGAGTAGGCAGAAATCACTTGCAGTAGGACGTAAAATTATTGTTCTGATCTTGACATATTTGATAACCTAAATGTGTAATTAAACTGAATATTGACTTCATAAGAAATATTACTGAGTAAGAAAGTGGGGAGAAAAACCACAAATCAGGGACTCTCAAATAACCCCTGAACATTGTCATTATGCCAAAATTGTCATTTAAAATTTTCTTGATTAATGTATATGTTTCCTGATGTTGTCATTTGAAAAGAAATGGTTTTGTTGCCAGTGTCTAATTACTGTTTCAAAGTTGCAGGTTTTATGTTTTGTACCATTAAAGCAAATTTTACCAAAGATGTGACATAAAGATGAAAAAACCAGGAAATGATGACAATAAACTGCTCAAAAATATGCTGTGGGCAGAAAAACAAGACGAAACAACCAAAAATGCTGTGGTCCTGAAGTTGAGGGCTACCAAATATGCTGTGTTGAGCAATAGCCAAAGGACTTGCCATTGTGGGGCAAGGAGCTGATAAGTGGGCATGAACTGCCAAACCCAGAGGATGGGGCAGTGTGTCAATTTAAAAATGTGTTTTCTTTAGTGTTTTAATCTAAATTGTGTTTTTGTGTCTAAATGCTTATAGCTAAAGACTGCCAAACCAATAGTGGGCAGAATGTGTAACATGGACTGCTAGCACTGAGGCAAACAGTGAAGTAAGTTAGGTTTTTTGGTCAATGTGTTATGAACTGACTATTTTTCTGAAGTCAGTGAAAATTTATTATAGAATATATATGCATTCTTATTCAAATGGATGTAGATGTTTGTTTTGGACTGCCTTGATTTAAAAATACAGCAGTGATGATTAAAGATAGGGTCTGAATAGGTTAATGTGTTTATGTGCAACAAACATTTTGGACTGCTATTAATGGAGGGCAGCTTAAAGTTAATTGTTTTGAGAAAACCTTGAAAAGTTACTTTTGTATTTAAAGAGTCAGTTGGAAAAGGTTCTCATAGCGGTCTTGTGTAAATATTGGTACATATGTGGATGCAAATTGAATTTTTCAATATTTCATCAATGATCAGATAACATGCTTGTGTGTCTGAATATTTAGTTTCCTTTAAAAATATTGAAAGACAAATTTCTGCTTTGTTACGTTAAAATGTTCTGTGCTATTGTGTATGTGTTTACTTTTTTATTTTATTTGAAAGCTATTCCTTTTCTACTAGTATGAAGCTTATTTTGTGTAATGTTTTGTCTTTTATTTGAACTGTGTGTGTATGAAATGAACATGCTTGAAGGTATCCTGTGTATTGATGAAAATTAATTTCCTTAAACCAGTCTGTGGATGAAAATTACTGTAAATGCTTTACTTTCAAAATGTTTTTGGAAGAAGTGTATGAATCTCCTTAGTGTATATACTGTATATTTGTAATATGTTTTATTTTTTTTCTCTCCCAACTGAAGTTGGATGGTATAATTTTTTTCTGTAGCCAACACCACTTAGGTGTTACAGATGTTTCCTTGAAGTATCCCTTACAGGAAACTTCAACGAAACATGGGGCATGTGTAACGCCATACCTCTTCTGCTGTACAGATTTATTTTACTTTTGTTTTATTTAATGTTATAACATTGAGCACCTGTAAATGTGTTTGATTTAACAGATAACACAAAATTGTATACTCTTTTCTTTGTCAAACCTTTGATGTCGTGATTTGATTCTATGCAAAGTAGTGTATCTGCAATTTATATTCTTTGTCCCATTTGGAGGGAACAAAACTTACTGTATATGATTGTAATTTTGTGTGAATAATTTTTTGTAGAGATGTCAATATGTGTAAATGTTTTGTTTTCTTTAATGTATTTGGTTGCTGTTATGTAAATTGCTGATCCTCACTTAGGGCTCTTAGTTATTCTGTATGTAAAAGGTGTAGTGATTCCCCTCGGGAACAGAAATGTGTAGCACGCGCAAATTGTGGTTGGCGTAGGTAGAAAAGGTGGAACTGATAGTCAGTCGGGGACGGGCCATGAGTCGGAGACGAGCTACGAGTCCGGGCACTGCCATGTAAAAGATGCATATTGTGCTGATTCCGAGAGAGGCTTTTCCTGCTTCTTTCTAAGGCCTCGGATGGATGGATAAACAGCTGGAACTATTCTGGAATTTGTATCTATCATCACCACCAAGAAATGACAGGAGTCCAGCAATTCTGCCTGCAAATCCACCTACCAACATGCAGTTGCCACCACGTTGCGCAATCGCTGTAACGTAATACTATAATGATGTACAGTGAAGGATCAGCTTAATGGATGTTTCAGTGTGCACAAATATAAGGTAATTTATATTTGACTTTATGTACCTACCTTGATTTTCTCCTCATCATAACACCTCTCAGGTTCCTCTCCGTTTAAGCTAAAGTGATATCCGAGTGTCCTTACTAAAAGAAATTAAAGCCTAGAGTTTTGCTAATTAATGCCTCTTGAACTTAGTAAAAAGAAAGTTAATGTGGCAATAGAGTGAGTTAAAGTAAATGTTGTTTGTCGAAAATAATTTTCCTATTAAAACTGCTATTTAAAGTGCTGTTGCTAACTTCAAAATTAAAAGTTCTTAAGACTGAGGCTTATAAAGCAAATGATCACATTGTTGTCTGTAGTAAATTCCAAAAGGTGAGTCAGTTTCTTGCAATTTGGTCAGTATTGTGTTTCGCTGTAGTAAAAGTGAGAAAGATGAAGTAGTGAAACGTTATATACTCATGTTTGCTAAGTGTTTGTGTATCTTGTGTATTGGAAGTGCATGTTAATAGTAATGTTATAAAGACCATTCACTTTATGTAAGCCTGAAAGTAATAGGGTGTTTCGGTATATCTTATAATTTAGCTAATAGTTTGTGCTGGTCCAGTTGTTAGCTTCAATCTTAAAACACATGTGTGTCAGAGTTCATTGCACTCGCGTGTGGCTAAGTCTAGGTTGTGTTTGTCCACTATAGTTACTTATACCTACATTCATAAACGAGAACGTTAACCTTTTTCTTGTCTAATTAGGCTGGCGACCGTTTCCCTTATTCTATAAACAGTATAGCTAGGCAAAATTTTGTTTGTTACTATTCAAATATTTACGTAATTCTGACTTTCATTTCCGATAAGCCACCTCCGTTAGGAACAACACGGTCAACATAACGAAATTCCTCTCAGAGGGTAACACTGCTCTGTTGCTTTGTGCCATAGTTGCTTTTACGAAATAATTTTAGTCACAACCTGTTTCTAGCATTGAGGTTATGGTACAGTAGTAGCAGACAGGAGTGTTATATGAGGACAACACACACACACCCATGCCCGAGGGAAGACTCGAACCTCCGACGGGGGGAGCCACGCGAACCGTGGCAAGGCGCCTAGACCGCGCGGCCACCGACAAAGTTGCCGGATCTTTCCCCAATGAGAACGTTTGGAGCATTGTGACCAAGGCCCTCCCAGCAGCTTGGGACTATGACTATCTAACGTGCCAGTTGGACAGAATTTGGCACGATATTCCTCAGAGGGACATCCAACAACACTATCAATCAGAGCCAATCCCATAAACAGCTTGCATAAAGCCCATAGGTGGACTAACGCATTATTGACTTGCTCAAGTTGTGAAGCTCCTTCTCTTGATGAAAGCATACAATTTTTCTGCAATTGTAATCAATTGTTTGTTCAAAAATGGTTCAAATGGCTCTGAGTACTATGGGACTTAACATCTATGGTCATCAGTCTCCTAGAACTTAGAACTACTTAAACCTAACTAACCTAAGGACATCACACAACACCCAGTCATCACGAGGCAGAGAAAATCCCTGACCCCGCCGGGAATCGAACCCGGAAACCCGGGCGCGGGAAGCGAGAACGCTACCGCACGACCACGAGCTGCGGACTCAATTATTTGTCTACACATGTGTATCACATGTACTGATTTCCGTTCCATTCGGATAATTTCTTGGTGGTGCGTCGGTTTTTTTGTGTTGGAGTGTGTTTAACAGTTTAACACGATTATAATCATAAATTTGAAGCTGTTTTATACATGGGAGTTCGATTTTTTAAAGAACTGAGGATTTAGTGGTGCCTGCTAGTCTAATTGAAATTGTATAACACCCTATGTAAGAGCGCAATGTATCAGACATGAAGATATAGCTGTAAATATCACATAAGATGACTCTAAATCAGAGTTAGGGGACCTATAAACAACAGCAATTAGAAGTTTAGTTTCATTAAATTCAACTGCCCCTGCAAAACATTCAAGTATATGTTCATTGTAGTGCCGTGATACGTCTATGGGCTCAGACTGAATACTGTTTTTTACGTGCATAGCCACTCCGCCACCCCGCGACGAACTCCTTGAAAAACGGCCAGCTAATTTGTATCCTGGTAAAGGAAGCCTCTGAATTGTCAAATTATTTAAGTGGTGCTCTAGCATACCAATAATTTCAGAGTAAACATCTATAAGCAGTTCACTAACTTTATCTCTAATATCTCTAATATTTTGAGGAAATACGCTGATTCCTTCTCCACTTGGAAACATGACGTCCTCTGAAGGTGAGCCCTTAGTTAGAGGGACTTCCTTTAAGCAGGTATATCTATCAGCTGTATCCCACCAGTACGTCTTTGCTGGTCATCAGGGCTCCGTTCGAAGCGGGACTCATCACTGAAGACAATTCTACCCCAGCCAATGAGATTCCAGGTCAAATACGTGTCTGGAGACGCCCCAGACAGAGGTGGGATACCAACCTCAGTGTCGCCTGTAATACCGCCCGACAACCTGAAACCATGGTCTGGGGCGCTAATTCATTTCATAGCAGGACCGCTTTGGTTGTCACCCACAGTATCCTTACAGCACAGTGGTACCTCGATGGTATTCTGTTCCCCGTTTCGTTGCCCTTCATGGCAGGCCACCCTGGACATTCATTTCAGCACAGTAATACCATCCCGGACACTGCGAGATTGGATTGGATTGGATTGTTTGGGGGAAGAGACCAAACAGCGAGGTCATCGGTCTCGTCGGATTAGGGAAGAAAGGGGAAGGAAGTCGGTCGTGCCCTCTCAAAGGAACCATCCCAGCATTTGCCTGGAGCGATTTAGGGAAATCGCGCAAAACCTAAATCAGGATGGCCGGACGCGGGATTGAACCGTCATTCTCCTGGATGCGAGTCCAGCGTGCTAACCACTGCGCCACCTCGCTCGGTGACACGGCGAGAGTTTCTACTGCTTGTCTTCGTGCTTGCAAAAGCCCATCTCCGCCACCAAGGTCGCTGGATCTCTCCCCAACTGAGAACATTTGGGGAATTATGGCGAGGACCCTCCACGCTTTGACAATATAAAGCCCCAGTTGGATAGAATTTTGCACGATCATCCAACAACTCTATCAGCCAATACCAAGTCGAATAACTGCTTGGGTAAGAAACAGGGGTGGACCAGTGCGTTATTGACTTTCTTAATTTCTGAAGCCCTCTCTCTGGAATGAATCATACAATGTTTCTGAAACTGTAATCGTTTGTTTGTCTGTACATGTACATCATATCTACCTAATCCTTATTGTTTTTAATTATGTTTAAAGTTCGTTGGAAGTCGCCTTGTTCTCTCATTGCCTAACAATGGACGAATTTTGTCTGGCGAACTCGCGCTCAGTTCTGGCAAAAACTAGTTTTTCACGTATCTCAGTGGTTATGACGTCATATTTCCTGAAAGAAAATTGGATATTTGTGGTAAGTTCCTTTGGGACCAAACTGCTGAGTCATCAGTCCCTGGGCTTACACACTACTTAATGTAACGTAAACTAACTTAGGCTAAGGACAACACGCACACACCCATGCCCGAGGGAGGACTCGAACCTCCGACGGGGGTAGCCGCGCGAACCGTGGCATGGCGCCCGAGACCGTGTGGCTACGGCAGGCGGCTCGTATTGCCTGAACTGCTAGCCGTACTACGATATAATGTTCAAATGTGTGTGAAATCTTATGGGACTTAACTGCTAAGGTCATCAGTCCCTAAGCTTACACACTACTTAACCTAAATTATCCTAAGGACAAACACACACACCCAGGCCCGAGGAAGGACTCGAACCTCCGCCGGGATCAGCCGCACAGTCCATGACTGCAGCGCCTGAGACCGCTCGGCTAATCTCGCGCGGCGTATTACGATATAATTTTGCAGTTACATTCAGTGATATATATTGTATCCGACCTGGTAGGCAGCGCGTGGGTCTGCTCCTGTAAACTGAAGGGTAGGTCGAATGTAGGAAGCGAGTAGGAGCAGGGAAAGGTGAAATGCTTCGGTACTGCGTATAAGTTATAACTCATTTACTGGGGTATGAACATATACAACAGATACATAATAAAGTGAATACCTAACTTTGCACTTAGGAGCACTTAGCTGCTAAGCTGGATGTATCAAACCTCACAAAAGTTACACAGGCAAAATCTGTAGTGATCGCCCACTATGAAATACAAACAATGTTGCTTGGTCGTCTACTCGGAATCAAATGGGCTGAATCTGGAGCGGCGCTCGTGGAGCTGCACAACGCTGGCTAGAGGGCGCTGTCGTCGGTGTCAGTGTCGTAGTGCCAACCTAGTAGAGCGCACCTACGTTGTGGCATCTTAGCTATCGATACAACAATATATACGGACATTGAAACTTCCTGGCAGATTAAAACTGTGTGCCGGACGGAGACTCGAACTCGGGACCTTTGCCTTTCGCGGGCAAGTGTTCTACCAACTGAGCTACCCAAGCACGACTGACGTCCCGTCCTCACAGCTTTACTTCCGCCAGTACCTGTGAAGACGAGACATGAGTCGTGCTTGGGTAGCTCAGTTTGTAGATCACTTGCCCGCGAAAGGCAAAGATCCCGAGTTCGAGTCTCGGTCCGGCACAGTTTTAATCTACCAGGAAGTTTCATATCAGCGCACGCTCCGCTGCAGAGTGAAAATCTCATTCTATACGGATACTGATCGCAAAATATGTTGTAAATAGAGTTAATAGTAAAGAAGTAACACATTAAATGTCATGCCTGGTAGGGCAGTTTGCTGCATGATCAGCGAAAATGTAATATGGACGAATAAAGTCTGGGTATTTGCGCGTGTTGAGTAACGCTGCCTCATAGCATACACAGAGGTTCTGTGTTCAACCTTCACATAAGGTTATGCTACCTAATGTGCAGATTATAAAAGCATTTTAAATTTTTAAATTCGGTCAAAAATTATTTTGAAAAATAATTTTTTGTAGTCTATGGAAGCCGTTAGATAGGTACACCGCCGGTAAAAAAATGCGAAACCCTCAAGGACTGTATGTAGTGGCGCACCACGGTATAATATGTCCATACGGAAGAGTTGTTGCGTTACTAATTCATTTGTGACCGTCATCGGCGATCAGTTGGACCTCAGCAGGCCAATCTGCTCTTCCACTTTAATACCTAACGTCAATACATTTTTCGTATCTCTCCAGCATTAAGTAAAAGTCACTCCACTAAAACTAATATCCCTCCCACCATCCTCCCGTCCCCATGTTTGTCTTTCTGCGTCCAAATTTTAGGTGTACATTTGCAGCATTTAGCAAGAAACTTTCGGTAGACAGGTTAATGACAATAAACATTTTAAATTCCCTATTGCAAATGTGCTTTCTTCCGAAACGAACGCAAACGTGTCAGTGAATACTGTTTATTATTGCGTCCTCTAATAAAGACAGTTGCAGTGGTCCATACAAAACATCAAAACTCTTTTTTTCTGTCTGCATAATTTCTGTTCATGAATTTATTTACAAACGATAACGCCTGAGTGCAATGCATCACAGCGAATACAAATTTGAAACAGTGCGTTAGGAATAACAAAAAAGTCTATGCAGATGTGCGTAAATTGCGTGTACCTGGAAAAGGTATGGACCATGGGAGTATGACATATGTTATTCGTCCTGTGGGAAATCAGGCCGCTTTGCCGCCACTGTGGAAGAACACGCACGGCCACGAATCCACTGAAAATATACTCTAAATTAATATTGGCTGAAGACAACACGAGAGTCCAATATACGCAACAGCGTAAATTCTTTCACTTTTTGATTAGCTTGTCAACAACAGGCTAATTGAAACCAGGCAACAATGTTAAAAACCTGAGATGAACACAGGTTAGGACTGTTGACAGAATTTATCCGTGGAATAATGAATGATGGCCAATGAAGCAACGTCTTTCTTTTTTTGTATCTGTAATCGCTCATTCGCTCGCAGTCTTCAGTAGAACTCGTCATAATAGACAAATCCAGAGAATAAGGAAAGAATCAAGAAACATGATTACAAATCCGTCACTGTGCTATACCAACGATGGCCTATAATGCTGGAAAATTTTTTTAATGAATTACTTTGTCTCTTTCATGAATTACCCACTCTTAACATGTGTATTTTTGTGTGCTAATCTCTAAAATGGCCGACGAATTAGTTCGTGTTTCGAATACAGAGAACATTAAGATAATTATTATTGTCAGTCACGACAGCATTTATGTTTTTAGATTACCGGTTCAGACCGTCTCAGGCGATCAACTTCAGAGTAAGGTGACGCATATGAGGAGAGTGTGACTGCTTATGCTCCCCCTATGCGGCAAATTGATTTTAAAATGACTGTTTGAAACGCCCGAAACCGCCAGATTAAAAACATAAACATAGTTGGGTCCGGTAATAAAAGTAATTTTAACAAACATAACCGTAATCCTCACCTTTAGACGATATAAATGTCGCTTTTCACAAATACTGAGAATATATATTAATGCTCTCACCTGTTCCTTGTTTCCTTTCGCCCTGCTGCATGTATCGTGATTGAGCTACATCTCTCTCACTGCTGACCACCAGAAATCGGCCAACATAGATGGTTTCCAGATACCCTGGATACGTTCCTGGAAGGTAGAGAAATTAAATAAAATGTCGTGTGGTGAAGGCCTGCATGCAGGTAAACCTGATCGCCTGGTGCAAACCTTTTGAGATGACGCCACTATGGTGGCTTGCGCGTCGATGAGGGTGAAGTGATGAAGGCGACACAAACACCTAGTCCCTGAGTAAAGAAAAATCTCCAAACCAGCCGGGAATCGAACCCGTCTGACAAGCCAACGCACTGTCCCCTCAGCTCCGGTGGTGGAGGCGAAGGTAGAAATCTGCTGGTGGAAACGTGTTCTACATTCACCACGTACTTCACCAAGAATTGCATGGAGAAAGTCATCATGAGAATGGAGGAAACTCATTTTAAAGAAATGGTTCTTCGTATTTTTTGGTAAGCCTACAGCATCTTTTCGACCAATACTTTTGCACCTGGGATTCAGTTGTTGCTAAGGAAATTTTTCCACACTGGAACGAAGCCCAAACTTCATCTTCTTCTCCCTCCAATAGTTTCTCACGATTTCAAGTTTTTCAGAATGCTGCCTTTATTTTTGTCTCACTGAGTGTAGGAACATTTCTAGAAAAAAAGAAAATAAATGCTTCCCTTTCTTACTGAGCGTCTTCACAAAACCTTGTATCAGATCTAATATGGCGTGTATCGCTGCCAAAAATATGTTTGTTGGCTCAACTGACATTGCAAATGAAACCTTTTAATACCTGACATTAAGCGTTCTCTCATAGGACACTGACGCCTTTCATAAAGTAGTGACTTATTCGGGCGTCTCACTCACAAAAGAAGCAACAATTTTTCGTATAGTGTTGCTGATGACCAATTAACTTAACAACAACCTTCGATTTGTGACATGTACATCAACTGGGTGTGTTACATTTTACGCACTGAAGGAAGTACTGAATAGTTTGACGAGTGTCCTCCTTATGCACAACATATTGAACTTGAATAATAATTCCCTTATTTTTAAGTATTCCCTTAATGCTCAATTTTGAAGCATCAATGAAGAAGTTTCATTCGTAATCTCTGTATGCTACATTTGAAATATTCATTGACCTGTCAATAACTACATACACGAATAATTCAATATTTTAAATAAATACAGTTTCCAGGGTACACAGTCAATCGTTATATGGATATTTCCGATGAGGCCATTCAGCTTGCGTTCTTTCCATGGTACTATCGCACGTTCACTGGAACTGTCGTTGAATTATTCATTTGAAACACGTTACAGATTCAGAATGGACGTCACCCAAATCGATGGATTCTAAGAAGAATGGAGGAAAGGTCACAAGTTTTTCTTCAATATGGGACACAAGTTCGAATAGTAGCTGTAATACTAAAATACTTTATAACTGTAACACTCCTATATCTTATGCCTGAATGTTGCATTTATTCAGTGAGGGAACAATGAAGATAATTTTTTGGATTCAGCCAAGTTTTGTTACTTGAGTAATGTTATTTTTACATTTTGGCTGTTTAGTAATGTAATAAACTTTAGTTTGCTATGACTTTAATCATGAGTATGAAATGTACCCTTCACAGACCTAAAACTGTTGTAACTCCATATTACTGGTTACAGGAAACCTAGAACTTCGAAAAAGAAAGCTCCGGTTTTTATTTACAAAGTTTAGGTGTAGTTTGTCTGCCACCGATACCTTTCATAGTACTAACTGACGGTTAATAATTATCTGCGTATTGCAAAAATGGCGTCCTAATTGAATAAGTGGAAAAGCGCAACCAGGATGCTGAACAAACACCAGTGGACTGCGCCACACACTGTAACGTGTCTTGTAGAAATACAGAATTTGCAATACAAAAAGGGAACAAATGTTATTTTTATGTTACCTGGTATGTGAGCGTCCTTGAAATGACCTTGACCATGTTTATGCACGAACTCACCAGATGGCATGTCTGTGCTTAGCAACACACTGTTTGGTTCTTTTGGCGCATTATTTACGGTGACACAGTGACACAATGGATACTGATTATGAGCAGAGAGTGAACATTAAGTTCTGCGTTAAGCTCCGGGAACACCGCTAGTGAGACGTGGACATTGATTAAGCAGGCATATGCAGTGGAAGCACTTTCAAGAAGTCGTGTTTTCGAGTGGCGCAAAAGGTATCGTGAAGGCAGAGATTCAGTGCAAGACGATCCCAGAGCTGGTCGCACGTCTACAGCACATACCGATGCAAACGTGGAGCATGTAAGACAGATATTGCAAAAAGACTGTCACGTAACTGTGTGTGCGATATCAGAACTTAATTTCAATCGTGAGGTGTGTCAAAAGATTTTACTTGGAGATTTAGGGAAACGGAAACTTATTGCTACACTCATCTCTCACATACCAACAGAGGATCAGAAAGAAGAAAGACAAAGAATTTCTGCTGAACTACTGGATAGAGCCAAACGTGATCCCACATATCTGTCAAAGATTACTGCAGGGGATGCAAGTTGGTGCTACTAGTATGACCCCCATACAAATCGTCAAAGTCCTTAATAGCGGAGTCCTGGATCACCAGTCTCGATAAACGTCAAACAAAAACCTTCGGGAACAAAGACAATGTTGATAGGATCCTTTGACAGTAAAGGATTAGTTCACCACGAGTATTTCTCTCAAGGTCAAGCAGTGAACCAAACTCTTTACATCGAATTCTTGAAACGCTTGCGACAAAAGAGCTTACAAGCATCGCAGTTGAAAATTTCCCTGCTTGCTTCCGAGACCTTCAGAAACATTGGCAACTGTGTATAACCGCCAATGGGACTACTTCGATAAGGATCATTACTTGGTAAGTGCAAATTTCTATTTTTTTTTTAAAACCTGTCCTGGAACTTTTCTGACAAAGGGCGTATCTTTATTTATGTGAGGTCAGTGAAATTAGTGAGGCATCCTGTATAGTTGTTCGACAAGTGTACATGAAAAATTTAATGCAGTTTTACTCTGTCAGAAACTAGTATTACCTAAAACAGTGGCAGTTCCATACTTCAATCAGATATACTCATTAGAATTCCACCTTAAATACTGAAAAATAATTTCATAAGCCCGCGAAAGAAAGCTACCATCTGTGTATAAAAATTGGCACATCGTTTGTAAAACATACACAAATTTTAAGAAAACCAAGTTAATTTTTTCTTTCTTTTACGGTTGGCATATAGATATCGTTTTATAACTAGTCGAATTAAAAAAAAATTCTTAAGAAGGAAATAAAACGCATGTTTTGGTAACACTTGATCCACAACACAGAAAACTTCCGCCATGTGCGAGTAATTTAGAAGCGAAAATAGTCGTTTCTTTAATAAATAATAATATTGCTAGAAAATTCACTGACATACTTTCCTAGAAATCACTCACATATATCATATATTATCTTACTAAGCTCCATATTTTAAGATAAAGTCCACAGTGCACGATGACCTCTTTCAATGTAAACACTGTCTATAGTTTAGACAACAAGAGAATAAAGGCTCTTGAAATGTGGTGCTACAGAAGAATGGTGAAGAGTAGATGGGTATATCACGTATCTAATGAGGACATGCTGAACAGAAGAGGAATTTGTGGCACAATTTGACTAGAAGAAGTGATCGGTTGGTAGGACATGTCCTGAGGCATCACCAATTTAGTA
The DNA here is from genome assembly GCF_021461385.2 of Schistocerca piceifrons. Taxonomy (NCBI): domain Eukaryota; kingdom Metazoa; phylum Arthropoda; class Insecta; order Orthoptera; family Acrididae; genus Schistocerca; species Schistocerca piceifrons. Next base: position 162,526,819 of record NC_060149.1, read on the forward strand.
TTGGAGGGCAGTGTGGAGGGTAAAAATCATAGAGGGAGACTAAGAGATGAATACACTAAGGAGATTCAGAAGGATGTAGGGTGCAGTAGTTACTTGGAGATGAAGTTTGCACAGGATAGAGTGGCATGGAGAGCTGCATCAAACCAGCCACTGGACTGAAGACCACAACTACAACAACAACAACAACTAGGTCGTACTGTTATATTATTTGAGACCGGTTTCAACCCTTTTAAGGTGATCCTCAGATCCATTGATTACTGAAAAGGAAAGAAAAGAGAATGCGACAGAACGAAGATAATAGTAAAGTTACAACAAAATACATTCAGTGGCAGTACGCAAAATAAAAATAAAACATAAAACAAATCGAACCGAATTACAGCACACCGAAGGTCGTTAGTTGAGAAATATTCAGGTAAAATTGTTTACATTATGAAAATTGAACCGTGCACGTATTGTCACATGGTTGACAACATACTTCAGTAGCTGTATATAGTAAAATCAGTCTACATAATAAATTAATATTTTAAAGTAAAAGCCTTATCATGGTATAATTAGAATTGCATATATATCTTACTTTAAATTAATACATATTAATTATTATGTAAGTAGTTTAAAACCTACAAGCTTCCAGAAAAACAAACGAAGGAAGTCACATGAAGGCACCACCTACATCAGGTTGAGTGTCGAGCATGGCAGTGATGTTTGGTTATGGTCGCTGCAACCAGCCAGTCGCGCAGACAACTCAAGTATAGTTAATGCAGTGTCTGTGTTATTCCGAATTACAATGCAATATTCCTTCAGACATGCATGGATGTCTGTACGAACAGGTATTGTGGCGAATACAGCCGTTATGAAATACGAGTACACGAAATGTATTTGCAGTTGCGAATATAGACATCCACCAGCCATATAATGGAATGACAATGAAAATGAAAATTTGTGCTGGACCGGAACTCGAAGCAGAATTTCTCGATTACCGCGAGCTGTCGCCTTACCATTAGGCTATCCGAGCACGACTCACGGCCAGGCCCAGACTTCCATATGTCATCGTCATCCATGTGTCTACAGACTGTACTCGTACAATCATTACGAGTACATATTGTGACGCAGAAACGGCGACATACGGAAGCTTGAGTCTGGCCTCGGGTTGTGGACGGATAGACGAAGCGGTTAAGGGGCTCCGGAACGCCCTATACTTGCAATGTTAAAATAACGCTTATAAATTACATCTTTCCTCACAAAGTATTTGAGGTAGGAAGTTGAACGTTTTACAGATTATTTATTGGAATATGGGCTACAACTTAACACAGGGATTTTACAAAATTTTAGTTCAGTTATTAAAGATGATTTTTTTTCAATTGTAATGAAAATTCACAACATTTTTTTGCAATTTTTTATTTATATATTCAAAAATATACAGTTTTTTGGAAAAAGGCTGTGTTAAATTATGCAGAAGGTACTGTGTAACATTTACTGAAAGTTTGAAACAAATATGTTTGGAAAATCCTTAGAAAACATGTAATTAGTATGAGAAAATAAAAGTTTCGGGAATCGAGCGACAAAGATTGGATTAAGTTTTTAGTGCATTCCAGGTCCATAGGATGGATTATCTTCATCCTCTGCAAACTCCTCCTCCAGCTTCCTCTTGTTCCTCCTCCTGTTTACTCTTGCTTGTATTTCTAGACTCTTTACAGCCCTGTCTGCAGTCCGAAGGCGTTCCTTGTCTAAAGCAAGCATCGCTCGTTGTTGTGTTCGTAGATTTTGCTACCATTTTCTTCAGTTGCAGTTACTGCAACACTGTTCCAAAAGGTGGTCATGTATGAACACTTATCACATTTCAGTTGTATTTCACTAGCAAGTCCTACGTGCTTTATTATGGAGAGACCAACTTCACTACAATGAATACATCTTACACAGTTTGAAAAAATGCCTTTGAGAACCGACATATCAAATATTTCATTCACATCCGATTCGCCCATAAAACATTCATAGTTTTCACTCATTGAACCAAGCTTCTTCTGTGAAGTATTTTCTTTCCCACTTTGACTGCTATGGGCAGGTGTACTTGAGAGGTTAGGTTCACTCACTTGGTTATCGTCTTCATTGTTTACAGTAATAACACACACCTTTGGCTTTCCAACATTTCTCCTTTTCTTAAAAGCCTTCGGAGGATTTCTAATAACTTTACTTTTACTCATTATTAAACTTCAACAAAACAGAGACTCAAGAAACAGAATTAATTACGAATATTTTCGAGATAACGACAGAGTAAATAAACATGAAACAATCGACAATCACACCAGCGATATATATTGAACCATCACAGGTTAGCCACAACACATACTTTATCTCACATCACTAAAATGTACCTGATGAACACGGACGTTAATAATAACACCATTTGACAGCAGTTTAACAGCGCCACAGTGGGTCACGCCCATGTAGAACACATTTCAAAAAAAATTTAAAAATAGTTGTAGTCTTCGGAATTGAATAAATTATATATCTATTAAAAGGTAATAGTCTGCAGATTCAGAAAACGCAAAAAAGTAAAAATTGAACTTTTCATGATTTTGAGCCTTTCCGGAGCCCCTTAAGGTGACCACTCGTTCAAAGCAGGAAACCCGACTTCAAATCCCGATCTGGCTCAAATTTTCACTGTCGTCATTTCCTTATATAACTGACGGTTGTTCATATTCGCAATTGCGAATACATTTCAGGAATACTACACTCCTGGAAATTGAAATAAGAACACCTTGAATTCATTGTCCCAGGAAGGGGAAACTTTATTTCACATTCCTGGGGTCCGATACATCACATGATCACACTGACAGAACCACAGGCACATAGACACAGGCAACAGAGCATGCTCAATGTCGGCACTAGTACAGTGTATATCCACCTTTCGCAGCAATGCAGGCTGCTATTCTCCCATGGAGACGATCGTAGAGATGCTGGATGTAGTCCTGTGGAACGGCTTGCCATGCCATTTCCACCTGGCGCCTCAGTTGGACCAGCATTCGTGCTGGACGTGCAGACCGCGTGAGACGACGCTTCATCCAGTCCCAAACATGCTCAATGGGGGACAGATCCGGAGATCTTGCTGGCCAGGGTAGTTGACTTACACCTTCTAGAGCACGTTGGGTGGCACGGGATACATGCGGACGTGCATTGTCCTGTTGGAACAGCAAGTTCCCTTGCCGGTCTAGGAATGGTAGAACGATGGGTTCGATGACGGTTTGGATGTACCGTGCACTATTCAGTGTCCCCTCGACGATCACCAGTGGTGTACGGCCAGTGTAGGAGATCGCTCCCCACACCATGATGCCGGGTGTTGGCCCTGTGTGCCTCGGTCGTATGCAGTCCTGATTGTGGCGCTCACCTGCACGGCGCCAAACGCGCATACGACCATCATTGGCACCAAGGCAGAAGCGACTCTCATCGCTGAAGACGACACGTCTCCATTCGTCCCTCCATTCACGCCTGTCGCGACACCACTGGAGGCGGGCTGCACGATGTTGGGGCGTGAGCGGAAGACGGCCTAACGGTGTGCAGGACCGTAGCCCAGCTTCATGGAGACGGTTGCGAATGGTCCTCGCCGATACCCCAGGAGCAACAGTGTCCCTAATTTGCTGGGAAGTGGCGGTGCGGTCCCCTACGGCACTGCGTAGGATCCTACGGTCTTGGCGTGCATCCGTGCGTCGCTGCGGTCCGGTCCCAGGTCGACGGGCACGTGCACCTTCCGCCGACCACTGGTGACAACATCGATGTACTGTGGAGACCTCACGCCCCACGTGTTGAGCAATTCGGCGGTACGTCCACCCGGCCTCTCGCATGCCCACTATACGCCCTCGCTCAAAGTCCGTCAACTGCACATACGGTTCACGTCCACGCTGTCGCGGCATGCTACCAGTGTTAAAGACTGCGATGGAGCTCCGTATGCCACGGCAAACTGGCTGACACTGACGGCGGCGGTGCACAAATGCTGCGCAGCTAGCGCCATTCGACGGCCAACACCGCGGTTCCTGGTGTGTCCGCTGTGCCGTGCGTGTGATCATTGCTTGTACAGCCCTCTCGCAGTGTCCGGAGCAAGTATGGTGGGTCTGACACACCGGTGTCAATGTGTTCTTTTTTCCATTTCCAGGAGTGTATTTTTCGCAGTCGCCACACATGGTAGGAAATTCTTTTCTTCAAATGAAATATTACATCTCATATTCTGTGCAAATGCTATTTCTGTTTTCAAGCCAACTTTTTAGTTTTACGTAAAGATCTTTCGGTATTATCAGATTTCAGGCAGTGGTATGTCATGCTGACGTACTTACGTTTCTTATTTAATCGGGATCTTTCTCTGTTGTTTTAATTTGTTACATGCAGTGCGACTGTGGAGCTGTCACACCATTTTTTTCTGTTAATGCGCATTAGGATATCAATTTCCTTTCTGACCTCATCTTGAGGTAATAGCAGATGGGACATTCTGTGTAGCAGTGCTTGAAAGTAGACTTTCTTGAATTTTATGGAACGACAGGATTTCGCGAGGTTTATAATGTCAACATACGTCAGTTTTCTAAAGCTGCTGAAGTCATGCTTGCATTGGATTCCGAAATTGTTAAAGCAAGGTATTTGGGGGCGTTGTAGTTTCGCAATTCTAGAGTATAATTATATCCAGCAAGATGAGCTTTTGAACGGCAAATTGCACAAAAAATCATCTGATATCACTAAATTCTAGTCTGTATACTCGAAATTTAAACACAATGTCGAAAATAATGAAATAGAGTCTTTGACATTCTGTTATAATCATAACCACTGACAGTTACACAGGTCGAGGTGGTCGAGCGGTTCTAGACCCTTCAGTCCGGAACCGCGTGACTGCTACGGTCGCAGGTTCGAATCCTGCCTCTGGCATGGATGTGTGTGATGTTCTTAGGTTAGTTAGGTTTAAGTAGTTCTAAGTCAAGGGGACTGATGACCTCAGATGTTAAGTCCTACAGTGCTTAGAGCCATTTTTGACAGTTACGTTCAGGTTACATGTATGGAATTTGAATCTTGACGACACCATTCGGTATGGTTTTTTCAACGAACGCAATGGTTTACAACGTGTGACCGACACTACAGGGGTTGGAGGATAATACGGGAACACGGCGAGAAATTCATGCTTCAACATAAATGCAGATGCTAGACAAACCTTCAGGCTGCGCTGTTTTTTTCGACCAGGAACGGCATCTGTGCAATGTCTTCAATACGTTGTAATAGCCGTGTTCAGAGCAGTGCTCTGTGCATTTTCGACTGCATTATTTCGGAGCTAAGTGACTTCGAAAGTGGTCAGACTTTGGTGCTCTTATGGCGGGTGCTTCTGTAATAAAGGCAGCCGAATTTTTTGGTGTTTCAAGAGGCACCCCATCGAAGATTTATACCGTATGCAGGGAAAGCGGAAAGATATCATCAGCTAAGTCATAATGCGGACGATTGTGTGTGTTGAGTGATCGTGAAGGACGGTGATTGAAGAGGATTGTGACGAAGAATGACATGACGAAAGCTGCAAAAGTCACAACAGAAAGTAATGTTGTTAACGCCAAAAAACACGAAGTGGGCTCCATTTTGGCAGCCGTATCGCGGTATCCCTTGTGACCCATGGCTACTCCACAAGGTCGTATTATTGCCAAGGATTATGTGACCATTTTGGGTGGCCAAGTCCATCCCGTGCTACAATATTTGTTTCCCAGTCGCGGAGCTGTCTTTCAAGACGACAGGGCCTTTGTTGAGCCAGCTCTCACCAGCTAAGGTTGGTTTTGGAGGACGAGGAAGAATTTTCGCATCTCCTCATGGCATCACAGTCACCAGATCTCAGTAGTATTGAGGCTTTGTGATCTACTTCGGAGAGAAGTGTGCGTGAACGCTATCCGCGTCCGTCACCTTTATCTGCAATTACCTGTATTTTGCAGGAACTATGGTATAAGATTCCCTTGAAACCCACACAGGGCCCGTATTTATCCATTTAGAGACCACCAGAAGCCGTTTTGAATGCCAGCGGTTTCCCTACATCGAATTAAGCGTGGTAGTGCGCTGTTTTTGTGATGGTTCCATATTTTTGTCCACCCGCTATATATGACATTACTGGAATCAATAAGGGACGATCAAAATGTTATCGTTTGATGGCGTTGTTACAGCATGTATGCAACGCAGCTCGACTGCGATGCGGGTATACAAGTATCGACGTGTAGGAAACTGATTAGTGTGGCAATTACGTCTTTCCGACGCGCGTGCGGTAAATACTGAAACGTGAACTATGGCAACATTATTACCAATGGGTCCAAACAGGACCAACGTGCTGTTATTATTTACATGGCTGCCGAAAGAGAAACACCAGTAAACAGCCATCGGACAATGAAGAATGTTTATGGGGCACCATGTCTGTCAAAAATCACCGGTTTGGAATGGTGCATCAAGTTTTGGGTGCGCTGCTTCATGATAACACGTGCCCCCACATCGCAAATGTATAACAGAAGTCACACCTACTCAAGTAGAGAATCCAAAGAGATTCTGGGCCTACGTAAAGTATGCTAGCGGAAACAATCAATGCCTTACTGCGCGATAGCAATGGACATCCTTTTGAAGACAGTGCTGCCAAAGCAGAGTTACTAAACACAGCCTTTCGAAATGACTTCACAAAAGGAGACGAAATAAATATTCCAGTATTCAAATCAAGAACAGCTGGAAATATGAGTAACGTAGAAGTAAATATCCTCGGAGCAGTGAACCAAATTAAATCTCTTAATGGAAATGTCGTGTGGCTAGGGCCTCCCGTCGGGCAGACCGTTCGCCTGGTGCAGGTCTTTCGATTTGACGCCACTTCGGCGACCTGCGCGTCGATGGGGATGAAATGATGATGATTAGGACAACACAACACCCAGTCCCTGAGCGGAGAAAATCTCCGACCCAGCCGGGAATCGAACCCGGGCCCTTAGGATTGACAGTCTGTCACGCTGACCACTCAGTACCGTGGCGGACAATCTCTTAATAAAAGCAAGTCTTCTGGTCCAGACTGTATACCAATTAGGTTCCTTTCAGAGTATGCTACTGCAATAGATCCATACTTAACAATCGTATACAACCGTTCGCTCGACCAACGTTCCGTACCCAAAGACTGGAAAGTTGCACAGGTCACACCAATATTCAAAAAATGTAGTAGGCGTAATCCACTAAATTATAGGCCCATATCTTTAACGTCGATATGCAGGAGGATTTTGGAGTGTGTATTGTGTTCGAACATTATGAATTACCTCGAAGAAAACGGTCTATTGACACACAGTCAACATGGATTTAGAAAAATATCATTCTTGTAAAACACAATGTACAGTTGTGGCCGTTACTGAATCGATTTATTAGTATCAAAATTTGATTTTTATTTTTCGCTTGATATTCGTCAGTGCATTCTTCCCGGCGGCTAGTTGGAGCGTCTCAGTCACGTTGCCCAGAACCGGACACGACCACTTTGAAATCTAAATCTACATGGTTACTCTGCAATTCACATTTAAGTGCCTGGTAGAGGGTTCATCGAACGATTTTCATACGACTTCTCCACCATTCCACTCTCGAATGGCGCGTGGGAAAAAGGAACACCTAAATCTTTCCGTTCGAGATTTGATTTCTTTTATTTTGTTATGATGATCATTTCTCCCTACGTAGGCGGGTGTCAACAAAATATTTACGCATTCGGAAGAGAAAGCTGTTGTTGTTGTTGTGGTCTTCAGTCCTGAGACTGGTTTGATGCAGCTCTCCATGCTACTCTATCCTGTGCAAGCATCTTCATCTCCCAGTACCTACTGCAACCTACATCCTTCTGAATCTGCTTAGTGTATTAATCTCTTGGTCTCCCTCTACGATTTTTACCCTCCACGCTGCCCTCCAATGCTAAATTTGTGATCCCTTGATGCCTCAAAACATGTCCTACCAACCGATCCCTTCTTCTAGTCAAGTTGTGTCACAAACTTCTCTTCTCCCCAATCCTATTCAATACCTCCTCATTAGTTACGTGATCTACCCACCTTATCTTCAGCATTCTTCTGTAGCACCACATTTCGAAAGCTTCTATTCTCTTCTTGTCCAAACTGGTTATCGTCCATGTTTCACTTCCATACATGGCTACACTCCATACAAATACTTTAAGAAACGACTTCCGGACACTTAAATCTATACTCGATGTTAACAAATTTCTCTTCTTCAGAAACGATTTCCTTGCCATTGCCAGTCTACATTTTATATCCTCTCTACTTCGACCATCATCAGTTATTTTACTCCCTAAATAGCAAAACTCCTTTACTACTTTAAGTGTCTCATTTCCTAATCTAATCCCCTCAGCATCACCCGATTTAATTTGACTACATTCCATTATCCTCGTTTTGCTTTTGTTGATGTTCATCTTATATCCTCCTTTCAAGACACTGTCCATTCCGTTCAACTGCTCTTCCAAGTCATTTGCTGTCTCTGACAGAATTACAATGTCATCGGTGAACCTTAAAGTTTTTATTTCTTCTCCATGGATTTTAATACCTACTCCGATTTTTTCTTTTGTTTCCTTTACTGCTTGCTCAATATACAGATTGGATAACATCGGGGAGAGGCTTCAACCCTGTCTCGCTCCCTCCCAACCACTGCTTCCCTTTCATGTCCCTCGACTCTTATAACTGCCATCTGATTTCTGTACAGATTCGAAATAGCCTTTCGCTCCCTGTATTTTACCCCTGCCACCATCAAAATTTGAAAGAGAGTATTCCAGTCAACATTGTCAAAAGCTTTCTCTAAGTCTACAAATGCTAGAAACGTAGGTTTGCCTTTTCTTAATCTAGCTTCTAAAATAAGTCGTAGGGTCAGTATTGCCTCACGTGTTCCCATATTTCTACGGAATCCAAACTGATCTTCCCCGAGGTCGGCTTCTACCAGTTTTTCCATTCGTCTGTAAATAATTCGCGTTGGTATTTTGCATCTGTGACTTATTAAACTGATAGTTCGGTAATTTTCACATCTGTCAACGCCTTCTTTCTTTGGGATTGGAATTATTATATTCTGCTTGCAGTCTGAGTGAATTTCGCCTGTCTCATATATTTTGCTCACCAGATGGTAGAGCTTTGACAGGACTGGCTCTCCCAAGGCTGTCAGTAGTTCTAATGGAATGTTGTCTACTCCCGAGGCCCTGTTTCGACTTAGGTCTTTCAGTGCTCTATCAAACTCTTCACGGAGTATGATATCTCCCATTTCATCTTCATCTACATCAGCTTCCATTTCTATAACATTGCCCCGAAGTAAATCGCCCTTGTATAGACCCTCTGTATACTCCTTCCACCTTTCTGATTTCCCTTCTTTGCTTAGAACTGGGTTTTCATCTGAGCTCTTGATATTCATACAAGTGGTTCTCTTTTCTCCAAAGGTCTCTTTAATTTTCCTGTAGGCAGTATCTATCTTACCCCTAGTGAGACAAGCCTCTACATCCTTACATTTGTCCTCTAGCCATCCCTGCTTAGCCATTTTGCACTTCCTGTTGATCTCATTTTTGAGACGTTTGTATTTCTTTTTGCCTTCTTCATTTACTGCATTTTTATATTTTCTCCTTTCATCAATTAAATTCAATATTTCTTCTGTTACCCAAGGATTTCTATTAGCCCTCGTCTTTTTACCTACTTGATCCTCTGCTGCCTTCACTACTTCATCCCTCAGAGCTACCCATTCTTCTTCTACTGTATTTCTTTCCCCCATTCCTGTCAATTGTTCCCTGATGCTCTCCCTGAAACTCTGTACAACCTCTGGTTCTTTCAGTTTATCCAGGTCCCATCTCCTTAAATTCCCGCCTTTTTGCAGTTTCTTCAGTTTCAATTTGCAGTTCATAACCAATAGATTGTGGTCAGAATCCACATCTGCCCCTGGAAATGTCTTACAATTTAAAACCTGGTTCCTAAATCTCTGTCTTACCATTATGTAATCTATCTGATACCTTTTAGTATCTCCAGGATTCTTCCAGGTATACAACCTTCTTTCATGATTCTTGAACCAAGTGTTAGCTATGATTAAGTTATGCTCTGTGCAAAATTCTACAAGGCGGCTTCCTCTTTCATTTCTTCCCCCCAATCCATATTCACCTACTATGTTTCCTTCTCTCCCTTTTCCTACTGACGAATTCCAGTCACCCGTGACTATTAAATTTTCGTCTCCCTTCACTACCTGAATACTTTCTTTTATCTCGTCATACATTTCATCAATTTCTTCATCATCTGCAGAGCTAGTTGGCATATAAACTTGTACTACTGTAGTAGGCATGGGCTTTGTGTCTATCTTGGCCACAATAATGCGTTCACTATGCTGTTTGTAGTAGCTAACCCGCACTCCTATTTTTTTATTCATTATTAAACCTACTCCTACATTACCTCTATTTGATTTTGTATTTATAACCCTGTAATCACCTGACCAAAAGTCTTGTTCCTCCTGCCACCGAACTTCACTAATTCCCACTATATCTAACTTTAACCTATCCATTTCCCTTTTTAAAATTTCTAACCTACCTGCCCGATTAAGGGATCTGACATTCCACGCTGCGATCCGTAGAATGCCAGTTTTCTTTCTCCTGATAACGACGTCCTCCTGAGCAGTCCCCGCCCGGAGATCCGAATGGGGGACTATTTTACCTCCGGAATATTTTACCCAAGAGAACGCCATCATCATTTAATCATACAGTAAAGCTGCATGTCCTCGGGAGGAATTACGGCTGTAGTTTCCCCTTGCTTTCAGCCGTTCGCAGTACCAGCACAGCAAGGCCGTTTTGGTTAATGTTACAAGGCCAGATCAGTCAATCATCCAGACTGTTGCCCCTGCAACTACTGAAAAGGCTGCTGCCCCTCTTCAGGAACCACATGTTTGTCTGGCCTCTCAACAGATACCCCTCCGTTGTGGTTGCACCTACGGTACGGCCATCTGTATCGCTGAGGCACGCAAGCCTCCCCACCAACGGCAAGGTCCATGGTTCATGGGGGGGAAGAGAAAGCTGGTGATTGAAATTTCGTAAATAGATCTCGCCGCAAAGAAAACCGCCTTTGTTTCAGTGACTGCCACCCCAACTCACGTATCATATCAGTGACACTCTCACCCCTATTGCGCGATAACACGAAACGAGCTGCCCTTCTTTGCACTTTTTCGATGTCCTACGTCAATACTACCTGGTAAGGATCCCATAGCGCGCAGCAATATTCCAGCAGAGGACGGACAAGTGTAATGTAGGCCGCCTCTTTAGTGTGTTTGTCGCATCTTCTAAGAGTTCTGCCAATAAAGCGCAGTCTTTGTTTCGCCTTCCCCACAATATTATCTATGTGGTCTTTCCAATTTAAGTTGCTCGTAATAATAATTCCTAGGTATTTAGTCGAATTGACAGCCCTTAGATTTGTGTGATTTATCGTATACCCAAAATTTATTGGATTTCTTTTAGTACTCATGTGGATGACTTCGCACTTTTCTTTGTTTAGTGCCAATTGACACTTTTCGCACAATACAGAAATTCTCTCTCGATCATTTTGTAGTTGGAATCGATCGTCTGATGATTTTACTAGACATTAAATTACAGTATCATCTGCAAACAATCTAAGGGGGCTGCTCAGATTATCAAATGGTTCAAATGGCTCTGAGCACTATGCGACTTAACTTCTGAGGTCATTAGTCGCCTAGAACTTAGAACTAATTAAACCTAACTAACCTAAGGACATCACACACATCCATGCCCGAGGCAGGATTCGAACCTGCGACCGTAGCGGTCTCTTGGTTCCAGACTGTAGCGCCTCAACCGCACGGCCACTCCGGCCGGCCTGCTCAGATTATCACCTAGATCATTTATATAAATCAGGAACAGCAAAGGGCCTATAACACTATCTTGCGGAAAGCCATATATCACTTCTGTTCTACTCGATGATTTACCGTCTATCACTATGAACTGTGACCTCTCTGAGAGGAAATCACGAATCCAGGTTTAGTCCCCCTTAAACATCCAACAACCACCACCACCACGAATCCAGTCACACAACTGAGACGATACTGCATATGCACGCAATTTGATTAATAGTCCTAAGAGAGAGTCTCCATTCCTTCCAAGCTAATTATGTAAGTGTAGAACAGATATGGCTCAAATTCAAAGATACAGTATCGACAGCAATAGGTAGATTCATACCGCATAAGTTAATAAAAGACGGGACTGATCCACCATGGTACACAAAACACGTCAGAACACTGTTGCAGAAGCAACGGAAAAAGCATGCCAAATTCAGAAGAACGCAAAATCCCCAAGACTGGCTAAGTTTCACAGAAGCTCGAAATTTAGTGCGGACGTCAATGCGAGATGCTTTTAATAGTTTCCACAATGAAATATTGTTTCAAAACATGGTAGAAAACCCAAAGAGAATCTGGTCGTATGTAAAGTACACCAGTGGCAAAAGACAGTCAATACCGTCACTGCGGGATAGTGATGATGGTGCCACTAAAACGGAGTTACTAAATACTAAATACATTTCCTCTCAGAGAGGTCACGTATTGAACCATAAGCAGCTAAACTCACGTGTTGCTGACGAGGTAACGCTACCGAACTGCGCGTCTTCGACCTGGCCGACCAATAGGGAGGCTTGGAGGTGGTCAAGTTGGGGTGGGACCGCGGCCAACCATCTTGTCTCTTCTGCTGGCAGCTTCCTACCCAACCAGACGTTCTCCTCTCCTGCTCTCTTGGGCGGCAGCCCCTTCAGTTTCGGCGGCTTCTCTAGGCCTGCCTTTCCTTTTTTACGACATTAAACATCCATGCATTTAAAATATGTTTGATTTTTCACCTCAACAGGTGCCCACTGCTTTCTCCTCCTGGCCAATCATGACCTTTAAAAACAACTAGCTCTTTACTCGCATGAAGTGTTGAGTGCTATTAACAAGGGATTTCAGATTGAAGCCGTATTTCTGGATTCCCGGAAGGCTTTTCACACTGTACCCCACAAGCAGCTTGGAGTGAAATTGCGTGCTTACGGAATATCGTCTCAGTTATGGGACTGGATTCGTGATTTCCTGTCAGAGAGGTCATAGTTCGTAGTAACTGACGGAAAGTCATCGGGTAAGTTAGAAGTGATTTCTGGCTTTCCCCAAGGTGGTGTTATAGGCTCTTTGCTGTTGCTTATCTATATAAACGATCTGGGAGACAATCCGAGCAGCCCTCTTAGATTGTCTGCAGACGACGCTGTCGTTTATCGGTTAATAAAGTCATCAGAAGATCAAAACAAATTGAAAAACGATTTACAAAAGGTACCTGTATGATGCGAAAATTGGCAATTGACCCTAAATAACGAAAAGTGTGAGGTCATCCACATTCAGTGCTAAAAGGAATCCGTTAAACTTTGGTCACACGGTAACTCAGTCATATCTAAAGGCCGTAAATTCAACTTCATACCTAGGAATCACAATTATGAACAACTTAAATTGGAAGGAACACACAGAAAACGTTGTGGGGAAGGCTAACCAAAAACTGTTTTTCATTGCCAGGACACTTAGAAAAATAACAGATCTACTAAGAGCCGGCTGGTGTGGTCGAGCGGTTCTAGGCGCTACAGTCTGGAACCGCGCGATCGCTACGGTGGCAGGTTCGAATCCTGCCCCGGGCATGGATGTGTGTGATGTCCTTATGTTAGTTAGGTTTAAGTAGTTCTAAGTTCTAGAGGACTGATGACCTTACAAGTTAAGTCCCATAGTGCTCAGAGCCATTTTTTTTATCTACTAAGAAGACTGCCTACACTACGCTTGTCCGTCCTCTTTTAGGGACTTCTTCACTCTGCGTGACACGGTGTTTTATTAAAAGGGCATTTTCAGCTTGATGTGTCGGTGGAATAATTGCTGCAATGTTCACGGCGGTTTTTGCCTGATTTCCATACCGATCTTGCACTATATGGTCTTCCAAAGGAAACTTTTTGGTCGCTCCTTATATATTGTCTTTTATCAGTGGTTGTAAATCTAATAGAACCGCAAGGTCTATGCATCATAAGTGACGCCATAATATGTTACGTATGTTAGATTGACATTTTATGATTACTGATGATAATGTATGCAATCGACGTTGTTGGAATATGAAGTGTTTGGTTCAACGAGCAGCTTATTTTGTTAATATGATGTTCTTTAAGTATTTAAAAGCTGTGGGGAACCGCCTTCATAAAGTTTTTCCACAACTTCGCTTTTGTTTCCCTATATCTCTCAAGATAATTGCATTTGTTTCACTACGTTGCAGTGGAGTGCTGAAAGTATTTAGTTCCAAACTACATCTGTTAGATAGGCCGTCGTTGTAAAAAGTTGACGTTTTAAGAACGAAAAAATGTGCCAAGCAGGGTGTAATATATTTATTGTGTATGCGATTAGCTAATTTCGACCGTCTTTTCAAGTACTTATCATAAGCCTCATGCTACATATCATGTTTGTCTAAATAGCCAGTAGACATGTAACGCCACACATCGCTTTCATGTGCGTGTCTAGCACAAATAAAGTTAAGTTCCACACTAGATTTCGCCCATTAGTAATACAACGACGGTCGAATTTACCTAACAGCACAGACAATAAATTGATGACAGCCTGCTTGGAGCACTTTTTCGTTTTTATAACATATTTCGCTGAATACCATCACAATAACAAATTTCTGAAAGTGTTAATACTGTTAAATGTTATGGAATGGTCTTCTCCATCTAGAAAAGAGAAAATCTCTTGCCTGCTATCAGACATTCTATACAATACCTCACGTTCTGAAAGCTATCTACACTACCAGCCATTAAAATTGCCACACCACGAAGATTACGTGCTACAGACGCGAAATTTAACCGACAGGAAGAAGATGCTGTGATATGCAAATGATTAGCTTTTCAGAGCATTCACATAAGGTTGGCGCCGGTGGCGACACCTACAACGTGCTGACATGAGGAAAGTTTCAAACCGATTTCTCATACACAAACAGCAGTTGACCGGCGTTGCCTGGTGAAACGTTGTTGTGATGCCTCGTGTAAGGAGGAGAAATGCGTACAATCACGTTTCCGACTTTGATAAAGGTCGGACTGTAGCCTGTCGCGATTGCGGTTTATCGTATCGCGACATTGCTGCTCGCGTTGTTCGAGATCCAATAACTGTTAGCAGAATATGGAATCGGTGGGTTCAGGTGGGTAATAAGGAACGCCGTGCCGGATCACAACGGCCTCGTTATCACTAGCAGTCGAGATGACAGGCATCTTATCCGCATGGCTGTGATGGATCGTGCAGCCACGTCTCGATCCCTGAGTCAACAGATGGGGACGTTTGCAAGACAACAACCATCTGCACGAACAGTTCGACGGCGTCTGCAGCAGCTTGGACTATCAGCTCGGAGA
Source organism: Schistocerca piceifrons (assembly GCF_021461385.2). Taxonomy (NCBI): domain Eukaryota; kingdom Metazoa; phylum Arthropoda; class Insecta; order Orthoptera; family Acrididae; genus Schistocerca; species Schistocerca piceifrons. The sequence continues at coordinate 162,542,214 of NC_060149.1, forward strand.
CCATGGCTGCGGTTACCCTTGACGCTGCATCACAGGCAGGAGCGCCTGCGATGGTGTACTCAACGACGAACCTGGGTGCACGAATGGCAAAACCTCATTTTTTTCGGATGAATCCAGGTTCTGTTTACAGCATCATGATGGTCGCATCCGTGTTTGGCGTCATCTCTGTGAACGCACATTGGAAGCGTGTATTCGTCATCGCCATACTGGCGTATCACCCGGCGTGATGGTACGGGGTGCCATTGGTTACACGTCTCGGTCACCTCTTGTTCGCATTGACGACACTTTGAACAGTGGACGTTACATTTCAGATGTGTTACAACCCGTGGCTCTACCCTTCATTCGATCCCTGCGAAACTTTACATTTCAGCAGGATAATGCACGACCGCATGTTGCAGGTCCTGTACAGGCCTTTCTGGATACAGAAAATGTTCGACTGCTGCCCTGGCCAGCACATTCTCCAGATCTCTCACCAACTGAAAACGTCTGGTCAATGGTGGCCGAGCAACTGGCTCGTACAATACGCCAGTCACTATTCTGGATGAACTGTGGTACCGTGTTGAAGCTGCATGAGCAGCTGTACCTGTACACGCCATCCAAGCTCTGTTTGACTCAATGCCCAGGCGTATCATGGCCGTTATTACGGCCAGAGGTGCCGTCCGGGGTGGCCGAGCGGTTCTAGGAGCTACAGTCTGGAACCGCGCGACCGCTGCGGTCGCAGGTTCGAATCCTGCCTCGGGCATAGATGTTTGTGATGTCCTTAAGTTAGTTAGGTTTAAGTAGTTCTAAGTTCTAGGGGACTGATGACCTCGGAAGTTAAGTCCCATAGTGCTCAGAGCCATTTGAACCATTTTGAACGGCCAGAGGTGGTTATTCCGGGTACTGATTTCTCAGGATCTATGCAGCCAAATTGCGTGAAAATGTAATCACATGTCAGTTCTAGTATAATATATTTGTCCAATGAATACCCGTTTATCATCTGCATTTCTTCTTGATGTAGCAATTTTAATGGCCAGTAGTGTAGTATCAATTCGAAATAAAGCATGTATTTAGCATTCGTATACTCGTAAATCGCCTTAAAAATTGCAAACTGGATTTGATACATTCGGTTTTATATTAGAATCTGCAACACTTCATGCAGGCAGCACTCGATTTCTTTCGCTATCATTGGTCAATATGGATCAGACGGTCAGCTTCCAAAGCTACAGCTTAGCCTTACTGTAATCTAATCCAGACACTGCACGGTCACCACCTGTACATATTCCAGTATTTCTATCTCAATATACCGCGTCGTCAATAAATTTAAGAGAAAGGCTCTCGGTGGCTGTTGTTTCTGAATTGGTTAATAGCATATAAATTCTCTTAGTACAAAACACTCAACCGAGCTAAGTTCTGCAAGCAGATGGGTGTATTTATAAATTTATCACTTTGTTCAATTAAGGCGTCAAACAACCGTTGAGCACTTTGTCAACTAATTACTGACACTTATCTTCCGAGAGACGTTAAAAACTTCAGCATACTGTGTCATTGAGAGCGAAACACTTTTTCGTTGCTGGGCACAAAATTCACCAAATGTTGATGGCATGTATCTATCGCTGTAAATAAAATAGGTATTTCTCAAGTTGTGTGGAGTATCTTGCATTAAAAAAATTGCAAACAACCTAGTAAGACACGAACAGGTTTCTCAGATGATAATTGTTATATCAACTACCGGTTTCTGAGGAGACATAAAGGCAACAAAATCTCTATTAAAGATGATTTCGACTTGTTTGTGATTTTTAAAATGCCATGTTTCAAAATTCGGCTTCGGTTTGTTATACCTCATATCGCCTGCATGGAAAATGCCTCAATAATTCACACATTGTGGTCAAGCTTCAGCACTGTTCATAGTATTTGTGAAACCCTTAGATAAATATTTTTTATCGTAATTTCTTGTTTTCACAGTTTGCAATGTCTCTTTCTTGCCAATGGCTAAAGCAGAATTTCTGTCGTCACTACCTGTTACTGAAACGGAAATGGTTAATGTTAACATGTTCTCAACCAATTCAGCATTCAAGCATTGGGAAGCGCACAACACTGTACACAAAAGTCACAACTATACTAAAACTATATAAGGACTCACGCACGTGTACCATCTTCCAATACCGGTAAACACCTGCCATCACTCTCAAGCCATTGTCTATCTGTCGATATTTAACCACCTTTATGTGTGTTCAACTGTAGCCAAAGAATTTATAAGAGGCATTTATAATACCGGGGCGCCTTCTGATAATCATTGTTCTTAAAAACAATCCTATCAATTCACACATCGGCGGCAGAGAATGGTTACTAAATGGTTTACTTTTATTTACGCTCTGCAACCATTACATTTACAATATCATGAAATGTTAAGTGTAGCGAAAGAGTCCAGTTTCTATTTTCACAGCAGGATTTTACAAAAAGTCCTTCCGCCATATCGATTACAGAATCAGTGCGTGCTTTGAACAAAAGTTCTGTTTTGAGTGTCATCGTGGTTTTTAAAAGCATTTAATGAACAAATGAGGAAGAATTATAATTCTGATTTACGTGATCCCTCTCCGCACTCGTGTCAGAGGGCCATCAACCCCGCCCCAGTTTGCGCCCTCATCTCGACACACACGAAGTTTGAGAAGCTGTGCGGCGCTGGATGACGGGGAAGCTACCAGCGAGGGCACTCCGTCAACACTGACTGTGCGCGAGCGAGTTGGGCAGTCGGAACACGTACTGTTTGCACGGCGCAAACAACAGTCGTGTGTTCACCTTCGGCGTGCAGTGGGAGCATTCTACACGCAGCTTCTGCATCATTTCGCAGCAGGCAGGCAGCAAATGACGTCGAAATGGAGGACAGCTGTGATACGTGCTAAAATTTGTTTCTATTGCATCCCCCTATCAAATTTTCAGCAAATTATTCTCAAAAATCATTCGTACGCCCTCACGTGATAAAAGCGTTTCTGTATGTGTCACACAATAAGCTTAATTCTGAAATGAATAAGTACCATTTCAACGGATTCTGTTATTCTCAAATGTACTGTGCGTCTAGTCCTGCAATGATATCCGTATACATTCAGTGTAAAAGGTATTCAACGCTTAAGTATTTTTAGGAGATGAATTGTATTGGTAAGAAATGCACAGGCTAATACATCCACTCATTCTCGTGTCTGTTTCTCACGCAGAGTACAAAAAACTAAAAATGCAATACATTTTGTATCCAATAAAAAAATTACACATTTCTTGAGCTCAAAAATTATTCGAACTGTAGCTAAAAGTATATGGACGGCTTTGAAGGCTGTTAGAAGACATCTTATTGGGCTCAAGGCAGCATAATGCAATTGCACAGTCGCAAAGAACTTTCTAACACAGATATCTAAGAGATAGAACATACACTGAGTACAATGAAGACGAATGATAATCATTCACTTATTATCAGTACACAGTAAATAGTTCAACGTGTAATAAATCCTTTGGGAAATAACTATACGACACAACGGGAACTGCGTCCTACCCAAGCTGTTTACATATGCTACGCATTACGGGTATACATGGCCGTGCGGTTCTAGGCGCTACAGTCTGGAGCCGAGCGACCGCTGCGGTCGCAGGTTCGAATCCTGCCTCGGGTATGGATGTGTGTGATGTCCTTAGGTTAGTTAGATTTAATTAGTTCTAAGTTCTAGGGGACTGATGACCTCAGAAGTTAAGTCGCATAGTGCTCAGAGCCATTTGAACCATTTGAACCATTACGGGTATACAGTTTATTCGTCTCCTGCCGCTAAGTACTAGTTTTGTTATTGGCTAAGAAACAAATTGCAAGCAAAAAAAGACGAACAGATGTTGGTGGTGTCATTATTACTGAGCGTCGTAACTACTGAATACATATCTGGTTAGTGGTAAAGATGCTCGGTAAATTTTGTTCACCTATAAATAACGCAACAGATCCGTTGGGACAACGAAACATTCTTTATAAGAAAGCGCTTGGAAAACTGTAATCTGTAATCAAAAACAGTATATTATATTGCACGAAAAGGGATCCTTGACTAGTTTCAAATAAAGATCATTTAACCTACAGTATTTTTAGGGATATGTATAATAATGAAAGGCTGAAAGCGGGAGGACCATTAGAACACGGCTAGGACGTTATAGTAAATCATAGAGAAGACTCGGAGGATGCACCTCGCAAACCCCATACTGAAACCGCGTCGTAACTACCAGTAAGTAGTAATTTTTAAGGATAGAAGAAAATATAACGTATTTACACGTGATTGATGGCATAATCCATGAGAGTTTAATTACAGTGATCGAACACCCAAACGGTTCAGTACTTGTTAAGACTTAGCGAGTGTACGTCATAAATTGGAAATCATTTTGTTTGAAGTAATATTGGTCAATAACTAGGAATCTATTACACTGGAGACGAAATTATGCCTTAGAGCAGGACACGTATCATTAAATTTTCCAAAAATATAATAATGTGAAGCTAGCATTTCCGATGATGCCACTTTCTTGCACGGCACCAAGACAGTTTAAGGGAACTATTACAATTTACCAAAATAAAATAAAACTCAAAATTTATCCAGTGTGCTACAATCGCGGATAACTTTTCGTGTTAAGGGTACCTAGAGAATGCATACCAAGAGGAATTTAGACAAATCGTCGCCGATTGTGACCCTTAAACTCGCGGGATCAGTGACGATATGATACAGCCAGGAATTTCAGAAAAAGTTATATGTCAGTATGTATTAAAAGTAGTATCCAAATATCCTCCCGCACCTGAAAGAACAAAAGAGGAACGGACATGAGGATTTAACTACACGCCGACGATGAGGTCATAAAAGATGGGGCACAAATCCGCATTGGGGGAAGAGCGCGCCAGAAAATGGACCGCGTCCTTTTTGCAGGAAGTAACTACACTGCCAGCTTGCACACAGCTAACACAGATTTAAATTGGTTCTGTCAAATCTCTTTTATTTGTCTAATACAGGTTACAGTTATTATGCGTATCGATTCTGTACGATTATTGTAACTTTATTGCTTTATTGTATTTGTATGTAAACTGTAGCAAAAAATGGTTCAAACGGCTCTAAGCACTATGGAACTTAACATCTGAGGTCATCAGTCCCTAGAGTTAGAACTGCTTAAACCTAACTAACCTAAGTACATCACACACATCCATGCCCGAGGCAGGATTCGAACCTGCGACCGTAGCAGCAGCGCGCTTCCGGACTGAAGCGACTAGAACCGCTCGGCCACAGCGGCCGGCAAACTGTAGGAGTAGAGCTGTTTAGTAATTACATCAGAGAAATCGTAATTGCCACAAAGAGTATGTAATCTCACCCTTGTCAGGAGTTAAATCTTTCGATATATCCAGACACAATAAGCTGGGGAACCCCCTTTGAGGAAGAGGCGTGCTGCTGTTTGGCGCGCACGCAAAAAGGGCATTGCGCAACAGTTCTTCGTGGTGTGTATTCCTGGAAATATATAGCTGTCCTGAGCTGCATGCGAGGCTAGAAGAAATCTTAGAGCAGATAAAATGTGGCTGCATTCTGCTCATGACAATAATTAGTAGCCTTGACCGGATATTCTGTAAAAAAACACATTACATTCTGTTCTATATAACAAATACATTGGTACCAGAAACAGATGTAAAACAAGAGTCACTAAATAGGGTAGAATTCTCCAGATTTTTACGTGCACGTATATATGAAAACTTGAGCTGAAGGAACTTATTACTGAGCTGCTCAAACAATTTACTTTAGCTACTTTTGCTCTTCGTAAAATTGCTAATCTTGGAAAGAAACGCATCAACCTCCTGACATTTTCGCATATTTCCCCTCAATAATGTGTTAAGGAATAATTTCCTGGCGTAACCAATCACTCAGAAAGAAAGTACTGATTGCACAAGGCGAGCAGTAGGAATAATATGCGGTGTTTCCCCATGGACGTCATGTAGGTACCGTAGGTACCTCTTCAAGGAGGAAGGCATTTCAACTGCGCCGTCGCAACACATATATTCTCTAATGAAATTCGCCAAAAGTAATCCATCATAATTTGAGAAGAAACAGAGAAAAATGGTCTTTATTACCCATTGTTAAAGCTATCACTGGCTCAGAAAGTTCAGTAAGCAACAACAGAAAATTTTGATCATTTTCCCAATAACATAAAATATCTGACAATTAGCGAACCTTGTTTTAAATCTAATTTCAAATAATTTCATCTACTTAAAAACTGTTGGCCAGTAAAAACAGTGTAGTTGCATGAATAGGACTGAAAGTAATAATGTGTTCGTTAATCTTAATACTGATCATGTATAAATACCCTGTAAACACACCTGTTCCACAGTATTTCGATAGAAAAATCGTTGAAATGATCTATGAAGCATGTCACTAACTAAGTAATGAAGTACAGCTGTTGGACTAACAATTACAGATGAAAATTTATGCAAAGAAGAAGAACGTGCAAATGTTATGTGAACTGTACAATATAACGTAAGATGGAGCACCAACGAACTGAGCGTAAAGCTCACCCTCAACGACTACAAAAGGCAAGAGCTATTTCTTTGTTTAAATTTACGTTTGTAACAAGGCGACGATTAGTGTAATTCTAAAGTTTGAAAATATATCACGTGAAAAGTTCCATATGTTTCACTGATACGAACTACTTTCTTATGCAAGTTATCACCATATCGTATTGTGTGTGAACAAATTTCATTAACAATTTGTTTCATGAAAATTACAAAGAACTGCAAAATTTCTAGAGCTGGTTAACAGCTATCAAATTTAGTGCTCATTGCTAAAATTCCTATCTTTCATTGTGCTTATTAATTGAGCAAACCTTAACACGTTGACTGCCGTGTGGCCGTGTTGGTCCAGCAGAGCCTCACGCCTAACATCGTGTGTTTGGTCTGGCCTTGCTGTGAAACATCCAACACTGAGAGTGCGGCAGTCAGCGTGTTAAGATCATTCAGACATGCGTTGTTTTAACATCTTTCTTAGATTCATTGAAGTACAAGGAATCAGTTCTAGAAGATATGATTAAAGATTTTCAATTTATACTGGTAGTAAATGGAGTGTTTCTGCCTGCTCAAATTTCATTCAAATAGACATCATTCAGATTCAAAAAAGCTGTAATTTTTCAGTTTCTGTACCATTTTCAAAAATATAAAACTTTCAAGTTGTCTGTTTAATAGAAAGAACTAGCTCCTGCCTTAGTCCGTGTCTACTACGCTGCCGTAAAACTGTGATTACTTTATTCCTTGAAGTGACAAAATATTTTTCCAGCATAACAATGAAATACTTGACAGCTTGCTCTTTGGGAACAGTGACGAAAAAAATTGCTCAGTTCATTTTATTATATTTCTAAGTCAACCATGAGGTATAGGGTAATACCCATAAATCAGAAGCGGAACAATTATATCTTGTAGCAGGGGAGCAACGGGCATTCGAGATACTGACATTTGAAATTTGTATTTCCTTCATGATGGGGGCGTACACAAGACGTTATCAATGACTTTTCACATTGAGCTCATGCCGTCATTGATGATGTTAAACATATCATTACATCCCTCTCCTCTCCCCTCCCTGGCCCTCTCCGTCAATAACAGCCTAGTAATCATTACAACAAAACAGCCAATCGCTGTACAGAATTTTAGTGTTCATTAACATGAAATAGCCAATCACGATCTTCAAAAGTATCTGAATTTTTTGCACCACATTAAAAAATTATAATACCATAATTCCACCTCTGTATCATTTAACAAAAATGTTTCTATCAAATAACGTACATATCATCTCACATGTGCACACGCAACAAGCTGCACCTGAAATGTATGAAATTGCACCATGATCAAAAAAGGTAATGCCAATAGTACAGTATTTCAAAAATCATATAAGCTTGTTGTTGTTGTGGTCTTCAGTCCAGAGACTGGTTTGATGCTCTCCATGCTACTCTATCCTGTACAAGCTTCTTCATCTCCCAGTACCTACTGCAACCTACATCCTTCTGAATATGTTTAGTGTATTCATCTCTCGGTCACCCTCATACGATTTTTACCCTCCACGCTGCCCTCCAATACTAAATTAGTGATCCCTTGATGCCTCAGGATATGTCCTACCAACCGATCCCTTCTTCTAGTCAAGATGTGCCACAAATTTCTCTTCTCCCCGATTCTATTCAATACCTCCTCATTAGTTATGTGCTCTACCCATCTAAACTTCAGCATTCTTCCGTAGCACCACATTTCGAAAGCTTCTATTCTCTTCTTGTCCAAACTATTTATCGTCCACGTTTCACTTCCATACAGTGCTACACTCCACACAAATACTTTCAGAAATGACTTCCTGACACTTAAATCAATACTTGATGTTAACAAATTTCTCTTCTTCAGAAACGCTTTCGTTGGCATTGCCAGTCTACATTTTATATCCTCTCTACTTCGACCATCATCAGTTATTTTGTTCCCCAAAGAGCAAAAATCATCTACTACTTCAAGCATCTCATTTCCTAACCTAATTTCCTCAGTATCAACCGATTTAATTTGACTACATTCCATTATCCTCGTTTTGCTTTTGTTGATGTTCATCTTATATCCTCCTTTCAAGACACTGCCCATTCCGTTTAGCTGCTCTCCCAGGTCCTTTGCTGTGTCTGACAAAATTACAATCTCCTCAAAGTTTTTATTTCTTCTCCTAATTTTTCTTTTGTTTCCTTTACTGCTTGCTCAACATACAGATTGAATAACATTGGGGATAGGCTACAACCCTGTCTCACTCACTTCCCAACCACTGCTTCCCTGTCATGCCCCTCGACTCATATAACTGCCATCTGGTTTATGTACAAATTGTAAATAGCCTTTCGCTTCCTGTATTTTACCCCTGCCACCTTCAGAATTTGAAAGAGAGTATTCCAGTCGACATTGTCAAAAGCTTTCTCTAAGTCTACAAATGCTAGAAACGTAGTTTTTCCTTTCCTTAATATATCTTCTAAGATAAGTCGTAGGGTAAGTATTGCCTCAGGTGTTCCAACATTTCTACAGAATCCAAACTGATCTTCCCCGAGGTCGGCTTCTACGTTTTTCCATTCGTTTGTAAAGAATTCGTGTTAGTATTTTGCAGCCGTGGCTTATTAAACTAATACTTCGGTAATTTTCACATCTGTCAACGCCTGCTTTCTTTGGGATAGGAATTATTATATTCTTCTTGAACTCTGAGGGTATTTCGCCTGTCTCATACATCTTGCTCACGAGGTGGTAGAGGTTTGTCAGGGCTGGCTCTCCCGAGGCTGTCAGTAGTTCTAATGGAATGTTGTCTACTCCTGGGGCCTTGTTTCGACTTAGGTCGTTGAGTGCTCTGTCAAACTCTTCACGCATTATCATATCTCCCATTTCATCTTCATCTACATCCTCTTCCATTTCCATAATATTGTCTTCAAGAACATCGCCCTTGTATAGACCCTCTATATACTCCTTCAACCTTTCTGCTTTCCCTTCTTTGCTTAGAACTAGGTTTCCATCTGAGCTCTTGATATTCATACAAGTGGTTCTCTTTTCTCCTAAGGTCTCTTTAATTTTCCTGTAGGCAGTATCTATCTTACCCCTAATGATATACGTCTCTACATCCTTACATTTGTCCTCCAGCCATCCCCGCTTAGCCATTTTGCACTTCCTATCGATCTCATTTTTGAGACGTTTGTATTCCTTTTTGCCTGCTTCATTTACTGCATTTTTGTATTTTCTCCTTTCATCAATTATATTAAATATCTCTTCTGTTACCGAAGGATTTCTATTAGCCCTCGTCTTTTTACCTACTTAATCCTTTGCTGCCTTCACTATTTCATCTCTCAAAGCTACCCATTCTTCTTCTACTGTATTTCTTTCCCCCATTCTTGTCAATCGTTCCCTAATGCTCTACCTGAAACACTACAACCTCTGGTTCTGTCAGTTTATCCAGGTCCCATCTCCTTAAATTCCCACCTTTTTGTAGTTTCTTCAGTTTTAATCTACAGTTCATAACCAATAGATTGTGGTCAGAGTCCACATCTGCCCCTGGAAATGTCTTACAATTTAAAACCTGGTTCCTAAATCTCTTACAATTATATAATTTTTCTGAAACCTTCCAGTATCTCCATGGTTCTTCCATGTATACAACCTTCTTTCATGATTCTTGAACCAAGTGTTAGCTATGATTAAATTATGCTCTGTGCAAAATTCTACCAGGCGGCTTCCCCTTTCATTCCTTACCCCCATTCCATATTCACCTACTACGTTTCCTTCTCTTCGTTTTCCTTCTATCGAATTCCAGTCACCCATGACTATTAAATTTTCGTCTCCCTTCACTATCCGAATAATTTCTTTTATCTCATCATACATTTCAACAATCTCTTCGTTGTATGTGGAGCTAGTTGGCATATAAACTTGTTCTATGTGGTAAGCGTGGGCTTCGTATCTATTTTGGCCATAATAATGCGTTCACTATGTTGTTTGTAGTAGCTTACCCGTATTCCTATTTTTTTTATTCATTATCAAACCTACTCTTGCATTACCCCTATTTGATTTTGTATTTATAGCCCTGTATTCACCTGACCTTGTTCCTCCTGCCACCGAACTTCACTAATTCCCACTATATCTAACTCTAACCTATCCATTTCCCTTTTTAAATTTTCTAACCTACCTGCCCTATTAAGGGATCTGACATTCCACGCTCCGACACGTAGAACACCAGTTTCCTTTCTCCTGATAACGACGTCCTCCTGAGTAGTCTCCGCCCGGAGATCCGAATGGGGGACTATTTTACCTCCGGAATATTTTACCCAAGAGGACGCCATCATCATTCAACCATACAGTAAAACTGCATGCCCTCGGGAAAAATTACAGCTGTAGTTTCCCCTTGCTTTCAGCCGTTCGCAGTACCAGCACAGCAAGGCCGTTTCGGTTAGTGTTACAAGGCCAGATCAGTCAATCATCCAGACTGTTGCCCCTGCAACTACTGAAAAGGCTGCTGCCTCTCTTCAGGAACCACACGTTTGTCTGGTCTCTCAACAGATATGCTTCCGTTGTGGTTGCACCTACGGTACGGCTATCTATGTTAATGGTGGGCGGGGGGGGGGGAGGCATATAAGCTTCTTCTCCTTCTTCTCCTGAATTGCGTGAATTGATACCATTTAGTACAAGCGCGCGCGCACACAAGCACGCCCACACACACGCGCACACACATGCACACGCACGCACACACACACACACACACACACACACACACACACACACACATCTTAAAGATGATCAGACTGGCTTTAAATGTACGTCAAACGATCTCGAGCGCTAGTTATCTTTGCACTGGACGTGGTAAGTTGATGTTGGTCAAGAATACCTTTAAGGTGACAAAGACTCCATTATCTACAACTCACTGAATTTGTACGAGGTCGTGCAACAGGGTACAGGAAGCTTGATGTTCCTTCTGCGATACTGCAGAAAGATTGGACAGGAATGTTGTCTCTGCACATGATTCCTGGCAGTCGTGGTCACGAGAATGTACGGTCCTAAGAAGACCGGGAGTAGTATAGGAGGCGGCATGAGACAAAACCCTTAACATTTTGCCCAAAACATGGCGACTCCCTGAATCCGCAAATTTTTGGGCAAAAAATGGCAGGCACCTTTTGGCGGGCACTTTTTTGCAAAATGTTGGCGAATTTATGGCGGCTCCATAAACGCTAACTTGCCGTACATAATGATGTACGCCCAAGTACCATCAGGAATATGCTCATTAAAAGTCGCTGACAGTTTCATGGGTGTTTTTTGAGCAGTGGCAACATTCTTTCGTCTGCTCATATTGATAACAAACTGGATATGAAGTAATGAAAGCGTGTGCACTAATTTTAACGCCATTACTCGATTTAGTTATTCTCTTGAAATCTGTGAACGCACTGCATGCCTTCAGACAAGTGCTCAGAGGATTAATGTTCCACAGTTCTTCGAGAAACATCTCGTTTCGGCCATTCTTGAGGTGAATCTTTTGCAGCTTAACATGATCATACAACGCCGAGTGTGCATCTTGGTTTCCCTTCCGCTTGCTCTGAAATACTGATTCCCGCTGTTTCCTTCGTTTGAAAGTCAAAAAATGAAAGTATCTTAGGCTGCTCGAGCATCTTTTCTCTCAACTCCATTTCATAGTTTGGTTCCTACTTTACAATAGGCGCTCGAATTTCCATATTCGTAATTGTCTCTTTACCATGGTATTGTCGAGAATCCGAAATACCTGTGCCATCACCCTTTTTTTAGAAAACCATCTATACAACGGGTCGCCAGCGTGTGGACTTCCTACAAATATTATCGTTAAATCCCCACATAATTTCTCTACGATTTTTTAAAAGCCCGCCTAACATATTCAGCGGGTACAGTATTTCATTTTCTTTTATTTGTAGTTTTCCATAGTTAATAAAATTTCCTTCGAATCTTGTGTCATCGTCTAGAGAAGACATTAGGTGATACAAAACTGTTGAAGAAACCCCTGGATGTTCTAGCCTGAAGATAATGTGCCCTCTTTTCTTGACAGTTACTACCCTCCATAGTTGACTTGGAAAATTGTCAACTAGTTTTACATTATATTTGCCATCATAGGCAGTGTAATCTGAACCATCTTCATGTGTCGCATTAAATGTCATGTACAAGTAAGCATTATTATCAAATCAGCAATCACCAACTTTGACGTCTATTTCTACATCTTTGTTTGGCGAGTTCAAATTATTTTTAGTCTTTTCATTTACTGGAAAAGACTGCCACTAATAACTTTCTATTTTGTTCATCTTTATTGGACAGGAAAAATTTTTATTTCAGCATTTCTAGAAGCACAGTTACATTTTCACCACCGAAATGTATCACAGAATCGTTTTCATCCGTTATAGAGATCTGCAGATTTTGAACTTTATCGTGAGCTGGGAAAAATAGCGGATAGCTTGGTTAGTGGATGATAGAACTGCCTAACTGCAAATGACCCGTTAGTTACAGCAACTTTGGCTTAAATGAAGCGATAATGTTCGTTCCCATGTGAAAATGGTCAGAGTCCTTTACAAACATTCTTCTTTCTTTCTTTCACTTGTGCCTTTGTCCCGCAGGTACGCAGGGTCAGCATGGTTAAGCGAATTTGGCAATGTTAGATTAAGGGGTGCCCAGATGGCCTTCCTGCCGCCACCCCGTACCCCCCAGGACGGAATTAGTGTACCCCAAATGTCTGCGACTAGTGTAATGCATGGAATAATACGAAAGTGTTCAGATGTCTGCGAGCCATGTAACTGAGGTGGGACGTGGGGACCAGCCCGTTATTCACCTAGGGGGATGTATAAAACCGCCTAAAAACCACATCCAGGCTGGCCAGCACACCGACAGTCGTCGTTAATCCGCCGGGCGGATTCGACCGGGGCGGCGCGCCTACCCGAGTCCACGAAGCAGCGCATTAGCGCTCTCGGCTAACGTGGCGGGTAGTCCTTTACAAACATGCCATCTGCTAAATTGAAATGGACTTTCATTTTATAGAAAGGGATGATTTTCGGCAGTTGCGTTGCAACAGCGTTTACTTCTGGCTCCACAATTTGATTCCCAATACTGTGCTCTCTATCAAAACACAGCTTGTGGTGTGTGCTCTGAATTTCGACTCTGTTGAGCGTACTATTTGGCTTAATCTTTAAATTATCAGCATGGAATGGTTGCTGACTCTGTATATATTTCTCTAAATTATCTACACTATACTGTCCTGTGGGAATAGTCAACGTGTTAATGACACCTTCTTTCTCAAAGCGCAGTCTGTTGTGTTCACATGTAACATTTGGAGTTAAAAATGTCGAGTAAAAACCAACCAGTCCCTCTTTTGTAAACGCACTTCGTATTCGCACATTCAGCCTTTTTTTCTAAAATCGAAGACTTACTACTAAGTTCAAAAATTATAATAATAAATGACGACTGATGGGAGGCAAAAATTAGAATTGGCGAAAAGAAACAGAAAAAGAAACCTGGTGAACTTTTACCTAATTCTATTCGATGTGCAATAATAGGACCAAGTGGCTGTGGGAAAACAACGTTAATGATTGACAGTTCTATCTCAGCGCCGGTATGGTTGAACTGGAAAAAAATTAACCACTTGTATGTTTACTCTAAAAGTTTAAATCAGCCGAAATATCAAGAATTTATACAAGCATGCGAGAAAATGGAGCCGGCCGGTGTGGCAGAGCGGTTCTAGGTGCTACAGTGTGGAAGCGCGCGACCGCTACGGTCGCAGGTTCGAATCCTGCCTCGGGCACGGATGTGTGTGATGTCCTTAGGTTAGTTAGGTATAAGTAGTTCTACGTTCTATGGGATTGATGACCTCAGAAGTCAAGTCCCATAGTGCTCAGAACCATTTGAACCATTTGAGAAAATGGAAGATAAACACAAAGAAAAAATTACTACTTTTATCAGCAACGCTGAAGAAATTATTCCACTAGATGAATGTGAAGATAACACCGTTGTTGTTTTTGATGACTTCATTCTTGAAAATCAAGATATAGTCAGAGAATACTTTACCATAGAGCGACATATGAACATTGACTGCTTCTATTTAGCACAAACGTACTGAAAAATTCCCAAGCACTTGGTCAGAGAGAATCTCAATTTTTTGAACATTTTTAGCCAAGATGACACAAAATTAAAGCACTTCTACTTCGAATTTGTGGGTGGAGATTTGAAATGGAACGACTTTAGACAAATTTGCAGAAAATCTTGGAACGAGGATTTGGGCTTTATAACTATCGATATGACTCGGGAAGCGAATTCAGGCAAATACAGAGATAAAATTATCAGATATATGTACAAAAATGCGGTAGCGAATAGATGAATGAATCCCGGTCTCACTGATAAAAATATTGTGTAATTGCATATCTGTAGGAAGGTCTGAAACAAACCTCCCTTCGTACCCTCCTATACTTTCACATGTAGAACGTTGTTTCTCTCTTTGAATGTTCTTTTTTGCATGTGCAGAAAATGCAGTAGCCAGATTTTAATGGATCAAGATCCATTAAACAAATTACACTGCTTTTATTCACCCAACTATTGTGTGAGTTATCAAACCCCAGCCACTTCACATAAACTTTATCATCTTTCTTTTTCAGCACTTTTTCCACGAGATACAAGTCTGGATATTTCGTCTTCTGTAATTCCTGCTCATGGAACTTTCCTTTAATTTCGTCGCCAGTCATATCCTCCAACTTATATGTGGACGGATTTGTGCTGCTGATATCAACGACTTCAAATAGTTCAGTAGACCAATTTGCTGTGTAACCTTTGTCGAACAAACCCATCATTTTGCTGTTTCTAACTTTATCACCTGGCACGTACTTGGGTGATTCGGCACTGAGTTCGAGCGTTTTTTTGCCGCAGCAAATCAGTTACATCTACAGGGCTCGTGCCTATCGTTCTATGTACACTGTTGTTGTAATTGTGTATCAACTTGGGCAGTAGGTCGAACCACTTGTAATTACCTTGAAGTGCAAAATGTTTCCACATTCTTTCCTTGAGCGTTCTGTTAAACCGCTCAACGACTGACGCCTTAATCTCTGAAAAAGTAGAGTAGTGATTTATGTTTTCAAGCTTCATCAACTCTCTAAAGTGTTCGTTGAAAAATTATTTACCGTTATCTGTCTGCAAAGTTTTCGGCTGCCTTTCTGCCAATATATGTTTGACAGCGCTAGTCACATTTTCACCAGATTTATCTTTAGCAGGAATCGCCCAAGCAAATTTTGAGAACACATCTACCACAGTCGACAAATACCGCATATTTTTATTGATTTTGGATATGTTCTTTAGGTTACCAGAATCCATCTCAATCAAGTCAGCTTGCGACAAATCGTCGATAATGCTTAATGCTATGAGTGCTTTCCTTGGGAAGTTCTTTCTCACCGGTTTGTGCAACCCGTTCACAATTTCTTCACGAATATTCACAGTCGACCACTTCACCTCTTCTTCTCTCTCTGTCTCTCTCTCTCCCACTCTCTCTGTCTCTGTCTCTGTCTCTCTCTCTCTCTCTCTCTCTCTCTCTCTCTCTCTCTCTCTTTCTTACTCTTACACTCGGCACATTTGACCTCTATTCTGGCTCGACCATTTTTTGTGGTAAATGTCTGAACGTGAACTGTAGCTCTGTAGCTGTAAATGTTTTGCACCTTAAGCACCAAATATGCTTCTCGTCATTCATTTATAATTAACTTTGCATCTTCCTCACCAGAATGAAAACAGTCTTTAATTACATATCCGAAGGGAGGTCTGAAGCAGACCTCTCTATTTTTTCGTATATTTTACGATTATGCAATTCACAAACACGTAGATGAAGATGGCAAAGTAAAATATGCTTCTCGTCATTCAGTTATAGTTAACTTTGGATTTTCCACTCTAGCGCATCAATCCTGCCTAACAAGTGGTTAACCGTTGTTTTCATTTATCTATTTGCTCACATAATCACCGAAATATTTCTCTAAGTCATTTTTGCTCATATAGTTATTAAATAATGTGAGAATACTTGTGTATTCAGGCTTGGTAACAAGATAATTTAATTGCTTTTCTAGATATTTTTCGGTAACTACATCATGGTCATCTATAGGGTCTTTTATATTTACTAATCTCTTACCCTTTAAGTCAATATAACCATTGGTTATTTTAAAAACGCTATTTAATTCCTTTCGAAATAGTACGGCCTCACCTTCGATTTTCGAAGTTAATTCTCCCAAGTCTGCTTTACTAGCAGTCGAATCTAGCTGCTTAGCTAAGTCGTCTTCTCCTTGCTTTATCTTGTTTCCAAATATACCCATTTATTGTATCGATAATTTTACCAAACGACCACCCATAGCTTCAACACCAGCAAACATAGGTCGCCACATACAAACTGATTAAAATTTTGATCCCTATCTGCATTGAAAACAAGTTATCTCGGCCTAGATAGTTCACTAACGTTTGTGCTGTAGCGCCACCAAACGAGTCAAACACCAATTTTTCACTGCCATTTTTGGAGTATGTGAGCTAACATCCCAAAGATATTTGGGCTCACATGCGGTTCCTCTTCGTCGAAATGTCTTGGCTAAATCTCGTCTAGGGGTTAAACCTCACGTGTCGCATTACACGCCCTAAATTAGACACTTGTGATCCTTTGCTTAATTTGTCTGGCTGATGGCGAGTTTGCGAAATTTTATGTAACATACAACGTTAATATAACATATAGCAACAGTAATAATAATATTGGGAGCTAAATTAATGACCCATGAACGATGTATGCCACACAGTTGCGATTTGTTAGAATAATGTTTATTCAGAAAGCAAACTAATAGCGAAAGGGGTCGTATTTAGAATTACTATTACACTCGAACGTATATCCATTTGCTACAGTTCGATCATTCACAGCCTCATCGCGAACTACGCGAAATTTTCTAAGTCGTTTCAGTTCCTAGCTGGCTAAAGACCGACCGTCCGCTTTCGCGTCTGCATCCGAACTGTACCCTTTGGTATGTCCAGCCGAACTGTCCGCTTTCGCGTCTGCACCAGCACTCTCCCTCTGCCCGTCCCCGGCCGCGTTTCCCGCGCGCCACATATCCTCGCACAACTGACTAGGGCAGTTTCCTTTCCCGAAGCCGTCCATCTGATTAGCTACAGCTTATTCTACATTATTTTATATTTTAACATATTTAAATAATCAAAACTTCACCATTTTCACATTCTAAATAAAGTAAAAATAATATCCATTACAGAATAAACGTTAAATTCTTTTCCATAAAACCAATACAATTTCGTTCTTAGCTTTGAATGCCAGTAGCCTTGTACCAATGTGCTTTCTGATAAATAAATAAAGAACAAAAGTAACTATTAGGCACGAAACTTTACAACAAGTATTCTATTACCTAATGATCCAATGAGATGTCTTGCTGTCATGGTTCAATGTGTTTTGTGTGGAGGAAATGATGATTTGGTGGTTAACTGAAAAAACTGATAATTTAAATTTACTATATCTTTTAAAGAAATAAAGTTACAGAATTGATATTTACAACATTTGTCATTTTAATGATGCACGTCTATATGACATGTCGATCGTTAAGATCGACCAAAGCGTTTAGATTTTAGCATTCAGGTCTTTGTTACAAAACTTGTTAATTTCACTTTAACAGTAAATGCTAAACTATTATAGATATGATCAATATTCAAGTTTTATTGGAATCACCATTAAAATTTATGAAGGATGGTACATTAAAATTACTGTGTCTTCATTACCTGATCTACTACAGAATTAAGTATTTTTCATAAATGTTTCCCTTTATGGTCGATCTAAGGTCCACCATATGTAACACTGCTACTTCTCCCTGGTCACAAACAGCTTCTACGGGGTTTCCCTATGACGTAGGTTTTCGTCTGTCTCACTCGAACCCTACAGCGCTTGGGCCTCGTTCAGCACAATAGATGCCTGTGAATTTCCCCATCTCGTGGCGAATCTGCGGTCTTTGTGGCTCACGGTCCTGGACGACAGGGTTCGTTTCACAATTCCTGAAGGCTGACTCTTTCAGCCATATACTTAAATGAGAGCGAAATGCTCGTTAACTCACAAGTAACATATCTAGTGAGTGCCTACGTGTCTAGGTTAACAATTCCTACTTAGACTTCTCCTGCTTTTTGCGGTAGTTCATCAATCACAAAGACGCCCCTAAAATTTGTGATTTTCAGTTGCTTTATTAATTTTCCTGTATCAGAGTTGTAAGCGGGTGGCTATACTCTTGCATCATTTCTTTGACTTCTTTTTTTTTATGGCATGATTTCATAGTGAAACTAGCTCCTGCATTTCTTTTCTCCATTTTTAGGTCATGTCTCTTCTGTTCTGCCAACTCAGCATCTTCCTTCTGTTTTTTATGGACAGCGCTCGTAATTGCTGCTGCACCAACGGCCAACGATCCAATTGCTCCCAGTGCAGCTAGAATCAGAGGCAAGAATCCATCTTTGTGTTTACTCAGACCTGAACCTTCTTTTTTTTGCTGTCAATTTTTCCACAACAGGAACACATAAAGTTATGAGTAAACTGCCACCTTTTTTTAACTTTACTGGCTTTCTGTTCCAGCTGTGTGTCAGTAAGAAAATTATCAAGAAAGCCGTGACTTTTCAGTTCGCAGTTGGAGAACTTTAGCTTAATAGCTTGCCACTAGATGATGCATTAAAATCAATACTAAATCCTTTCATTTATTAACAGGAGAAAAAAATGATTAAATCCACCCATTATCGTCTACTAAACCCATTCCCAATTTTCTCTTTCCACGCATTATCTCCGCAACAGCAAAAGAAGCTAATCTTTCGCCTAGCGATGCACCTTTGCTGAAAATTCTCTCCTTTGCTGCTTTCTGTAATTCTTTATCAGTTTGATGCCTATTTTCCAGATCTTGTTGGTCTCTGTATGCAGTGTCATGTCTCTTGCAAGCTTCATCTAAAGGATTAATTCCTACATCTCCACGCGCTAATCTTTCATCTAGTTTAGTGTACGGTGCGCAAAATCTCATGCCAGGCAGATGCATCTCGGGCATTGGCAGATACTTAAAGCCCAGATGACTAGACCTTTACCATGCTTTTCTGACTTCCAGAACGTGTGAGGTAAATTATTCAGAAAGCGAATTAAGTACGAAATTCCCTTTGGATTGTTCAATATGAAGTCGTTAAACTTACCGGCGAGAATTTTCATTATGCCTACTTTTCCGTTAAGATAACTATTGTTTACTGTATTCTCTTCACCGTGAATCACCAGCAGCCTGTTAATTAAATCTCTGACACCATTCATCCAAACGTACTCTGAAGGTTTTGCTGTATATCTTTTTACAAAGCCCATTCCTCCTTTGCTGCCTGGTGACTTTGACTTCCAATTACTGCGTACTTTCCTTAATGACTGCCATATTGGCTTAATGATGCTGTTGTGCTTTTCGCCGCTGCTTGACTTGGGTTTATTCGTATTCGGATCATAGAGGTGAAATATTGCTACCGTTTCCTTCAGTATAGCTGTATAGGCTTCAAGGTCATCAGGCGTTTAGTCTTCGAATGATACGTTCTTTCGGGTTAGCAGTTTCATCGATCCACCGCTGACATTGAAAGCGTTACCTTTAACAGAAACAGTGTCATTGTGAAACGTTACTTCGGAATCGTCTATGTAGTGCTTTCCATGGTCAAATCTTATGCCAAATACTGGATCACCGAGACCGCCCAAGTATTTTGATACTTTCGGCCCAATGTAAGTTTTTGAGTACTCTGTAACAGCCTTCATCTTCTCCCGTTGTTCTTCCTCAATTTGCTGCAGCATGGGCTCAAGTCTCTTACGCGTATATGGCGTGATCGGCTCATCATCAACAAATAATCTTCTTTCAGAAGATGATTCCTTAGGTGTAGGTGGAATAGGAAGCACATCGTCGTAGTTCCCTTCGTAAGGAAGTAGCCGTTTTTCAACCTCTCGATTTTTCGCTATAACACCGATAACTTCTTTCCCTAAAGCATCCAGTTTATCGATAACTGGCTCGTGTTTTTTCTTATACTCCTCGTATTCTGTTATCGGTTTCATCTTCCTCTCTTTGAGCTGACTTTTCAGCTGCTCGGACTTCTTCCTTTTCTTCTTTGGTTGTTTAACAAGATTTTGATCGTACTTTGCAAATATCTTTATTTAACGCGAAATTTTAAAGATTTCTTGGACGTCGGTGCAAGCGACTTCTCACGCCTCACGTTCTACGTTTACGTCTCACGTCTCCTTGAGCATGCAAACATGTCGCCACTATTTTGCGGCTACATGTTTATTGAGCATACGAAGATGACGCCACTATTTTGTGACTGCATTTTTAATATTGACGTCGCTCGCAGTCTCACTGAGCATGAAACGATGAAGCAACTATTTTGTGACTGCACTGACCTCGCCCGAGGCTGAATTGAGTATTCATTAACGCTATTGCATTTTTTGCACGTGCATACAAGAACATCCAAAGAGAAACACCAAAAAACATACGAAAAATAGGGAGATCTGTTTCAGATCACCCTTCGGATATGCAACCACACACCTTTCTCATCAGCGAGCCCGGACTTCGTTCATCACTAAGTTTTCTGTGATTTTTATGTTTGATAAACCATAAAAATTTGAAGGAATTTGACAACGTGAACGTTATAGCCTTCGACATTCTTGTAACCATTATATACCATAATCATGCCTGTCAGCGTTATAGTCATCGAAATTGAGTACTTTGTTATACATATCTGGTAAAAGGATATTACACTCACCATCGAGCTCTAGAGATGTTTTACACCCATATCTTGTGTTTACGCTGCTGGCGTTTGTAATTGTGTATAAACGTCCTTCTTCTTAGTCGCTAAGCCTTTTATGACATATTGGCACGTTCAAGTTATTGAGTTTCACCTTCAACTGATCTCGTTCCATTTTTAAAAATCTTCATTGCTGCCTTGAATGGGGCAGTTTATGCCAAATAATGACAGTTCAAATTTCAAAAAGTGCCCGCCATCATTTGGCCAAAAATTTGCGGGTCCAGGGAGCCGCCATCTTTTGCGGAAAATGTTAGGGGTTTTGCCTTATGCCATCCCCTATACTACTGTCGGGCTCTGGACAGTCACTTGGCACTGCTGAGAGGGAAGACCATTGTAATGTTGAT
This sequence comes from Schistocerca piceifrons, assembly GCF_021461385.2. Classification (NCBI taxonomy): domain Eukaryota; kingdom Metazoa; phylum Arthropoda; class Insecta; order Orthoptera; family Acrididae; genus Schistocerca; species Schistocerca piceifrons. The sequence continues at coordinate 162,563,889 of NC_060149.1, forward strand.
GCATTAAGTTGTTCTGAAAGCGGTGCTGATATTCGAGACAATAAAAGCGGGTTAAAAGCTGTGAGCTATCTGGGGAAGTTAACCTTGCATTACAGAGCAATTGTTTTACCAGGTATCCAGTCTACCTTACCAAATTCCCAATCAGACTAACATTAATTATAATCTTTTAATAGTCATCTTACGACAACCAGTGATATATAAAAGAGCATTTAAATAAAAAGAAATAAATGAGTTTATATATGGACGTTTATTTTAACATTGACCATTGTTCCGTTAAAATTTCAACATATTAAACTTGATTCATAACTAAACTGGTGCCTTATTTAGGATTGTGAAAATGTGAGTTTGTAATCTTATGGAACACATCAAATATGGAGCCAAGATTGGGAGACTGCATACAACACTGCATTCATAAAATAACACACGAAGAACGTTGAAACATATGCAAGAGGAAATTAACCACAACCAACTGATTCAATTTTCATCCAAAGAAGTTGCATTCGTAGCGCAATCCTGTCCGTCATGGAATTACCACACACTGATATACTAAATTCATACTAACTCTCTGTGAAATCTTCCCAAAAATAATAGCTGAGGGCTAGTTTGATGATTACACCACATGCTTCACGTGGTCAACTTGGTTTACACTAAGAGTGTAACTCCACAATAATTTTGATAATTAAAATAAATTATATCGAAACACAATTTACAAAAGAAAAACCTCAAACTGGTTACTATCGTTTTACTATTAACCTGATGGGTCAAACGATTGTATAAGCATGTGGTACTGGTCTCACAAAGTACAGCCCATGTGGGTTGAACATAAAGAAAAGTTGCTATATTGAAAAATATTGTCAAGACGAGACGTAATAATCTCACGCACATTCGCATTTAAGATTGATGATCACATCAACATGTGGTTCCACTTTACTCACAAAGTAGTGACAAAGCAACTACTGGAAGATATTCTGAACTTCACACTCGAAATACACTGTGTTGCAATTTAAGATAACATTAGATATTTTAGATCTAAACCTGAAATAAAGGTGATTAAATTTTCAGGTAGGCTGAACTTAAGAAATCCATTGTCCTACGGACTTAGCAGAGACAAGCTTAGCCGGAGATCTTACCACTTCAGACGCTTGCCACAGGCAGACTGCCGTGGGCCCCTCCTGAGGGTGCCTCACAGATACAAACGGAAGTGACTAGAGAGGCAGCTTCCTATACGAACATGACAAGGGACGGACAGGACCATGCCAAGAATACAAACCTCTTTGCTTTTAGAAAGTGTAGGTACCTGTTCCGACGTTGGTCCTACTGTTCTCTAGCAGACAGGCTTGTCTGCTACCATCAAGCATGCAACTAGAAATACATTTGCTCATTCATTCTTTCACGCAGAATGGAAGGGGGATGACAGTATCTTATCATATACGGTATATAAAAGAAAGCGGATGTAGGTTCCGTGTGAGACTGTGTGACATGAATTACATATAAGCTGTGTTTTAAAGTGTGGTAGTGTGGTGTCACCGCCAGACACCACACTTGCTAGGTGGTAGCCTTTAAATCGGCCGCGGTCCGTTAGTATACGTCGGACCCGCGTGTCGCCACTATCAGTGATTGCAGACCGAGCGCCGCCACACGGCAGGTCTAGAGAGACTTCCTTGCACTCGCCCCAGTTGTACAACAGACTTTGCTAGCGATGGTTCACTGACAAAATACGCTCTCATTTGCCGAGACGATAGTTAGCATAGCCTTCAGCTACGTCATTTGCTACGACCTAGCAAGGCGCCATTACCAGTTACTATTGATACTGTGAATCATGTACCGTCAAGAGCGACGTTCACCATTAATGGATTAAAGTTAAGTATTCCACCAGCTACGTCCGTTTTTTCTAAATTCTAATTTCCTTGTCCTGTTCCAGACCTCACGCCAGCCTGCGTGAGCTAAAACACGTGCCTTTCAGCTTCCTCTAGTAACACGGTGTTGGCTCTCCCGCCAAAGTAGTGTGACAGGTCGTTCTTGATTATGTGTAAAAGTAACACGTTCCACTGCTCAGTCTCCTCCCAGATAGAGTCAGAAACACCACAGTAAATTTAGAAGTGGAATGTATGCCGTAAATGACAACAGATTTAAAAAATTAACATGAAAGGAATCTAACAGAGACCTTTCACTATCGTTTTTAGAGTATGGCTCTGGCGCATCGCACTGCATCTGCAGCAGCAACTCTAGCAGCAGTTGGCACCACAGTGACACAATGAACTGTTACAAATCGGTCACTTTAAGGACAGCTCTGAGCCAGACGCCCTGTAGCGTGCGTTCCACTGACCCCAAACCACCACCATTTGCGACTTCGGTGGTGTCAAGCAAGAGCTCATTCGAGGGCAGAATGGAAGTCTGTTGTGTTTTCTGATGAACGCTGGTTCTACCCCGCTGCCAGTGATGACCATGTGTTGGTTATAAGGAAACAAGTTGAGGGTCTGCAACCAAACTGTCTACGTGCTAGCCGCACTGTACCTGTACCTGGAGTTACGGTCTCTTGTGCGATTTTGTATGACAGCAGGAGCATACTCGTCGTTATCCCACGCACCATGACTATAAATTTGTACGTTAATCTGGTGATTCGACCTTTTGTGTTGCCATTCATGAACAGTGTTCCAGAAGGTGTTTTCCAGCAGACTAGCTCTCGCCCACATCCGCTGTTGTAATCTAACATGCTCTGCAGAGTGTCGACATGTTTCCTTGGCCTACTCGATCACCAAATCTGACTCAAATTGAGCACATATAAGACGTCATCGCACTACAAATCCGGTGTCATCTACAAACAGCATTAACCGTCCCAGTATTGACTGACTATGTGCAACTGGCATGGAACTGTATTCCACAAACCGACACCCGTCACCTGTACAACCTAATGCATGCACGTTTGCATACTTGCATTCAACATTCTGGCTGTTATACCGGTTATTAATGCACCTGCATTTCACATTTGCAATGGCTTAACTCGCTCTTACATTATCCTGCAATCTTGCGTTGTTCACCACTTAAATATGTTACCTACTCAAAAGTATTCCCGAAATTTCATTATTCTTCATTAATTACATTTTGGTGTTGCAATTTTTTTCCGTCAGTATATTTATTGGAAGTGCTTTAATTTAAAGACTTCAGTAAATCTAGTTAATGGAACTGTCTAAACGATCCTGAGGAGATAGTATACTGACGATAGTATACTGACACAGCTCACACAATAAATGAGTTTAATGAATAACAACTACGACCCACCAAATTCTGAAACAGATTTAACATTCTGAATCACAGCAATAGCCTGCACCGGAAACTAGCATTAGAATACAACTGTTACAGAAAAACGCACTAGCAGTGAGAAAAGGGAATACCGCCAAGTTCCCCAAGATCAGAGACATCTGAGCTTGGCCCTTCAAGGCTTTCCCATTACAGATAGACCTGCTGTTAAGTTGCAGACTTTTTGGCGACTCAGTAATGCAGATAATGGACACTTGGACGCATTCACAAATGTTTATCAAGAAAATTCGGTGCACAAAATACTAGGGAACTTGACACAGGAAATGAATGGTGCCGCAACTCGAGACAGTGGAAGATTGCCGTGGGAACATGACCAATTTCATATGCACCGCACTAGCAACCATCCAGGGATTGTTCGAAGCGGGATCAGAAAGATCCGCACCCAGTAACCAGACTGACATGGTGCGTTTACCCAGAATCAATCGTTCTTTGCGGAGCACTGCAAATTGAGCCCACCAGTGACAATATCATGTGACGGGACATGTAGTACCACAAGGGACAGAAGTGGAAGAAGAAAAACAGCTCCCGACCACGAGCAGTTAGGAGTTCTTTCGCATAATGCGACAGATTCATTGGAAGTGATTCACATCCAGTTTGCCATAGGGAATTCTGACTTTGCGTTCTGGAGCCATATTAGTCTGTCTTCTACTCAGTTTGTAGACACTGAGTCTGATTTTTGTATTCATCCTGATGATTGTTGTCATTTTGTGACATCTTCGGTTTCCATTCCGTTTTGGATGGTTTTAATTTTCTGTTCAGTGTTTAAGTCCATGACTATTCGACTGTGTTTTGTTACCTGGCCTACAACTCCAAATTTAACTGGGACACCGCCTCTGCACCCTAATTTCTGGAGAATATTACTGAAGACAGAAAACGACTGCTGCGGCCGGGACAATAGCGCAGCACCGGCTTCCAGGTGTCGATATTCCCTAGAGAGGGATTAAAGAGGAACAATGGACAGATCGCAGGTAAGCTGCTCAGACCATGGTCCACAAAGCCGCAGCTACATGGAGGTGGTCGCCAACAGTCAGTACACCGTCCTCAACACCTGGAGGCTGCTATGTTGCACCAACGCACGCCAGTCACCTACCCCTTGATGCACATCAGATCCCATCATGTCATGAGATAAGCGGTTAATTGTCTCTCCTAAACGTCCATCTACTGAATTTTGTCTATGACGAGTCAAATTGCAACAGAGAAATTTTTATTTATAATTTATGCCTTACATGCAACTGAATGAAACTTATTATTAGCACACCCTATTTCAGTTTTAATAATTTTACCACATTTTTTGCGCCATACCTGGGACTATTCAATTTCCATTTGCGTATGCCATCACAACATTTTTAGCATCCAGTATGGGTCTCTCATTTGTTTGCGTCCTCACTTCAGTGTCATCGCGGGGCTTTGATTTACTTGCATCGTCAGTTTACTACAAGTATGGTGATTTCGAGCTTATGAGACACGACTCAGTTAATATTAACTTCCCACAGCTGCGTAATAAACGCTAATAATTTAGTCTGGTGTGTCAGGCGCATCAATGGTGTGACTGTATGAATGTACTCGATACACTATATGTAGTAGATATAAATGTAGTTTGTGTATTTCCTATCCAATACCACAGCACTCCCTGAATCTTTTGATGTAGCTTTGCGTTTAAGTTAGTTCATTGCTGTCTTAGTGTTTTATTTTATGTCTCCACTGTTCCGTCTGTTACAACCAGCACTAACGTCGGCATTGATTCAGTTTTGTTACTTCATTCTGTGGAGCACTATTGTCTCGTTTTCACGGTTTTATATAACTGAGACCAGGAAAGTTGATATACGTGGAACCCAAAGGCCATTCGAGGAAAATGCGAGTGTGGTCGGGGAAGCACAGAGCATTCCCGTTGACGTACGAGTCTGCTGGATTGCACACTCACGATGTTGGTGAACACCATGGGGCAGTTAGCACAGTTAATATTAGGAACGATACCACGGTAGCTCAGCTATCTGAGATAAAACAGGCGGATGCAAGGACCACAGAACAATTCGCTCAAATGGGACAGAAGAACTAGCCGCAATTCTGAGGTCTCGGAGCTGAGCTAAAACTCTGCTATCCATGGTCTGATAGCTACGTCGCAGAAGTTAGCCGTAACCTGGGCTCAGATGCTGCGAAGATAAGGACAGGTGTAACTGACAATCTGGGCGAGGCGGAAGATTCACGATACGAGAAAATTTCCAGAGTGGAAACGAGAGTTACACGCAAATGGGGGAGACCGCCACTCGTACTAACAATGAAAAAGGATCCTCCATGAGGATGCAACTGGAAACTAGGTGGCAACTAAACAATAACGCAGACGAAAGTGTCTCCTCTAGAGCAGGAGGTGTGTGCAGTACGACAAGGAAGTATCCTTGCGCCACAGGTCACTTCAGAGGGTTTCCATACTTTGTATCCCACGCTGAGAATGGAAGTATCCTGACCTAAACTGAGCAGAAATATTAGCATCCATCCGAAAGCGTATTTAAAGGATGTAGACGCATATCTGTATGCGAAAGCGGTGGTGTAGTGCAATGCACTGCTTGTTGCGTGGCTTGACCTGGAGGAAGCTACTTGGTTCTATGTGACTATATATGGACCAGGTCGTACTCAAATTTTTTGTACAAAGTTCCTAGCGACATATTGGAACTTGACCACATAGTCGCGTGCAATAATCAGTACACATCATGGGCAGTATGGGCCAGTCGCGCCAATCTATGGCAACGTATGTCCCACAGGCTGGATATTTGGACAACAAAATGATTGATCCTGGAATGGTGTAGTGCTCTACGCACGTTGGGGCACTGTCGAGAGGGCAGTTACGCGACATTTCCAAGTCGTTGACGATATGTAACAACTTGTAGGACAGAAGATGACACACATTAGGGCACAGAGAACGTACAATAGGGGGCTGCAGCCTTCGTGGAGCGCAACGAGGAGACCAATTAGCATAATGTAGGAGACAGAAAGGATGAGAAGAGTGAGTGCGGCAGACATCGTGAGCAATGCCAGCAGAACAGAGCAGAACGAAGCACCAGAATATGGACGTTATGTCGGCTACCTCCAAGTATCTATTAAAAGGATCTCACAGATTCCCGCATTTGGGACGAAAAAGAAACGCATCGAAAAACGCGTCTTGGTGTTGCTAAGCGAAAGAAGAGGCTATTTTCAAGTGAATGCAATTGTTATTGGTCGGTTGTCGTTCGATTTTATCGTTTGGTGAAACCATACTGTCGGTCAGAGCCATGGTCGTAGAATCGACCACGAAAACCATGATTGATTTCTTCCTCAGTTGCGTGTAATATTACAGTATACTGATAGTTTTTACTTTTTGGACCGTCTGACTACAACTGGCTGAATCACAATATTCGTGCCATACGCGTTTCGCATTTATTCACTGCAAGGCGTCTTCAGTGGCCTGAAATGTGAACATATTTTTACTATTTAGTTTACATTTTGGGCTGTGTACCTACAGGTAATTAACAGTTCTAGTGGCTGCTATGATGTAGTAATATTTAAAATTCTACTTACAGTTTGTGTGGACAATTTTCTTAATATTATGTTTCTGTTCGATTTAGGTGCCGTTCCTCTTCTTATAACTGCCACTCGTGGTGTTCTTCACATTTCACAGCACTAGGAACTGAACACTTGTATTGATGCAATGTTTTGGTTTTTGGTTCCGACTGTCGGATGTTATTGCCAAAGATCGAATGTTATTGCCAACTTTCGAGTGTAATTTTTGAAGTATCTGTGATCTGTTTGTGTATGCATGTGTGTGTGCGTATGTGTATGTGTATGCGTGTGTGTGTGTGTGTGTGTGTGTGTGTGTGTGTGTGTGTGTGTCCAGAGAGCGAAGGGAGGAGGAGACACTTTTTTTTGTGGCTGCATGTGTGAGACAGACGATTTTTATCTTATCATTTCTTTTATTAAGTGTAGTAGGGAGCCTGTACTGATTTGCGTTTGCTCATTTATCACATGTTAGTTTTCAGCGATGGCTTTCTGAATGTGGCAGGTTTCTAACATTTGTATAAGATATTTGTCATGGTTGCAACCATGGCAATAACATTCGATCTTTGGCAATAACATACGACAGTAGGCAACACAAACCAAAACATTACATCAAAACAAGTGTTCAGTTTCTAATGCTGTGAAATGTGAAATAAACAGCGAGTGGCAATTATAAGAAGAGGAACGGCACCAAAAATGGAACAGAAACATAATATTAAGAAAATTGTCCACGCAAACTGTAAGTAGAATTTTAAATATTACTACATCATAACAGCCACCAGAACTGTTAATTACCTGTAGGTACACTGTAACGTGCGCGTGGGGCACACAATACTCCTTAAAGCCTGTACTATGCTAAGTGAGCGGGGTTCACTTTACGAGACTGGATTTTCGTATAGATATTGACCGCATGTACCTGAATGGTGGCAAATCAGACTTACACCCACTCTGTAATAACAATGATCCGTCAAGTAAGTTCAAAATGCAATTACACATCAGTATGTACGAAAAGCAACACTGAAGATGCTACCAATTTGATAATAATACGGTCGCCAGCCTAATTAGGCATTAACTGAGTTTCTTCCCTGTACAAGTTGATGTATATACATGCAAAACAACACGCAGTAACACTGCATAATATAGTAAATTTTAGAACCAGAAAATCTATTGAACTGAAAGTTTCACTTTCTGTACTGATATGGAAAACCCATGAATACATAACATTACACTATAATGTATACTACAAAACTTCGTACTGTCTATTGATCTGATTAAAATCGGGCATAGGTTACCCTAGAAATAGCACTTTCGAGCCACACACAAAATGTCAATTTTGATAAAGATTAAACACTGATAAATTTTGGCTTGTATATGGACTTTAACTTTTGCTAGTCAAACCAATTTAGAACACTTCAGAATTGAAATGAATAAGGGGGGGGGGGGGCGCCTGAAACTGTTATGATCACTATATTTAAAAAAATTGATTACTGAAATTATCATGCGCTCAAGATTTCCAGTATATGAGTTACTACTCTTTTTATCTTATTTACTTCTCATTTAAATACCTTTATATCTGTCTCAAAATAATTAAACTTCATTACTATATCAATATTAAAGTTACCTTTAAACTTCGTTAGACCATTTGGAAAGGACCCTGCCTAGGTTAGTTGTGAGGATAATTAAATGGGGGGGGGGGGGAAGTTCTGGTAAAATTTAGGTTATTATTGAACAGTTCACTCTATGATCCATACGAATACAGTACTAACAGTTTCAACGTGCTTGTATCGATGCGGCGGTTGGCGAGCAGCAAGATGGCGAGGCACAGAGCACACATTACAACCACAGCTATGGCTCTTGACGTATCGGCACCTTAATTCTTCTTAGCGTCGCAATACATTTCCATTTAGTGCCTGTGGAATTTTGCCATGCTGTGTGGGCGTTGGAACAGCATACCCGAGGCTCAGTGAAACTACGTCTTCCAGGAGAGCCTCCTCGCTCCAGAAGGTGTTGCTCAGACCAATGCCAAACTCCGACTACAACTGCTGAGCCCGTTGTGCCGTACCGTGCCGTGCGCATTTTCCCGCGCTCGCCTGCCATCCACCTTTTACCGCTCCCTTACAGACGGGGTATTCACCCGAGGTTTTTCATTCTACATATCCTAACACATTGCCTGCGTATGGACCAGACGCACAATTACAATTTTAAACATCTTACAACAGTCTCAACATTTGTTACATTTCAATTCTATTACAATGTTGCTTGACATTTGACATAAACATTAATATTCACATTGAAAATTGTTTACAGTTTTCTTAACACAACGGCATGAAACAAAAAAAGAAATGAAATCAGAACATCAATTACACTAGTTTATCGCAAAATCAGAAGAAAAAAATTATTTATATGTACAATAGTACAGGTCGTTGTTGTTACAACACTGCCCAAAATGTAAACTAAATAGTAAAAATATGTTCACATTTCAGGCCACTGAACATGCTTTGCAGTGAATAAAGGCGAAACGCGTATGGCATGAAAATTGAGTTTCATTCAGTTGTAGTCAGACGATCCAAAACGTAAAAATCATCATTATACCGTGATTAATTTGTTTAGAAAGTTGATCGCATTGACTGCAAACGACGCTAATTGCGCATTTAATTCAGTTACATATGAAGATGGCAAGGAAATTTCTGTACATGAGCCTCAGGAGTTAAAAGTAGTTTCAGAGGTGGAACATGAGTTCCACACGAGATTGTTTTACTGTTCGTGGGCATGATGATGGTCCACGCACCTGGCCGATGAAGGGAATCTAACAGATATGTTGTGACAGATAGCGGGTTAGAGAGCCTCACACTGTGCTTATAGGTCTTAGAGGACCAGAGGCCGCTAATAGGTATGCGCCCGCGATGCCCCACCGACGAGGAAGTACTCTTACTGAACAACTTCAGCCATTTGAACGGGGTCACATTAGGGGGCTGCATGAAGCTGGATGGACGTCTCGATGGATTGCTGCACATGTTGGGCACAATTTATTGGTGGTGTATCGCTGCTCTCAACAGTGGTCTGCGGATCATTCCCACACCTGTAGACCAAGTTCTGGACGTCTGTGTAGTGCAGATGCACGTCAAGATCGTCGCATTGTGCGAACAGTGGTGGCCGACCGAACATCGACCAGGAACGAAATCCGGTCCAGTTGCACCTGCTGTGTCGCCAGGAACCACCGATAACCGTCTGGTTGCGGCAGGATTACGGTCACGTTTGCCTCTGACCAGGCTACCACTGACACCGCGACACCGTCACGAGTGACTACTCTGGTATCGTGAAAGAGTTGACTGGAGAGTGAAATGGCACTCTGTTGTCATCAGTAGTGAGAGCAGGTTCTGTCGCCGCCCGGGGTGGCCGTGCGGTTCTAGGCGCTTCAGTCCGGAACCGCGGGACTGCTACGGTCGCAGGTTCGAATCCTGCCTCGGGCATGGATGTGTTGATGTCCTTAGGTTAGTTAGGTTTAAGTAGTTCTAAGTTCTAGGGGACTGATGACCTAAGATGTTAAGTCCCATACTGCTCAGAGCCATTTGAACCATTTTTTGAGCAGGTTCTGTCAGTACGCAGCTGATGGACGTACACGTTTATGGCGTAGACCTGGCGAGCTGCCTATCCAGAGTGTTGGTTAGTTAGTTAGTTACATGTTTCATAGATCGTTTGAACGTCTCTTTCATCGAAATGATGTGGAACTTGTCAGTTTACAGGATAAGTCTACTGAACTCCTTTCTGAGCCACTAAAACCTTTAATAATGGGTAGTAACGATCGTTTTCATCTAATGTTGTAGGAGTGGACATCACAACTCTTCTCAATTTATGACGGATGACAGCAGAAGACCACATGGATTGACAACAACATGGCGGGACAATGGTTATGGTACGCCGTTCCCATAACAACGAACGCCGCGCAAAAATGGTATTACAGCAGACGACTTATACGAAGCGGCTACCATGACGACAGCGTCCCAACCACACACGCTGGGGGGCACTTGATATATACTATCGCCCATGGCAACGCCGTCCTTACCACAAAAGATAGAGGGCTCTGCTCTATCCACAAATGATGTGAAAAATGAATGGAACAACAATTATCTGAATTTTAAATAATTGTAAATTTCTCGAGGTTTAACTAGTCATATTTATTATTTATTATGTTTTATATTACAACTGGAACAAACTTTAAAATATACGATTTCTTGCTTAAGCATGTAACTACCTTTGGTCACTGTGGAGGGTGTTACCGTCTGCCCACGTGTTGTTGGCCGTTATTTAAGCTCATACAGAGAACCAACCATCATCAGTGTCTCGTGTGTGTGCCTTCGTGTTTGTGTTTCGTGTTCTTTCGCCGTCACGCCACCACCGTTCACCTGTGCCGTCGCAGTCGTCCGTGTTTTGTGCGCCGTGTCAACAGGATCTAGTGTTTTTTCTTGTCCAGCGTGAACGGCTTCGTGTATATTGTTTTTCGTGTCTACAGTTTTTGCCCGCCATTTTTATTGTATTATCTGTACCTCCTTTATGTCATATGTTGTACCACTCGCGGCTGAAGAGCAGCGTACTATGCTGCTGACAGCCCACCTTTGTACAAGGTGTTTAAAATAACAATAAAGAAAAAAAAAGCCAACCATGCATAGTCACCAACCGTGCACAGGAAGGGTGACGACTCCAGCGAGCGACCAAATGGGTAAAAAAATCTGTTTATTTATGTAACTTTGAATAATTGCTTGTAGATTACGTACATGATTACTTACTAATATTATAACTTTACAGTGTAAATTGCCCTGAAGATGACCCTATCGCGGGTTGAAACCGGTTGGCGGCAAAATAAATAATGCGATTGTGTCTGTCATTTTGAATAATTGATTATGACGTATTGCTTTTACCGAATTTCACTAACGAACACTCGTGTATGTATTGTGGACAGCACAGTTAAAATGCCTAGTTCCACGAAGGGCTGAACACTACGCATTATTCTGACTGCTCGCTCTCGACTTTAGAGCACTTGCGCACAACGCACAGGTCCCATCGAAAGGTCTATCGTACGGTGGCCCCATCAGTTACAATTCGTGGTCACATTTTGTGTTTCTGCAGGGTAATGCAACCAGTGCCCACTAAATTGCAGAAGCTATTACCCTGCGCTGTTTCCATTTCTTTGGCAGGAAGGTGATGTGCTTCTTCAACGGGACAATGCACTTCCACATACGACTGCTGCGATGTGCTCTTATTATGTACAACATCTGACTTGGCCAGCAGGATCATCAGATATCCCGCCAATTGAATACATAAGAGACATGATGAAGTGGGAACTTACTCGATCTCCAGGGTCTGCAAGAACAATTGCCGAACTGCAACAGAAGGCGATAGGTGCCTGGAACAGTCTAGCGTAGGATGCCATTCAGTACCTTTATGATCGTTTGTATGGGAGAATATACGTCTGCGTTGCCGCTAGAAGCGGGTACACTGCCTATTGATGCGACTATTTTGGCACCCTTTACTGTGACATGCGTGTTTCATTTGGTATGAAATTATTATCATATACTCCCACAATGATGAACTATCTGTCACCTCCGTCGTCAATAAAATGACGAGCTTGAGGGTGTTGCACTTTTTTCCCGGCAGTGTACAATCGCGTGCGCAGGGTTGAGGTGTCTAAGGTCCACAGTCTGAGGTTATACTTCTCTCGGAAGAGCAGTTTATAGTAGCTAAAGTAGTAACAATTTTAGAGATTGTAAATACCCAGTATTTTGTATCTACTGCCTATGACTGTGACAGGTATGTTTTTATTGTGTCACCGTAGTACGCGCCGTGAGGTCGCAATCGAACCGTGAGTTGACTAAATCACCAATAAGCTCGCCGGGACGTAGGCGTGGCGACTAGTTTATTAGCATGGATGTGTAGAGAAGAAATTTCAAGTGTACGTGTGAGTGCGTGTGGACTGTGTGCTGATGTGTCACGTACCGCTAGGTTGAGAGGAAACAAAAACTTCACATTGCGCAAAGTACAATGCCGCTCACGCCAGTCTGTTGCTATTTACTTTTTTTTTCTTTTCTTGTTCATAGTCTAATAACCCTACCACAACATAGGTCAAAATTTTAATAACGTTTGTGGTGTTGCTCACGCTGCTAAATACTGCATTATCGGGCAACAACAGTCATATTATGTGGCAGGTGTCATTAGAGCACAGTTAATAGTCATTTCATATAATAATAAAAAAAACTAGGCACTCATCTTTTTGTGTTTCCCACGCAGGTCTCGTCGTAAAATCATGGCTCAATCGTTGAAAATCTAGGTGGTTATGATTCCAAGCTCGGATGCAAAGAGGCCTAGGTTTTATTCTGCTATAATCAAAAGTTTTGTAGATGCGCTTCACAAACCATTCTTGGAGATTACACTTTTGCTGGACAATGGTGATGTAAAAAAAAAATAATCAGCACTCCGAAATTAAGTTACATTTCCTTTTAATTGCTTTTATTGCAATATCACGTAACACACAAAACATCACTTCACAATACAAAACATACTTGAAAACATCTTCCTCATAGTCGCTGTTAAAGTTCACATTTTATAAGCTGACGACAATATTCGTCTTTCCAACATGACGTCCACGACTTGACTTTCTCAAGGTCCGACTCTCTAACAAGTTAACAACTAACTAAAACAAGTTAACAACTAACTAATAATCGCTTACGCGCCCAAAAATCAGAGTTACAAGTACGTCAAAGATCATAGTGACAAAAGAAAGAATACACATAAGAATAATATCATTGCAATATAAACATATCGATGTATCAAAAGTGAAATCAAATCTGAATGTTGTCTCAGAAATATGTTAAGTAGTTAACAGAAATACAGTAGAATATTACTGGTATCGAGAGGTTCAGGTGAGGTACCACAATGGTTACGTAATTCAAGTACCATTACAATAGGTAATTTCAATATGATGTGTCCACGTTTTATGTTTGTATGTCCTGATGCTAGTTCACGTAAAGTATCGTATTCGATGATGATAGCATGGACAGTGAGAGCCACCCATAGACAATGACCTTGCAACCTTCCTGTTGTAGTCTCCAGGGACGCGACAGAAGCAACATGCGGTCGAGGTATATGCAGTTTCTCTTTCAAGATAATGCGTGAGAAGTAGATTTAGGCACATTATGGTTAATTTTCATGTTAGCTATTAAGTATAGTTCATAATAGCTTAAGTACACGAGTTTACATTTACAGAGTTAGATACACGCATGACTTTTTTTTCCCCAAGTTCGTTCGCGAAACTCACATAATGACACCTTATAAAGGTACACGAAGCCTCCAAAGATGAGTATTACTCACTTTGCGTCTAATGATCGTAGGAGAAGTTTTTTTAGTAGTGTTATTGGGGGAGTCATATTCACTGAATGGATACGTTCTTGCGTATCATTTGTAAAACTGGGTTGTTACCCGTCACAACCTATGCGACCTGGTCTATGTTAGTCTGATAACGTGTTTCTGGAACATTTGCCTCTATTTGTAATCAAGTGTTTGGGATAGCGGCCGCTTTGTGGTTCAGTTCCTAATCTTTATTCACACGATCACATGTCCTTTTTTGTTTGAGAAATAGTTGCTGCGTGAGTTTTTTCTTTACAAAAGGTTCCACATTTCATTAAGCTTACTTCCACTTATCATATGTGTTTTCTTTTTCTCTTGGTAATATCCTGACCCTGTTTAATATAAATTATGTATAGTTCGTCAGTAGATGGACAGCTGAAGTTTACCAGTGTTGTTCTTCGCTCTGAGAGGACTGTCTTATTTGAAGACTGACTGACAGCTGCAGGATGCTCCAAAATTCCCGAGAAACCGAGATATGAGAGTGTAGAGCTTAAAGGCTTTCCCGTTACAAACAGACGGACCTGCTGTTAAGTTGCAGCCTTCTTGGCGACTCGTAACGCAGGTAACGAACACCCGGCTCATTCACAGACGCTCCTCAATAAAGTCCGGGCAGCGCCTGGGGCCGCGGCCCGAGACCGGGTGTGAGCGCCGTGCGAATGAGGCCGAGATCACATGCACCACGTCAGTTGCCGTCCAGGCATTTTTTAAGTACTGGCGCCTTGTAACCAAGACCGGCGGCGTGGAGTTACCAAGCGTCCACAGTTCGTTGTGGAACATTGGAAACTGACACGCCGGGAAATTCACAGCTCTTGAGGACAAGAATGGTGGGAAAGAACAGAACTCACGAGCGGGTGATTCGATGCATTCATTTGACATCCTTTTACGTTATTCATATCCTGGTCTGCATAGGACATTCTAACTTGGCGTTCTGGAGTCAGGTCAGTCTGTTTTATGCAGACTTTTAGTCTGATTCCCGTAATGATCGTAATACCTATTTAAATTTTGTGATATTTTCAGTTTCAATTCCATTTCAGACGGTTTCCTTCTGGTCCGCGAAAATACGACTGTGTTGCTGATACCTGACCTACACATCCAAGTATAATACTGCCCAAGAAAATTAAAGGATCACTTTTTCGAAGGCCCGTGATTGTCACCCATTGTGACATATAAGTTTGAAATTTGGCTCAGATGTGCTTATAACCTTCCTCTGTAACGTTGCAAAAGCTTGGCACCCGGCGACGCCACCCTCCGGCTCGATAACTGATTCAAACAGTGAGGAGTCAAGAAAAAATGGCTAGAGTTTAGAAGTCCATGTGACCTGTAAGCTGGGTTACTCATGTCACATTAGCACCAAATTTCACCACAGTTCTACCCATCGCCACAGTGTCAAACTATCAGAATGTCGTCACAGCCCCTCCTACCCACATTTAACCCCTTCTTTTGACGTCTCTGTGATGGAGATCAGGACCCCGAGAAATCACATTTCAGACACACCGCCGCTCACAATCGACACGAAAAAGTCTCAAAGGGTGGCATAAGGGGCGTCAATGAAACCACCGCTCCCCTTGGGGCGTTGATGCCCACACGTTTCGCGGTGGAAAACGATAATTCGCACTGTGATGAGCAGCAGGAAGATATTCATGACAGTCTTTGACACTGCTGACACATTCGAGTGTTTCAGCTCTTCTCTAAGGACATTGTGGAGCTGTATCCCCATTGAACGTGATCGCGCCCCTTTGGAGTGCAGCGCGACGTCAATTTTTGGTCTCCTGTACAGTTGAAAACCACTAGGGATTCGAAGATATTTTAACGTGATCAGAAGCACCAAAGGGTACTTATGCCTTTTCAATCGTCCTGTTTTTCGGCCTCCTGTGGCGTGAACACGCGAGAGTGCAACATTATCATGTGAGTGAATAAAACGGCAAAGTAGTCCTCTAAGACCCCCGAGATCGGTAACAACCTCGGTGCCACCCACGCGTGAAAAACGTACCATTAGAAATTTCGACACCAAATCAGCCAGGCTGCTGCTCTAGTGCCTGAGATTTAGGCAATCCCTTCGACATCCCTTTGGTGCGGTTTGCCTGCCTTCATGCGCTAGAACAGGCGCCACGCTCAATTGGTGTCTAGAGTTCCTGGCGGGTACGTTTGCGACTTTCTCCACTCACTGGCCATTTGACCATTTTCTTCCGTGCGAATGCACAAACAGTGCCAGAATTATTACGGGAATCGGCAAAAAGCCGCAAGTAATGAGTATAATGGGCAGGGGTACTATCAATATAGTGCGGGACAATAAGTTGAGAATGTGGGTCTCACGGGAGTCGCAGTGTCCTCTGTGTCCTCTGTGGCTCAGATGGATAGAGCGTCTGCCATGTAAGCAGGAGATCCCGGGTTCGAGTCCCGGTCGGGGCACACCTTCTCAAGTGTCCCTGTTGACGTATATCAACGTCTGGATGGAGCTAGGGGTATTCATTTCATTGTACTTTCTCAACAAAGCTGCGTGGTCGCGAAGCACTCCAAAGGGGTGCGACCATGTTCAATAGGAATAGAGCCTCTCAATGTTCTTAGTGGAGGGTTGAGGCATGTGGGTTATCAGCAGTCTCAAAGGTTGTCAAGAACGTCGTCCTGTTGTTCTTCGAACTGCGAACTGTCATTTTTGACCGCGAAATGCGTGGGAATCAGCACCGAAGGATAGGAGTGATTTCATTGACGCCCTTTACTCAATCTCTGACGCCTTTTTACGCTGATTCTGAGTGGCGGTGTGTCTGAAATGTTTTCCTCGGCCACACATAAGATAACCGCGTGATTTCAACGCTGGTTTGGCGGTTCTGCTCTCCAACACAGAAGCGTCGGAGGAATAGGTGAAATGTGGGCCACAGGGGTGTGACTACCTTCCCATCGTGTGACACGTCCAAGGTGCTGCCGAGCAAAACTGTGACGAAATTTAATGCTAACTTACCATCATTAACCCACCTTACATCTCACATGAACTACCGAGCTCTAGCCTTTCTTTCGCATGTGCTAACGCTTCTCTGCTTGGAGCGTCGTCGAGATCGAGGGTGATGTCACAGGGCACTACACTTTTGGACCATTACAGAGGAAGATTGTAGCCAAATTTAAAACTTTCGACTCGCATTGGGAGGCAATTACGGGGTTTCGAAGAAATAACGCTTTAATTCTGTTTCACAGTGGAACTTGGATGCCCCTACTGCAGTCTCATAATCATTAGTGTTCTGCCAAAAGGCAGGATTTCACATGGCAGTTCTCCAGGCTGTCCGGCCTTCTGCCATCTTCTTCAGGTCTGCATAATTTCCTCTTCCCTTTATGTCGTCTACAATCTTGTATCTCCTTCTTCCTCTCAGTCTTCTCCCACAAACCAATCCTTCCAAAGCATCTGCTAGCAAGCACTCCCTTCTCAATGAATGTCCCAACCAGCTCTTTTTCCTTTCTCTTACAACCTTCAGCAGACATCTTCTCTCACCAACCCTTTCCAGTGCTCTTTCATTACTCACTCTTTCCATCCAGCTTATTCTCTCCATTCTCCTCCACATCCACATCTCAAATGCTTCTAACCTTTTCTCATCCTCTCGTCTCAGCGTCCATGTTTCTTCCCCATGTAGTGCCACACTCCAGATAAAACATTTGCCAAGCCTTTTCCTTAGTCCTTTACCTAATTTGTCACATAAGGGTCTCCTCTTTCTGTTGAATGCCTCCTTCGCTATGGCAATTCGAGTTTTCACCTCCTGGTGACATCTCAAGTCTTCAGTTATTGTGCTTCCAAGATATTTAAATGTACTTACTTGGCTAATGGTAGATTGCTCTATTTTAATATTGTACACTCTGCGTTTTGTACTGATGACCATACGCTTTGTTTTTGCTGTGTTTATCTGCATCACAGATTCCACACAAGCTCCATTCAGATCTTTCAGCATGTTATTCACTGTCCGGTCACTTTCTGCCACTAATACCATGTCATCAGCAAATCTTATACATTCTATTCTCTTTCCACCAATACATATTCCTCTTTTCCCATCTAAGCTTTTCGCAATAATCTCTTCAAGGTATACGTTACACAACAGCGGGGAAAGGCAACAACCCTGTCTAACACCGCGTCCAATGCTGCTTCATTCTGACATTTCATTTCCAATCCCTATCCTTGCTTTCTGGTGTAAATATAGATTCTGTATCAGTCGTCTCTCTTTCCAATATACTCCTTTCCTCTTCAAAATATCCATCAGCTTGTTCCACTGAACTCTGTCAAAAGCCTTTTCTAAATCTATAAACAGCAAAAATTTCTCTACCTTTTCCATACATCTTTCCCCTATAGTTCTTAACAGGCCAAT
Source organism: Schistocerca piceifrons (assembly GCF_021461385.2). Classification (NCBI taxonomy): domain Eukaryota; kingdom Metazoa; phylum Arthropoda; class Insecta; order Orthoptera; family Acrididae; genus Schistocerca; species Schistocerca piceifrons. The sequence goes on from NC_060149.1 coordinate 162,582,470, forward strand.
AGCATTTCTTGTTCCTTTTCATCTCCTAAATCCAAACTGCTCCTCTGCAATCCCTCTATCCAGCTTGCCATATAGCCTTCTATTTAACACTCTCAGCAAGACTTTAGCTGCATGAGAAATTAGACTGATGGCCCGGTGTTCTTCATATTTTTTAGTGTTTATCTTTTTCTCTATTGGTATCATAACTGTTGCAAGGAAGTCCTCAGGCCATTCCCCTTTGTCATATATCTCGTTACAGAGGTAGACTATTTCTTTTCTTGCCTTGTTTCCCAGACTCTTCAACAGTTCTGTTGGCAAATCATCAATTCCACATGCCTTCCTATTTTTCATCTCCTTCAGCGCCTTTTCTACTTCTGCTTCCAAGATGGTAAATCCCTTTCCATCTTCCGGCACATATTGCTCCTCTTCAACCTTAGTTTCTAAGTCTAATTCCTGTAAATGAGAGACGCCGCATGAACGAGATGGTGAGCTGGCGATTTTATCTGGAGAACGGTGGATGAGGAAGAAGTTGATGTAGCATGGGTTAATTCGCTCTGAGCGTCGCCGAAAAACCGCAGGTACACAGAGATGCGCAGATAAAAGCCGCCGGCTGTCAATCGATAGCCACGCGTCACAACGCGAGCCGTCTACGCCTTCATTTCATCGCCGATTCCATCACCTAGAGAGGTAAAATTAATCCTTCGTATCCAAACACTTGTGAGCCCTGTTTTTGCACCACACTCTTGGGATAACACACACACACACACACACACACACACACACACATACACACACACACACACACACACACACACACATATATATATATATATATATATATATATATATATATATATATATACAAAAATTAAGGTACGATTATGATAGGAGTTAAACAGTTCTTTGTGATATAGTGATACTCTGTTTTTCCTCGCGTACAATTCAAAAACTGATCGAACTACTCCCAGAATAGTGAAATTCCTACCGAATAATTTCAAAGCTAAAGCAGTGAACTAGCAGCTGAGAAAGAACGTTCACAGATATTAACAGTATATTTTATTCAATTTGTTGCAAATGTGAAATGAACGTTATAAAGTGCTAATATCAGTGTACAGGTACAATGACTGTTACGTCTTACTGAATCAACCATCAGTAACGAAACTAACGAACTGGGAAACGTTTTCATGCAACCTTTACCATAAAAATTTGATTCATCACTGTGAATTCAGACAAAATTCTCACGCAGAAACGCCGCAATCTTGTACATGATATCAAATATGCTTCTGACTTGCTCATCATATGCAAAGAATTTCTTGCTGTTATAGAACTAAACGAAATCACGTCAAGACATCATTTCACGCCTTTACGGATAACTTCACAAATTAGAGGATAAGTATCGGCTTTCAAATAAGAATTCCGAGTAGTTCAGTTGAATGTTGTCTGACATGACGTTCTTTTAAATTCCTTGGTTCCATTCTCACAGTACTAAGAGCGACAAGGTTTGCTTCAGAAGGCGTTACAGTTTCCCCGCAAACTCTGGCTGCAGCGTTCTTCACGAAATGACTTCCCGGTAAGCAATGAACCATTCGCCACACGGTCAGATACGGAAGGGAAGAGAAAGTTTTCTCCGAGAAGAGCTCAATTTCAACAGGTTAGGACAGTTCCTGATGGGCTGTGTGTGTGTTTCGGCTGAGCGCTAGAGGAGAAGCGACGGCCCTGTATCAGCGCCGGCGCCGGTGGCGGGGGCGGAGCGGGGGTGGGAGACTCATGACAGCTGCAGCGTGGGCCGCCCCCACACTCACTTCACTTCTGACGTTTTCTTCATTAGCACCTGTCGAGTCGCTGCACATCCGCGCTGCGCAGCTGTTCCCTCTTATGGATACAGTGCCAGACAGCTTATTAAGTGCTTCGATGGGGGCGTTCGACAAGTGACGTTAAAATCCAGGAAACATGAGACTTTTCTTATTGGAATTCTCTCACGATTTCTATGTTTGCAGAATGTCCTACTGCACTGATAACATGTTCTGGCAAGTTCTTCCATATGTGGCCTTCTTAAAACTTGCTCCGTGTGCGCAGAAAGATATATTTCAGCGTAACAGAGCGTAAAATCTTTTTTTCCATAAAGCGCTGAATGGTACTGTCGCTCATGAGTAAAACATCAGACAACGTAATCCCAGACTTGGGCGGCCCCGAGAAGTGTTCTGAAGATCCGGAAAACATGGTTGTGACCTATGTTTTGCAAATATAGAGAATTGGTGAAACGTTGCATGCTCTATCACATTCAGCATCTGGGGAGTTTATTTTATTTTTAAGCACGACACTTGTTTAAAAGAATAATACTTACGCACACTAAATGAATAGTACTATTACTATTACTACTAGCAATACTGCTAAAAATTAAAGCAAGAATAGTAATTTATATGCGAATAATACACTTAATTTCAAATTACTAGTGATTGGCGGAGATGGAAAGGAAAGGTGAGCGGTATTGCCTACCGTTATGATTTCCCGAAACCATAGAACACGCTAATTTATTTGACTAGATTATCCCAGACTCCTCTGCCATGTTTCAAAGAGAGTATATTTCAATGGAACACACTGAAGAGTGCACTAATTCATGAATTAGGTGTCTGCAGGTGTAGAATTCACCTTATTTACATGGTATTGCTCGTAATGTTTTCCTCCTGAATATTTTCTTTCATTGATAACCTTTTTCTCGTTTTGTTCACTATCTATAGCTCAAATGGTTCTGAGCACTATGGGACTTAACTTCTGAGGTCATCAGTCTCCTAGAACTTAGAACTACTTAAACCTAACTAACCTAAGGACGTCACACACATCCATGCCCGAGGCAGGATTCGAACCTGCGAGCGTAGCGGTCGCGCGGTTCCAGACTGTAGCGCTTAGAACCGCTCGGCCACTCCGGCCGGCTCTATAGCTCAACTTCTGGACATTCAACCCCCTCTCCGCCCCCCCCCCCCCTACAAGGGGAATTAAGCATTATTATGGCAGACCAAGTAAGATTTTACAGAATGGTGCACTACACTTCAAACTAACACTGATACTTGACGCTATTTTTCAACAGTCACCAAGTCTCTGTAAGCAATGGTCAGAACAATCTACCAATCGTTCAGTTCCTCGATGACAGAAATACAGTCGTTGGTCACGGAGCCATTCGAGAATCGCTGTGTCAATGTCCTCATAGTTGGAAATCTCTGTTTCTCCCCCCCAAACCCCCCCACCCCCCCTCGCTCACGATGTTCTTTCAACTTGCCGAAAAGATAGAAATCGCAAGTAGTTACTCAGGGCGAGTTCTGAGACAAATTGCTGAGTCACTTCCCGTGTCACGTCACGCAATTGAGCGACTTATATTCAAGGTCACACCCCTCTCCCCAAGGGGCGGGTTCGAAGACAAAACTGGTTGAAGTTAGTTTGATGACATCACTTCCGGTGTCACCTTGCAGCTACTGAAACTGCGCGATGTGTATTAGAGCAGTGTAGCCGCATGGCGAATCCGCATAAACAGCACTCAACATCACTCACGCACACGCACTCGGCATCGTGCGGCGCTCACTCACTGAGCAAAAACAAGCTCAATGTATACAGCTTCGACACATCATAGCAGCACTAATGTGTCCGGAAAGCATTCAAATGCATTTAGAATTGAAATTTATTTCTAGAGATTTTAGAGATTTGTAGACTTTGCATGTTTTCTATGGAGAACGTGTGCGTTGTATACCTGAGATTCACCAAGTGCTACTAGAGTATAACGAAAACTGAAGAGTTAACCGATTATTGAATGTTTTTGAAGATAGTTGTTTCAGTCATAGAACTGTATACTTCTGTGAAATATTAGCTGATGAATTAGTGCTCACTTGCAGTCAGCTGTTAAAATTGCACTGTCATTTAGACATATTTTGAACAGAACAAATTAAAAAGATTGATGTCAAGAGTGTGACAGCAGACTATAATTGTTATCTTTGTTTATAATTGACTAAAAAATTTAAATCCAGCTACACTGTAGGCTTCCATGAGTAAATGGAGTAAATGAAATAGTAGGACTCGTTACATATGACAATATGGACAGAAAGAGAAGTGTAAGGTGTAGTGATGAAAAGAGATGGGTATTATTCGAATAGATTTCTGGCTGGATAATTATTCAAATAAGTAGGTCATTCTAAAAAACTTATTCGCCAATAAATTATCTGCAAATTAAACAATGCGTACCATAATGCCATCGTATTTCCTTTGTTTACTTCTTATACAGAATTAATATTTGTTCGCTTGGTGCAGTGCAGTTTCTGTTTTATAAAGAACTTATTAATGTTTGTCCAGAAACGTTCCTTTGTGGTTCAGTAGTGTAAGTTCGAGACTACAAAACGTAGGTTTAGAGTTCGATCTCCGGTTTGTCCTGCAATTTTCTCTGTTCATATCGCTTTTTTCACCTGTAATAACGACAATAATGCCAAGTCAAGTTGTACCGTATTTCCGAGTACATGTTGAAATGTAGATCCCCCTCTAATTGGCTGCATCTGTTCAGAGGTTGGAGGAAATCAAGGGCACACCACCGTGCCTAGTAAAGAACTGCAGTGCTGAAGCCATTCTTCAAGTTCAGCATAGTTTTACTTGATTTAGAGCATAGCAAGTGAAACATAAAAATGCTTATAGGCAGAAAGCCTCAGCAGTTTGGGTTATAACGCGCTAGGCAGCCTCAATGTTAATTAATCAATGTAATCAGCTAGCTGACGGTCAGTCGTGACCAATCATCGGAGCGAGATGGACGTGGAATATGGTATTCCTTTCTTTTCACAACAAACGTACTTTTACTATAATTATAAAAATTATTTTCCCGCGTTTTATTTGTTTCATGTGCTGCATATTATAAGTTCGCTGACATAGATGTTGGAGTATACGGAAAATATAGGAACTCACCAAATTTAAGCAATCAATTTTGCATGAAAATCTCGTTAGTAAAAATTTACAAATATCGGAGAAAAACCCCATATCAAACAAGAGAGTACCAATGCTGTGTATCGTTGTCGGAGACGAGGCATTTGGTATTTCTGAAAATTTAATGCGTCCTTATGGAGGAAGGAGTTTAACAAACAATGGAGCAATTTTTAAAAACCGAGTGTATCGGACTAGGCGGACTATAGAATACACTGTGGCAAATAAAAGGGAACAGAGAATTTTTCTTCGCCGAATGGATGTTTAACATGAATTTGCAATTGCCGTAATAAATGCATACTGTGTTTTACAAAATAACGTGGCAGGAAGAGACGGCTATAAATTTGAAGACATATTGCATGTCCCTCCAGAACTGGGTATTCCGCTTGGTCCTACAACCTGTCGGAAGTCATCGCGAATTTTGTTTCACGATGCAAGCAACGTAACCTGCTTCGACAAGTGCACGGAGACCGAAGGGAGCCACATGCGCTCTCCAAGAGACAAATTGCTCACAATTCGCATCGCGGAGCCAGCAGGCTGTCGCAACGGCTCAGTCCGCGGGCTACAATGCACGTCATTTTTTTATTGGCTGCCGCAGACTGCCTGCCTAGTGCGCTACAGCCCTACTAAAGTACCGACTCTGCCACCTTCATCTGTCTCTGCAACTGTCAATACGTCTTCCCCTCCCACTGATAACATGGCACAAGAAATCTACGAAGGCAGCCAATGATGAGAAAGCAGCCTACAAAAACTCTCAATCTTCGAAACCTTTCTTAGATTGCTAAACCTATCGGATATGAGTGTCTCCTTCGTATAATTACGCAATTCGTGGTTGTAGTGCTACAAAATGAGTGAACCAAACACGAACTCAGTGGTTCCTAACGACTAACATCACCAGACTTTCAATCTAAAGTCTGCTGAAATGTTTATGGAATGCTGCTGGACGTCCAGAGTCACCCAAAGTGTTTTATGGTTAACTCTGAGTGAGCTTGGCGCTAGAATATGGAATAGTCGTTCAATCCAACATCCGTCCATGCAGTTACGTAGAACTTCGAGATTGAAAAATGTCGGAAGAGACACTGGGTTCGTGTGTATAACAGAGTTGGTAATATTACAGAACTGCTGCAAACTGATTATCGTGAAAGTTCCTTTCTACACCAATTGCAACTATTGCAGCAAAGTCTTACCAACGATTTAAAAACAAGTAGTTCACCTCTATTGCTTTCCATGACTAAGGGAGGCTTACAACAAACTTCAGACATATAATAGCCAAAGAAATGTCAAAGCAATCGGGTCACGAGTTTCGAGTGACATTATGATGTAAAAATAAGACTTTATTGGGAATGTGATTTGAGAAATGAATTTAAAGTGGAATCGCAACGAATTATTTGCGAAAGATTACAGCGAAATTAAGGATTTCTCAATTTTTGCTGAAGAAGATTATGTGCTGAAAGTCAAACTTCAAAGTCATCATTAAAGATGCATTCAGGAATACATTGCATGTGTAGAAAGTATTTTCTTTGGTGTCACAACGGTAAATCTCCGTAAATCAAATAAAGTTTCTGATAAGACATTTCGAAAAAAAGAGTTGTTCTATAAACAAATTTAAAAGAAACAAAAAGTACATTCGTTTAATAAATGACAAAAAATTGGGGCTATAAATGCAGTTGGATTTAATATTTATTATCCTTAACACTTTTTATTCGCAGATGACGAATGCGTGTTTTTATTTGTGTAAGTGCATACTGTTTCGAATAATATTTGTTATTCACGAATAATGAATAGTAATTTATATCTGTATTTGTTATTCGTCGCATAAATTTCACCTAAGTCTGGTGCTAAGCGAAGCGCATCGTGCATGTGCACACTGTAAATTCGCAACCTCTGTGCAGGTGAATGCAGTTGCCTGAAATCAGCTCACGTGGCCGTTATTGGCATCGGTAATCTTCGGCGACTTCCACCAACGTTCGCAAAGCGTGTTAGCACTTTCACTCTCACACCATAGTTGCGTTCGGGCCAGGTGGATAGGCTACGTGGTTGCTCTAATGTGTATTCAAGGCAACAAAATGAAGTGTACCCTCTGGACCAATGGGATTGAAGCTCCCCCCTACTTGTTCCCCAGCATTTCCATCAGACTAGGGATGGAGCCTTTGTGTACCACTAGGTGCTCTGGACGTGGTGGCGACTCAATGTGCTCGTCATGCAAAATGGTTGTATATTCCAGATCTGTTCAAAATGTTTCAAAGGGCTCTGAGCACTATGGGACTTAACTTCTGAGGTCATCAGTCCACTAGAACTTCGAACTACTTAAACCTAACTAACCTAAGGACATCACACACATCCATGCCAGAGGCAGGATTCGAACCTGCGACCATAGCGGTCGCGCGGTTCCAGACTGTAGCGCCTTGAACCGCTCGGCCACCACTGCCAGCCCAGATCTGTCTCCATGACACATTCCTCACCGGAATCTTCGACCAAATATTGGACCTTCTCCTTCAATCTGCACTTTCCCTTTGGACATCTATCTGAACCCTCCAGTCGGTAGATTGCTGCATGGCTTGCCCGTAGAGGATGTTTCCATCCCACTTAGAGATTTTCCTGAAATTGTCAGATAGCTTGTACTCCCTCATTCATGGTTTATCCCCGCTCCCTCCCCCCGCCGTGAACCCCACATTCGAAGAACAGCAGCCGGCCGCAGTGGCCGAACGGTTCTAGGCGCTACAGTCTGGAACCGCGCGACCGCTACGGTCGCAGGTTCGAATCCTGCCTCGGACATGGGTGTGTAGTGTCCTTAGGTTAGTTAGGTTTAAGTAGTTCTAAGTTCTATGGGACAGATGACCTCAGAAGTGAAGTCCCATAGTGCTCAGAGCCATTTGAACCATTTTGAAGAACAGCAGAATGTCAACATTGGCCAACAGTTCAGTGTTGACATACATGTTTCTAAACATTGCGTCCCATAAAAGAACTGGTTTGGTGTAACAAACTGGAGGATCTAGAAAGTATGTGCCCAGGAACACAGTCCAGAACTTCTCAAAGATGTCCACGAGCAAGTCTACGTCAGTGTTACATATAATCTTGAATATTCCCCTCAGTCAGGGATACTGAACTCCTGCTAAACATTCACCATATGCACATACTCTGCACCTGTTATGGCAGTTTATTGGAGAATGCGGTTATGTCGGGCAACATGGTTTCTTGAAATCTCTCCTGCAAATCCTGGTATACATAAGCAGAGAACACCTTCGTTGTCACAAGCTGAAAGTTTTTAACATTCGAATATGCAGCTCTGATGATACGCATTTCCTCCTGCCTAATCGTCTCAGTAAGTTTTTAAAGAGATGAGTGCACGAAGTGTAGCGAATTTATAAAGCCGGCCGGGGTGGCCGAGCGGTTCAAGGTGCTACAGTCTGGAACCGCGCGACCCCTACGGTCGCAGGTTCGAATCCTACCTCGGGCATGGATGTCTGCGATGTCCTTAGGTTAGTTAGGTTTAAGTAGTTCTAAGTCTAAGGGACTGATGACTTCAGATGTTAAGTTCCATAGTGCTCAGAGCCATTTGAACCATTTGAATCCAGTTCACGCAATATTAGTTCGAGGCGATTTTAACCTACCGAGTATAGACTAGGATGTCATTGGATTTATTGCAGTGGCACAGACAGACAGTCTTGCGAAGTACTTTTGAACATGTTTTCCGAAAACTGTGTTGACCAGCTAGTTCGGCAGCCCATATGCAATGGAAATATCTTAAACCTTGTAGCTACAAATATGGTAGACCCTATCGATGCCGTCAGTATAGCTATGAGGATTAGTGATCGTGATGTCATCATAGCGACTATGGTTACTAAAGTTAATCAATTTGTCAAGAAGGCTAGGAGAGAGTTTCTGCTTGCAAGAGCAGGTAAGCAGTTATTAGCTCGCTTAGTCAGTGAACTTACATCATTTAGTTCCAGTATGACGGACGTAGAGAAGTAATGGGAAAAGTTTAAACAGATTATAAATCGTGCTCGGGAGGAGTATGTGCCTAGTAATTGGATAACGGGTGGAGAAGACCCACCGTGTTTTAACAACTAAAATCGGTAAATGCTGAGGAAGCAAAGGCTTTTGCACTTTCGGTTCAAAGGAGAGCGCGTAATGACGACAGGCAAAGTTTACTAGGGATTTGTGCGTCTATAAAAAGATCTACGCACGAAGCATGCGACAGCTACTACCGGCATACCTAAGTAAAAGTTGTGGACGAGAACCCGTGAGAATTCTAGTCCTATGTAAAATCTCTAAGCGGATCTAAGGCTTTCATCCGGTCACTCGTTGACCAGTCTGGTGATGCAGTAAAATAAAGAAAACGGAAATCCGAAGCTTTAAATTTCACGTTTAAGAAATCGTTCGCACAGGAGAGTCGTACCATCGCACAGGTCCCTGTACGGCCGACGTAGTAATAAGCATACCTGGCGTAGAAATACAATTGAAATAGCTTAAAAAAATATATAATAAAAATATAATATAGTATAATAAATACGTAATATAATATATAATATAATTAAAAATATAAATCGCTAGGTTCAGATGAAAATCCAGTTCGTTTTACAAAGGGTGCCCTGCAGCAAAGGCCCCTTCCTTAGCTTGCGTTTTTCACGAATCTCTCTCCCATCACAAATTCCCAAGAGACTGGAAAAAAGCACAGGTGTCACCCGTGTATAGAGCGTTTCACAATTCATGTTACACTCTTCTAGAGGTTGTAGAGTGGACTTAGTACATCAAGTTTTAGATAGGAACCCATGTATGGAAACGGTTCATTTACATGTACAAGGAAAACAAAATGTACAGATTTCACCCCTATTTACTGTGATATTACAACAGCTGTTCGATATGACGACCACGATGTTCGGTGCACACAGTGTATGTGTCCCGTTCGCATAAACTCTACCCAACATGCGTGGTGTATGGTCAATCACTTCTGCCGCAGCCATGATCCGTGCAACCATATCGTCCTCCGACTGGCCAGGAGTTTCATAAACATGACTCTTCATGCGTCCAGAGGGGCCAAACGTGGTATCTCAGTGGGCAAGCATATGGTCCATCTCGATCGATCAACTTGTCCACATAGATTACGTTCAGATTATTTCGGACGCGAACTGCAAAATGTAGCAGTGCGCCTTCATGCTGGAACCACAATTCGTGCCGGAAGTTCAATGTCACATCTTCCAAAAACTTAGTCACCAATTGTTGCAGAAATATGAAGTACATGGCACCCGTTAGGTGGAGAGGAAGGATATAGCTCAGTCACACGACCATCGCAGATACCTGCCCAGTTATTGATGTCGAAGGAGGGCTCAAATCTTCGTGTACACGTGGGCATTTTGGAAATTTGTGGTAAGTTCCTATGGGACCAAACCGCTGAGATCATCAGTCCCTAGGCTTACACACTACTTAATCTAACTTAAAATAACTTACGCTAAGCACAACACACACACCCATGCCCCAGGGAGGACTCGAACCTCCGACGCGGAAGCCGCGCGAACCATGGCAAGGCGCCCCAGACCAGGCGACTACACCTCGCGGCGTGTACCCGTGGCTTTGAGGTTTTGTTGATCGCAAATGTGGCTATTTGGAGCGTTCAGAACACATTCACTGTTGAAATGCGCATCGTCGGTGAGCAAAATTGGCCTTCCTAACTGAGGAAAATCTACACAACAGTGTAAAAACCAAGTACAGACATTGACACGTTACACGAAATCAACGGGAGCATGGCTTGTACCTTCTGAGGGTGATATGGGTGGAATTGCTGCTCATGCAGAACACGCCAGACAGAAACACGAGATCCGTCAAGTCACGTGCAATGGCTCGAGTACTCGTTGATGGGCTCTCCAATTTGATGAAGCACTTTCTAATACGACAGTGTGCCGCCTTCATGGAGAATCACAGTTTCCTCTATCGCTTGTGAATTTCCCACTTTCCCTCAGCCATTGTTCTACTTTGGCACAGAGCGAGGTGGCGCAGTGGTAGCACACTGGACTCGCATTCGGGAGGACGACGGTTCAATCCCGCGTCCGGCCATCCTGATTTAGGTTTTCCGTGAGTTCCCTAAATCACTCGACGCAAATGCTGGGATGGTTCCTTTGAAAGGGCACGGCCGACTTCCTCCCCCATCCTTTCCTAATCCGATGAGACCGATGACCTTGCTGTTTGGTCTCTTCCCCCAAACAACCCAAACCTCTACTTTGGCAAACATGGGATGAGATGGAGCCACATGACTTGGAAAGAACTCATGGCTAAGATGTTGAGCTTCTTTAACAGCATGATAAACTTCATCATAAATTAACAACTTATCAGTGTACTCTGCGAACGTGTACTCGAGCATTCTGTAATTACAGTATTAGTCACCGTAGAGTCAACTCACGCATTACCAGGACGCAAGAGAACAAGGCAGATGGAAACTGAGGACATCACGTGACATCGCATCATCGTATTATTCATGAATGTTGGTAGCCTATCATACCAGGCGAACTGTGGAAAAGACATCTAGCACGCGACTGAGTAGCTCATATTTCCCTTATAAAATGAAAACAAACCGTTTCTGGGCATAGGTTTCTCCATAAAACTTGATCTATGAAGTCCCCTCTACAACCACTAGACGTGTGTAACATGAATTGTGAAACACCCTAAATAAGAACGGTAAAAGAACAGACCCGTAAAATTACAGAACAGAAATCTTAACTTCAGTTTGCTGCTTTTTCGATTCAGCAGCCATTATGAATTAAGACACAAAGGAATTACAGACCTTGGCTTTTAGTCGGGATTGATTGAAATCAATGGGGAAGTTGAAAATTTGTGCCAGGAAGGGATTAGATTTTTTTTTTTTTTTTTTAATTTTCGGTAAGTTCCTATGGGACCAAGTTGCTGAGGTCATCGGTCCCCAGGCTTAGACACTACTTAATCTAACTTAAACTAACTTACGCTAAGGACAACACACACACACCCATGCCGAACGTCCGATGGGGGCACCGTGCGAACCGTGGCAAGGCGCCATAGATCGAGCGGCTACCCCGCGCGGCCGGGATTCTAACCCAGGTCTCCTGCTTACTAGGCAGATGCTCTGACCTCTTTCTTCGTATTTTTTCATGAAGACGCTGTTCCCCTTTTTATACTGCTTTATTTTTTTATTTATTATTTTTGTTACTACAACAAAAGGAGCAACGAGTGACACTCCTCGTCACTAGCGGCTATCAAAAGAAAGCAGTCATCTGTATCACATTCCCAGCCGTACGCGGTGATGCATTATAAATCTTGCGTCCAGCCGGCTAAACTTTATCAGCCCCGCTAATGGGGGGCATCTCTATTTTGGGTGCCGTCCATTTATCGGAATACTATGTGATTCGTTGTAACCGTTTATCATTATTCGTAGGACTCTTAAAGTGTCCAGCCACATCTGTCGCCAACACCAGGCGGCCAGTCGTCTTCTCTATGAGCAGCAACATGCATAAACTGTGTACATTACCGTCTTTAAACGTTCGATACCACGAGTCGTCTCATTCATGGGACATTCCAGCTGTCGGTCGGATTGTGAAATACGCTTCCTGAAGAGTTCGGAGAGTAAATTCTGTATTTCCTATGACAACGGATGAGCTCATGTTGTTCTTGTGGATATATCGAGTAATCAATCACAGACAATACATCTCGGGAAAACATGTACTGCGCCGTGTGTCCAGCGATCCAGTTGACCGTATACGTCTTATGTTTGATAAAGAACTTTGTGTCCATTGCCAACTTCGAATCATCGCTCGCAGATAAAGTGCCAAAGCTTTTATGCGCACGTTCGTGTGGTCGAGGGCGCCGTTCTGGAACGGTAAGGTTAAAGTGTCATACTTGATCTTAAATAACATTCCAGTACTGACAGAGTACCCAAAGGCAGTCATGAGGTGATCCGGGATACCCTTCGGTATTGGTAGGGTCTGCGCTAAATGTGGCAGTCATGACGCGAGATGAACATTGGTTTACGCTACACGTTGGAGCATGTCGAGGGCTCTCAATGGATTGTTGCGTATGGACAATCGAACATTCTGAAGCAGAAGCCGATAACTCGCAGTCGCTGACCGCCTCAAAGAACGTGTAAATGTGAGCCCTAGGCACCGTAGCGTTTCCACCGTCTGAACAGTCCTCACACGCCTTCCAGACCTCGTCCAGTGTGTAGTATTCTGGCTTTCGCCTTGGTAACGACACTACCTGCCACCATCCCTTAGTACTGAGATGTCCGACAGCCTGACGCACTTCATGTCCTGAGCGGACGAGGAGTTTCAGGTTGTCCACATAGGCACGACATACGAATGAGATCTCATGTGGCATTATTCCAATGAGTCAGCGTCGCATAACATGCTTCAGTGGCTCGAGTACCATCGCAAAAATCACCAATGAAAGCGTGCGCCCTTGCTGTACCGAGCTGTTAATGTGAATTGAGCCTTTGCCCGACCGTTTATCATCACCTCTGATGTAGCCTCACTGAACAGTCTGGTAACTATGGAGATGAAGATCGGTGGAACCTCCATTCGGCTCATAGGTGACGATAAAAAATCATGTTTTACCCTGTCGAGTGTACGATCAAAGCCCACCGATATTAGAGCTGCTCACGTTCGACAGGTTTCGGCAAGAGCCAGACATCACGGTATTCACTTAAAGCTGATTGGGTGTTGCTTCGCATCCTTAGGCATGCCTGATCAGGGGGGGATAGTCATCGATATGGCCAATTTAAGATGATACGCTAGGAGTTGTGCAAAGATTTTGTAGTAGTTGTTTAGCATGATGAGCGGCAGATACTGATTCGTAATGCGACTCCCCTCTGACTTTGAAATGGGAACAATAAAACACGTCACAAAATCCGGTGGCACGCGCATGTCAGGTCGCATCAGCTCGTTGTACACCAACACCCGTTGTGGCATCATCATTTCCGCTAATTTCCGATAAAATTCTAAAGTTATACAATCCGGCCCTGGGGATTAATGTGGCGCCCCTTTCTTGAGAGTTCGCATTACTTCATATTCTGTGAGTGTCTCCAATAGTGCAGCATTATCCATCTCAGTCAGTCCCTTTGTCAACTATTGCATGGACTGTGCGGCTGGTCCCGGCGGAGGTTCGAGCCCTCCTTCGGGCATGGGTGTGTGCGTTTGTCCTTAGGATAATTTAGGTTAAGTAGTGTGTAAGCTTTGGGACTGATGACCTTAGCAGTTAAGTCCCATAAGATGTCACCCACATTTGAACATTTGTCCTCCCCCATTCCGTGCTCCGTTGGTGTGTCAGCAAAGAGATGGCAGAAATGCTCCAAAAATCTAGCCACAGTGTCCCTTCGTGTCACCAGTTGACGACCCTCTGAATCATGGAGGACTATGGCTAATGATGGGCGGTAACGTTTGTGTTCTTGCGACACATGATGCATCGAGGTGCATTCCCTAGCAACGTTGTCGACACACCTTGTCCGGATCGGGATGCCTACCAATCTAAGTCGCGTGATCGGTAGAATGCGTGCCTTGACACAATGAACTTTTGCATGAAGTTCTGGAGACGGATCTCGAATGACTGTTCCTTATTCATCTCATCTTATCCCGACCGCATTGTATAAGAGCTCTTCGTATCATCGGTTTAGCACATACTAACCAAAATCGGGACAAATGTCCCGATTTTGTATGCCTAAGTCCGACTATCCATCATTTTCGCACAATGGTGAATGGGCGAAAATCTACGAAGTCGGCGGTCTCATTACACATTCTCGGAAGGTTGCCCATCCATCGTCGTCCCGCAGCATTAGTTGTCCTGAGTTGTGGAAAAGTGATGAAAGTCTCTACCAAGGGGTGGAGCCATATTGGTAATGCCTTCGTCCTAAGCAGCCCTTTCGGCACCAGTGAGGGTCTCCACTGTGTCGAGGACTGTACTGGTGTCTAGTGTTCATGAATTTTCCGCAGCATCATCCTCCATTGCTGAAGGGGCAATGGATGCCTGAGGGGATGGATCGTCGGAACGACACGACATATTTTCACTATCCGAATGCACTTGCTCAGCAAGATCCAGCGGCTGTTGGCCCATGTCAGACAAATCCATATTGCCAGAGTAATCAGGTATCTCAGGATCAAGAGGGGGCGATTCCCCAGGGTCGAGGCGGCGCTTCTTGCGACGCTTCGGGAGCCTTGTTTACAGGCCCTGATCTCGACCTCCGGTGTTGTTGGATACTGTAGCTTCTGTTGCACCGCCGTTGCCGCGCTGCCCGTGGGTCCATGCCTTTTTTGTGTAGTTTCCCTCGTGATCTATCACCTGCAATGTCTGGGGCTGGAGTGGAGTAGGAGCCATTTCATCTTCAATGTGACTCAACAGCCCCTCCGTCATCTGCAGTGTTGTTTAGAATATACGCTCTGACTTCGGCGTCACCTCCTCACGGCGCGCCGACGCGTACGTCAGCAGTAGTGAGGTGAGGGTGGCCTTCGTCTCCGCTCGAATCTCCTCTTGATGCACTCAGATCAAAGATGTTCTTCACCACCACGTCGAGAGCATGTCCTGGGTTGGCCTGGCTCTACAAACGTCTATGTTTAAATAGGAGGGCACATGTTTTGTAAGGGCGCGCCTGACGGACACCGTTGAGCACTGGATACGTTCTAAAACTCGCCCAACGTTCGGCTGTATGAGTAATTGCTCTACCGTATGAATGGAGTGATTTAATTATCAGTGGTTCAGGTACTTCGAAGGGCAGTTCCATGGCCCGAATTGTGCACACGCCGAGGCCTGTATGTGCCACTAACACATCGCTAATATGACCATCAGAGTGTCGGACTGGATTTCTCGTTTGGCGTCATCTATGATCGTAGCTCATGCTGCATCGTCTACCATTTGACATGAACAGTGCTGCTCACAATATTGAACTCCGTGTAATTAATATGCACCTATCCCTCAAGAAACGTTCGATTTCGAATGCTTTCGGTCTTGCGCCCTCACTAGAGAATTTAAACTGTACCATGGTTTTTCGAAACGTATGTGCCATTGCTAACGGTTGAACAAGTAACACAAGCGAGTACTGGTGGTGTAAATACTGCCTCTTCCTCGAGCGCTTCGAAGCCGGGACATAAACAGGTCCTAGCTGCTCCGCTGACAAAGGCGGACTGCCTCCGGACATGTCCGAAAGAACAGCACCACATACATCTATAATTGGGCGAGACAGCCAATAATCTCTTCACTGCAGATGCACACCAGGCTCGAACTCTTACGAAAATCGGTGAAATGTCCCAGTAATGAGGGTAATGGGCCAAGGGGCACTACATTTGTAGTGTGTGGATAAGTCGAAAATCTGGGTCTACCGGGAGGCGTGATAGGGTAGTTTGTACAGGTGCAATGACCACTGCGTCCGGGTGGTTCAGTGGTCAAAGGATCTGCCTAGTAAGTAGGAGATCTGGGTTCGAATTCCGGCCTGGCACAAATTTTCAACTTTCCCCACTGATTTCAATCAATGTCCACTCGCAGCCAAGGTCTGTAATTCCTTTGTGTCGAATGCAATTAATTTCATTGAGGCCGAAAAGCTCATGTCCATGTATCAACACTGTTTTAGAAAGCACTGCCCGTGAGGAACTCACTTGCCATTTTCTCACCTGATATGCGCAAACTATGAATGAAGGGCACAGGCAGACTCCATATTTATAGATATCCGAAAACCATTTTACACGATGCCCCACTGCAGACTGTTAACGAAGGTATAAGCACATGGAATAGATTCCCATATATGCGACTGGCTCGAACACTTCTGAAGTAATAGAACCCCGTATGTTATCCTTGACGGGAGTGTTCACAAGAGACAAGAGTCTCGTCAGAAACGCTTCAGGGAAGTGTGACAGGACCGCTGTTATTTTTATATTCGTAAATGTTGAAAATGGTGGACAAGATGGGCAGCAGTCTGCAGTTGTTTCCCGATGATGCTGTGGCGAACGGGAAGGTATCGTTGTTGAGTGACTATAAGATGGTACAAGATGACTTAGAGAAATTTTCTAGTTGGTGTGATAAATGGTAGCTAGCCCTAAATGTAGAAAAATGTAAGTTATTGCAGATGTATGGGAAAAACAAACCCGTTATGTTCAAATACAGCATTAGTAGTGACCTACCTGATACAGTCACGTCGTTTAAATATCTGCAAAGTGACTTGAAATGGAACGAGTATGTGAGGACTGTGGTACGGAAGGCGAATGGTCGACTTTGGCTTATTGGGAGAATTTTGGGAAAGTGCAGTTCATCTGTAAAGGAGACCGCATACAGGACACATGTGCGACCTATTCTTGGGTACTGCTCGAGTGTTTGAGATCCGCACCAAGTCAGATTAAAGGAAGACGTAAATGCACTTGAGAGGGGGCCTGCTAGATTTGTTATCGGTAGGTTCGAGCATCATGCAAGTATTATCGATGTGGTTGGGATACTCAAATAAGATTCTTTGGAGGGAAGGCGACGTTCCTTTCAGGGAACTCTTCTACTTTCGAAAACCGGCAATAGAAGATGACTGCAGAACGATTCTACTGCCGTCAACATACATTTCGCAAGGACCAAGAAGGTAAGATACAAGAAATTAGGGCTCATAAGAATGTGTATAGATATTCGTTTTTCCCTAGCTTTATTTGCAAGTGGAACAGAAAAACAAACGACTAATAGTGGAATAGGGTACCCTCGGCCACGCACGGTACGGTGTCTTCCAGCTTATGTATGTAGATGTAGATATAGAATCTCATTGGTATCTCATCAAATCCAGATACCTTTTCACTGTTACGAAATTTTAGTCGATTATCTATTCCGCGACCACTCACCTCATCATCCGACATTTTGGTGTTCATGCGATGATTCAAAGGAGGAACCTGAGTGAAGCAAGTTTGGAAGACTGAATTCAGTACTTTGGCCTTCTCTCCGACATTTTCTGTTTCGTTACAAGTGTTGAAGCAAACCAAGCGCTGTATCATGTGTGAGATACAGAGACGAGCGAGTGCGCTGGGACTTACCCCAGTTCACTGCTACTAGCGCCATGTCACCTTAACGCGTCTGCATGTAGCGCACAAGTATTGCACCACAATTTAGTATGAAATTAAAAATCAAAATTTATGTTTAAAACTTTGTTAAATTGTAGTTTAGTGTAATAATGTTCCAAATACCAAGTCTTGATGTTCTAAACTTAATAGTTTACGGAAAAATGCCGTTTTAAGAGAAAAATCAGAGACGCTAAATAATGATGCTAGGAAGCCAGAATTTGGTCAGAAGGTGCAGTTAGAAGTTATAAATAAGTGATGCTGGTTTCCAAAACCATATAACAAAAATTAAAGCCAGAATCCACGTTTTTCGGAAAAATCAGAGGCGCTAAATAATGAACTTAGAAACTTGAAAATTTGTTTTATGCTTCAGTACACCCCAAAAATAATAACACAGTATCCACGTTAATCTACCTCTTATAGTTTTTGAGTAATTGAATAAAAACTAATTTTGTAAACAAAATGTACCTAAGTGTTTTAGATTAAGTACTTGAAATTTTAATGATAGAGGATTTTGGTTAAACCAGATGATCAAATATATCAAATAATAGAGCTACACCAAGTTTAAGACTTGTAACATAAATAGCAACTGATATAAATCTTAGCAAAGGTATGGTTCAAAGGTTAGTTCCACTAAATGCCGGCCGGAGTGGCCGTGCGGTTCTAGGCGCTTCAGTTTGGAACCGCGTGACCGCTACGGTCGCAGGTTCGAATCCTGCCTCGGGCATGGATGTGTGTGATGTCCTTAGGTTAGTTAGGTTTAAGTAGTTCTAAGTTCTAGGGGACTGATGACCTCAGATGTTTAGTCCAATGGTGCTCAGAGCCATATGACGTCAGAGCGGAGCTGTGACAAGCGCGTATTTGGCAGTGAAAACGGATAGTGAATTTCACGAGGACTGTACACCGTCCTGGATCGTTTAGAATTCGGTAAAATAACTGTTAGTGTGCCGTCCGTGTGAAATTCAATTCCGCGTGGCAAGTTTTCCACTTTTATGGCGAGCATTAATTTTTGAACATTTATTGCGAACTTTCAATTGAGTGATGATAGTCAGGGCGAAAAACAATCTGGTTGGAAGTTACCGTAGAGGTCGCCTCTGAACTGCTAAAGGCGCTGTCAGATCAGAAAAATTTGTTTTCAATTGACCATAACGCAGTTATAAGTGTTGTTTGTGAGAAACTTTAATTAAATTAAATCTTGATTGGAACTTTAAACTTTTACTGAAGTCAGTCCTGAGCCCGCAAAGAAATGGGAAATAGACATTTTGATTCAGTGGGCTGGACCGGAAAGTGGCCGTGCATACTGGAAACTAAGGTCAGTATGTTTCCCTTCGCTTTCTGGCTGACCACCAAATTAGTTGCCAGGCTCTCGTGATTAAAGACGGCATCAAAACTTTAAACCAGTGAAGTAACTTACTCGCCGCCCCACAGTGTGTTCATTGAGCGACTGAAATGATGATTCCAACCCCACGTACTGATCCCATGCAAAACCATAGCTTCTTGGGATTTTCGGTCAAATCGGTTGGCAAAATTTACTTTCTAATTCGTCGAACCCTTTTCGCATTCGTTTCCTTAAGCACATTTTGGTTTAACGCAGTTTTGATTTGGCAACAAACATTTATTTTCCTTAAATCGAGATAAAACTCTCCGTACGTTCGTAGTTACTCCATAACAAGACCATTGAACTACAGTGGTTCTTTCCCACCCATTACAACCTTACTGCGCACATACAAGTCTAAGGCGCATTTGAAATGCTTATGGATTCTGTCCATTTGTGATCCACATCGTCGTCCCCAGAGCTGAATGTTTGAGTTTAATTTTTTTTAAATTACAGTCTATTGTCCCATTTGTCTTTTCAATGATAATCGGCTTCTTTCATAAACTGAATATCTTCAGATCTGTTAAAACATATAAAAGTTTAATTTCAGACCACTAAACTGAAACACGCATATGATAATATCCTGCTAGTGATAATACCCAGTGCAGTTGCAGAATAAGTGCTGTGTCCAGCCTCACAACTGTACAGAATTCTAATGTCAGGAATTATGAAGGAGTATAGGCTTCCGTATTAGGTGGTGTCGGCATTTATATGTGACACATTTTGCTGTGGCCGCCCACTTCATACATCGTAGCGCCTACTGCATCAGCATCCCACTTCACGTCCGACCAACACGGGGTTCTTGCATCACAGAGCGTATATTCACCAGGGAAACCTACGTCGTCTGTGTTGTCAACACAAATATTTACCGGTGGCCACAACATAACACAACACCAGGTCTCCACCAACGACCGCCAGGGACAGCTACCCATTCGCGGAGCCTGCAGAACACCTTCAGCAGAGGTCGCACCTAGCCACGAACTACTTTAATACGCCAGGCACGTGACCGCAAATAGATCCGGCAGATACATCCACTAAATGGGCTTTTTAGGACTGCGCACTGCTCGCAAAGGGCAATTCGACGCACTGCTTGGAACTCAACAGAGTTGCCACCCCGGCAGCCACAGCCAGACGCCTCTTCTAGCTGGCCGATCTCTTGCGGATGTACTTCGAGTATTCGACAAATCTCTTGACACTATAGAATTGTTTCATTGTGATCTCTCCCCACGAAGAGATGGATCTTTTCTATTATTATTTGTTATTTTATATTTGTGACGCTCCAGCAGTTGGGATCGAGTCTGTTGTTCTTTTGGAGACTGTATTATTTTCCGTTTTGGTGAGTTCAATAAATTGTTTTCGGACTTGTGTTATCCACACTTCTATTTTGCTAGCGCAGATACGTCAGTGGCGACGAGTTGGTTTACGAATTTCCCGCGTTTGCTCGGATGTTGTCCGCTATGGCAGACAGTATTCCAGGTTGTGATGAACCCACAGCGCGAGCCATAGCGCTGTTGGAACGTATGCAACAAACGAACGAGCTCATTATTCAGCATTTACAGGTGATGTCCATCCCCCACCCATCCCACCCATTGAGGTGCCTATGCAGGGGTCCTAACAGCTGACCCGATTCAGGGGCTCCGTGCCACGCCCCCTGCGTTTCCCAAGTTCGACAAATCTGTTGAGCCTTGGGGGAACTATGTTGCTCGCCTGGAGCAACACTTTATTGCTCATGAAGTCACTGGTGACGTTCAGCGTCGCGCATTTTTTCTCGCCTATGTGAGCCCGGAAGTTTATCACCTTCTGCAACCGTTTTATCCTGATACAGAACCTCATGCTCTCTCCTATGAGAAATTGACTTCTAGTCTATTGCATTATTTTGACTCTCAGGTCCTTGTGGCGGTGATACGTCACAAGTTATTCTATAGTCAAAAGCTTCCCTTGCAGTCATACAGGAAATGGATTGCTGCACTGCAAGGTCTCTCCCGTGACTGTCGTTTTTCCTGTGGCAACCCCCATTGTAAGCAATCTTATGGTTCAGCACTCATTCGTGATATGATTCTTGCCCGTGCCCCGAATAATACCTAATGGACCGATCTTCTGAAGGTGAAAGGCCCCTGTTTATCCATTATCCGCGCTCACGAGCAGTCCTTTCACTCTGCTTCCACGCTGCGGTCCCCGGCGCAGGTCTTCACCGCCCGCAGCAGCGCCGGGGGCTCCATCTTGACGCTCTGCCCGCCCTCCATGACCAAGGCGCCGGTCCTCACCTGCGCCAACGGCGGCCACAGCAGCAGCAGCGACAACGGTTGCCCTCCTGTAGCTAATGCTTTGTCACACATCAGAGGCAAGATTGTCGCTTCTGGAGGGTGACCTGTTCAGCCTGCGGAAAGCAGGGTCACAAAGCCAAGGTCTGCTGGTCGTCGTCGTTGATGGCCGTGAACCACACTGCTTTGGACGCCTCCGATTCCACAGTGGATTAGATAGCTTCTCCGCACACAATGGCAGCGATCACTCTGACTGTGCAGGTGGATGGCACTCCTCTCCGTTTTCAAGTAAATACGGTGTTCTCTGGCACCATCATCGATGGAGATTCCCACCATCTGTTGGGCTCCCTGCCGCTTCGTCCGTTCCGTACTTCCCTGAAGAGCTACAGCAACGACGTCATCTGATTACATGGGTGGTTCTTGGCTCATGTCCAGTACCTCACTCATGATATCATAGCCTGGGTTTTGGTCCTTGTCACCCCCAACGCCACCAACGTATTGGGAATGGATCTTTTTCCCTTACTAGACGTCGAGATACACGACTCGGGCCCAGCTTTCCAGTCGGCAGCAGACAACCACTTGCAGCAGCTTCTCGGTGACTTCCCAGACGTGTTCTCTGCCACATCTCCAGGTTTCTTGGAGTTCGAATCCCATATCGAACTACTCCCCTCAGCAGTCCCAAAGTTCCACAACGCTCGCTTGGTACCGTTCGCCATCCTTGACCAACTCCAGCAGAAGCTTCGTCGCCTAGAGGCTGAGGGCATCCTGATCCTGGTTCACCATAGTCGTTGGGCTACACCCATCGTCGTCCTTGACAAGCAGAACGGATCTCTTCACATTTGTGGGGATTTTAAAGCCACTGTCAATGCTCATTCTGTTATTGACTCCCGTCCTATACCCAAGGTTGATGACATCCTGTCAAGGTTGGCTGGCGGCAAGATGTTTGCGAAAATTGACCTGCAGGACGCCTACCTCCAGTTGCCTGTGGATGAGTCGTCGAAATCGCTCTTGGTAATCAATACCCGTTTTGGGCTCTTCCGTTACAACTGCCTCCTGTTTGGGGTCGCCAGTGCTCCGATCATCTTCCAGCGCCATTTGGAAACACTGACAAGACATTCCGGGAACAGCTAAATACATTGATGACATCTTAGTTACTGGATTTCCACCCAACACTTGGCCCAGAATCTCCAGCGCATCTTCCGTGTTCTTCAGGGTGCTGACTTACGTTGCAACAAGGAGAAATGTCGTTCTTTTGTTCCTTAGGTGACCTACCTCTGCCATGTTTTGAGCGCTAATGTCATTTGATGGACAACCCAGTATATCGAGGGTATTCAGCAGCTGCCACCCCTGAAGGACATCTGGCAGCTCAAGTCTGTCCTGGGTCAACTCAACTGCTACCGCCGTTTTATCCCACATGCCACGGCTCTGGTGGAATCCCTTCACCACCTCCTCCATAAGAATGGTACCTGGGACAGGTCGCCGACTTGTGATAGGGCGTTCCGCTGTCTAAAGTCTTCTCTCCTGACACTGGCTTGCTTTGTCCCTTATAACCCCCCCCCCCCCCACAAGCCTCACACCTTGGCTATCGAAGCGTCTATTGTTCCTGATCTACATTAACGACATAGGAGACAATCTGAGTAGCCGTCTTAGATTGTTTGCAGATGTTGCTGTCATTTACCGTCTTGTAAAGTCATCAGATGATCAAAACGACTTGCAAAATGATTTAGATAAGATATCTGTATGGTGTGAAAAGTGGCAATTGACCCTCAATAACGAAAAGTGTGAAGTTATTCACATGAGTACTAAAAGAAATCAGCTAAATTTCGATTACGTGATAAGTCACACAAATCTGAAAGCTGTAAATTCAACTAAATACTTAGGGATTAAAATTACAAATAACCTAAATTGGAACGAACACATAAATAATATTGTGGGTAGAGCAAACCAAAGAATGTGATTCATTGGCAGAACACTTAGAAGGTGCAACAGGTCTACTAAAGAGACTGCTTACACCACGCTTGTCCGCCATATTCTGGAGTATTGCTGTGCAGTGTGGGATCCGCATCAAGTGGGACTGACGGATGACATCGAAAAAGTACAAAGAAGGGCAGCTAGTTTTGTATTATCGCGAAATAGGGGAGACACGGTCACAGACATGATACGTGAATTGGAGTGGAAATCATTAAAACAAAGGCGTCTTTCGTTGCGACGGAATCTTATCATGAAATTTCAATCAACAGTTTTCTCCTCCGATTGCGAAAACACTCTGTTGGCACCCATCTACATAGGGAGAAATGATCATCACGATAAAATAAGAGAAATCAGGGCTCGCGTTGAAAAATTTAAGTGCACGTTTTTCCCGCGTGCCGTTCGAGAGTGGAACGGTAGAGAGACAGCTTGAAGGTGGTTCATTGAACCGTCTGCCAGACACTTTATTGTGAATAGCAGACTAATCACGTAGATGTAGACTACAGTGTGGTGGCCGCCTTGTCTCACATCATCAATGGAGTCGAGGGCCCAGTGGCCTTCATCCCCAAAACACTATCTCCGGGTCAGTGTAACTATAGCCAAATTGAGAAGGAGACCTTGCCATCATCTTTGGGTTTAAGAAATTCCGCGATTTCATCTATGGCCATCGCTTCACCTTATGCACTGATCACAAGCCTCTGGTCTCGTTGTTCAGCGTTATGTCCCCATCCCCACGAGGACTGCTCACCACTTCCAGTGCTGGACATTGTTCCTCACGGAATATTCCTATGCCATCCATTTTCAGGCCACAGCTCTCCATGCCAGTGCTGATCTTCTCTGTATCCCAGTGAGTGCCGACACTGAGTTTGATGCTGACCTGGTTACCTGTTTCCACTTGGATGACGCCGCTGCTGAGGCAGTCGCTGATTTGCCACTGGGTGCCAAGCTAGTCGCACAGCATAAAACCCAACCCTCCAGGTGCTAATTCACCACGATCAGCATGGATGGCCATCGGACAGTCATCAGCTGCCACAGATAGAGGTCCAGGCCTAAGGGCACTGCCTCCAGGACCTGTCTGTCCTGACTGTCAGAGATGTCCTCCTTACCTTGGTTGATAATGATCGTTGACAGGTTGTGCTGCCGACCTCCCTCCACCAGTGGGCCTTGGAGCTCCTGCATGTTGGTCGTTGGGGGATTGTCCTGACGAAACGGCTTGCCCGCCAGCATGTCTACTGGAGGGGGATGGACACCACCATCACCAGCAAGGTGGTATCATGGCCCTCTTGTCAACAGCAACATTCGGCGCCCCCTCGGTATCTGTTCCCGTGGCCTCCTGCTCCTTCTCCTTGGTCCCGCTTGCACTTGGATTACACGAGCCTGTGCTTCGGCTTCTCTTGGCTTATCCTTGTGGACGCAGGCAGTGGGGTTCCTTATGTCTCCCACATGTCCTCTACAACGTCTGACCAACTATCTAAGCTCTTTTCCGCATCTTTGCCATTTAGGGCCTTCTGGAGACGTTGGTGACCGACAACGGGCCTCAATTTACGTCTGCTGAATTTACCTCCTTCTGCAACACCCTGGACATCCAGGTGATTCATACTGCTCCCTTTCATTCTGCATCTAACGTATGAGCCGAATGGTTTGTCCACACATTCAGAGTCCAGATGTCAAAATTGCATCCCCAACACTCCCTGGACGACGCCCTTACCATCTTTCTTTCCTCCTACTGGTCCACTGTTCATGATGGGTCACGCCCAGCTGAAAAACTCTCCCTCATCGGTTCCCCTTGTCTCTCCTGTTTCTGTTTTCTTCCCACCTGGCTCATCCGTGTTTGGCACAGCCCCATTTTTCTCTGGAGGATCCAGTCTGGGCGATGGTGTTCACCCAAAATTGTGCCCGGGGGGTCCACAACAGGGTCTCGTCACTCATTGGTCGCACTATGGCAGCAGTCACCCTCGATGATGGCACAGTGTGCCAGAAGCACACCAACCAGCTTTGCCACTCGTGTGGTCCGCAACCAGCTCCTCTGCCAGCTCCATGGCTGCTGGCCCTTGGGGATGATGGTGCTCCTCTCCCCTCCCAATCGCCACCTCCTCCATCACCGCCAGTCACACCTCAGGCGGACCCTCCGGCGGAGGTCCCTACGCCCATGGAAGTCGATATTGGGCCTGTGACAGCCCCCAGTCTCTTGTCGCCGAAGGACCCAGAGCCTGACGTCGAGATGCGCCTTCCACTCACCCATGGGATAGGGGGTGGGGGTGAAGGTCTGCTGTGGCCGCCCACTTCATACATCGCACCGTCTATTGCATCGGCGTCTCACTTCACGTCCAACCAATCCAGGATGCCTGCATCATAGGGCATATTATTCACCAGGAAAACCTACGTCGCCTGTATTTACCGGTGGCCACAACACAACACCAGGTCTCCACCAACGGCCGCCAGGGACCGTTACCCGCTAACTGAGCCTGCACAACACCTTCACCAGAGGTCGCACCTAGCCAGGAACTACTTTAATACGCCAGGCACGTGATCGCAAAGAGATCCGGCAGATACATCCGCCAAACGGGTTTTATAGGGCAGCGCACCCCTTGGAATTCTACAGAGCTGCCATCCTACAGGGTGTTTCAAAAATGACCGGTATATTTGAAACGGCAATAAAAACTAAACGAGCAGCGATAGAAATACACCGTTTGTTGCAATATGCTTGGGACAACAGTACATTTTCAGGCAGACAAACTTTCGAAATTACAGTAGTTACAATTTTCAACAACAGATGGCGCTGCGATCTGGGAAACTCTATAGTACGATATTTTCCACATATCCACCATGCGTAGCAATAATATGGCGTAGTCTCTGAATGAAATTACCCGAAACCTTTGACAACGTGTCTGGCGGAATGGCTTCACATGCAGATGAGATGTACTGCTTCAGCTGTTCAATTGTTTCTGGATTCTGGCGGTACACCTGGTCTTTCAAGTGTCCCCACAGAAAGAAGTCACAGGGGTTCATGTCTGGCGAATAGGGAGGCCAATCCACGCCGCCTCCTGTATGTTTCGGATAGCCCAAAGCAATCACACGATCAGGAAAGTAAAGACGTCGGCCGTGCGATGTGGCTGGGCACCATCTTGCATAAACCACGAGGTGTTCGCAGTGTGGTCTAAGGCAGTTTGTACCGCCACTAATTCACGAACAATGTCCAGATAGCGTGATGCAGTAATCGTTTCGTATCTGAAAAATGGGTCAATGATTCCTTGGGAAGAAATGGCGGTCCAGACCAGTACTTTTTGAGGATGCAGGGACGATGGGACTGCAACATGGGGCTTTTCGGTTCCCCATATGCGCCAGTTCTGTTTATTGACGAAGCCGTCCAGGTAAAAATATGCTTCGTCAGTAAACCAAATGCTGCCCACATGCATATCGCCGTCATCAATCCTGTGCACTATATCGTTAGCGAATGTCTCTCGTGCAGCAATGGTAGCGGCGCTGAGGGGTTGCCGCGTTTGAATTTTGTATGGATAGAGGTGTAAACTCTGGCGCATGAGACGATACGTGGACGTTGGCGTCATTTGGACCGCAGCTGCAACACGGCGAACGGAAACCCGAGGCTGCTGTTGGATCATCTGCTGCACTAGCTGCGCGTTGCCCTCTGTGGTTGCCGTACGCGGTCGCCCTACCTTTCCAGCATGTTCATCCGTCACGTTCCCAGTCCGTTGAAATTTTTCAAACAGATCCTTTATTGTATCGCTTTTCGGTCCTTTGGTTACATTAAACCTCCGTTGAAAACTTCGTCTTGTTGCAACAACACTGTGTTCTAGGCGGTGGAATTCCAACACCAGAAAAATCCTTTGTTCTAAGGAATAAACCACGTTGTCTACAGCACACTTGCACGTTGTGAACAGCACACGTTTACAGCAGAAAGACGACGTACAGAATGGCGCACCCACAGACTGCGTTGTCTTCTATATCTTTCACATCACTTGCAGCGCCATCTGTTGTTGACAATTGTAACTACTGTAATTTCGAAAGTTTGTCCGCCTGAAAATGTACTGTTGTCCCAAGCATATTGCAACAAACGGTGTATTTCTATCGTTGCTCGTTTAGGTTTTATTGCCGTTTCAAATATACCGGTCATTTTTGAAACACCCTGTAGCAGCCACGGCCAGACGCCTCTTCTAGCTGGCCGATCTCTTGCTGATGGACTTGGTATATTCTACAAACCTCCTGACATAGCAGAATTGTTTCATTGTGCTCTCTTCCCGTGAAGAGACGGGTCTTTTCTATTATTAATTGTTATTTTATATTTGTGACTATCCAGCAGTTAGGATCGAGTCTATTGTTCTTTTGGTGAATCTAATAAATTGTTTTCGGACTTGTGTTTTGCGCATTTCTGTTCTGTTAGCGCAGATACTGCACTTTTAACTGATAAAGTCATTTCATTAACGAAACCTTTTCAAAATTAAAGTTATGGTCAGCATATAAAGCTAAAATTAGAGTGGAAGAGAATCTCACAGTCCACACTCTAATATGTATTCTTCAGTCTTGATTTGCTTCTATTTGGATGTGTTTCACAGAGGGCATAGTTTTCCGTGAATCGGGAACAAGTACAGTCCACAGTTCAACTCCATCGCTGTTCTGAACTCAATGGCCGATGCAAACATCGTAGCAGTGTAACTGTTTCAAAGTGTATATTGCGGTATGTGTCTGTATTCAGTGTTGTGCGTCCCCTTCTTTAAGCGTTGCAAACAGAAAGCAGACTGTCCCCGTGTTTTTTAGTTGTGCCTGTCTACTTACTGAGTGTCTTCATTAGCATCGTCAACCCCGTGTTTTTATATTT
Organism: Schistocerca piceifrons; assembly: GCF_021461385.2. NCBI lineage: Eukaryota > Metazoa > Arthropoda > Insecta > Orthoptera > Acrididae > Schistocerca > Schistocerca piceifrons. The sequence continues at coordinate 162,610,856 of NC_060149.1, forward strand.
AACTTCCACAACTTTCCTGCCATTTTATCGCCTGTTTTTATTGATTTTTTATCTTCTCGTCAAGTTTGTTAACTCTTCTGTAGGCTGTAGAGCTGTTGCCAGCCCGCCCTCCCATCTGGGAAAAAAATAGGTGAAATGCTAAGTGCTGGAGGGGAAGTGCCATTCTAAACTGAAGCCTACAGTTGCATTTTTTGTAAATATGGAGTGCCTCCACACCAACACTTTCATTGTGACCATTCAAAAAGATCTACTGACAGTAATATCAATACATTTCGTGCAGCGGTGTTCTAATGCCATTGTCCCCTCTCTGTAGTGTTCCTCCGGAAGTGGTGCAAGGTACCCATCTATAGCCGCAAAGGCTTCTTTGTTGTACTACAACCGCTGACTAGTGAGAACATGTGGAAGACCGCGGTAATCAAATCTGGGGAATAGGTGGATGTTCCAGCATTTCATAGTGAAAATTCCTCATTATTCCTACTTAGACTTTTTTGTGGTCAGGTACATTTTCCTGAAGGAAGACGATTATTTTCCTCCTTAAGCCGGTCTCTTTTCACTAATGCTTGCGTTCAGTTTCGTTAGAAGCTGAGAGTAATATTTACCAGTTATGATTTCACCTTTTCCAAGATAGTCAGTTGGCAAAATGTCTTTCGCTTCCCAAAATAGCGACACCATGATTTTTACGCCGATGGCACCGTCCTTGCCTTCTTTGGATCCGAAGAACCGGCTTCTGACCACTGCATAGACTGTTGTTTGGATTCGGGTCTGTAGTGGTGAATTCAGATTTAGTTCACTGTCACGTATCGACGCAGAAAATCACTTCCGCTTTTCTTAAAACAAACAAATGTCTTTTCAGAAAGTGTTGTGTGTATGCGTTTGTGATTTGCAGTGAGCACATGTGGCATCCAACTTGCGCAAAGTTATCTCACATTCAATTCCTATCAAAATGTCACGAACACGTTGCTTTGATATCCTTCAAGCATTAGTAATTCACTCACCTTTGTATACCGACCTTCCAAAATCATATTACGGACTTTTTCGATGATTTTATGGACGTCCTCAGCGTCGACCGTCTTGGACGCTTTCACGGCCACTTTTAAACTCAACTGCCCACTCCGTCTTACACACATTAGAAGATAATGAGGCGCTTGACAAATTTACAAGCCGCTAGTGAATTTCAGTCGGTGTTAAATCTTCTTTTACCAAGAAATTAATCACTACACGATACTCGAATTTTTCCAATTTCAATACCACGCGCTCCTTAATTGCTTCGAACAACTGCTTACAGCACAGAACACCGAATAGCAGAAGTGCAAGGCCCGTGTTATGATACGGAAACAGAGAACAAATGGTTCAAATGGCTCTAGGCACTATGGGACTTAACATCGGAGGTCATCAGTCCCCTTGACTTAGAACTACTTAAACCTGATGACATCACACACATCCATGCCCAAGGCAGGATTCGAACCTGCGACCGTAGAGACCGCGCGGTTCCGGACTGAAGCGCCTAGAACCGCTCGGCCACCGCGGCCGGCACAGAGAACAACAGCAGTACTCCAAGTGGCACGGCAGTGAATTTTGCATACGAAGAATCATCATCATCATCGCATCGAGAAATATGTATTATTGGTTTCCGAAATATTAGTGCTAGATGATAATATTTTCCATTAATACTTTATGGGTAGGTCTGGTAGTGTGGTGGTAAAGTGTATTTATTTGTAAACTCCAATATTGTAATTTCGACCGTGTGGCTGCTATCAAGTGGAAGTTGTGTTCCCGATTACGACCACCTTGTACCTGTTGCATTCCTTTAACTGCAACGTGAATACATTGCCAGTTTTCTGCTGAATTTATCTTCTCATCCCTAATATTGAGTGGAATAAATGATTCCATATTTGTTGCTGTTTCATATGAATTCTAAACTGATTTCGTAGTATGGTATTCTGTGGGCTCATATGTATTTGTTAGTACTTACGAATACGTGTGTGAGATGTTCGATTTATATGCACTGCAAGTATATTGCTCGTATTTTACGTTATTTTTGTTACCAATCGCTTTTCGTAACTGTCCCGCGGAGTGGCCGCGCGGTTAGGGGCGTGTCACTGACTGCGCTTCCACTCCCGCCAGAGATTCGAGTCCCTCCCTCGGCCATGGGTGTGTGTGTTGTTCTTAGCATAACTTCGTTTAAGTAGTGTGTAAGTATAGGGACCGATGATAAAAGCAGTTTGCTCCCTTAGGAATTCACACACTTTTGAACATTTTTCGTAATTCGTATTTAATGGAGGCCACCGAAATTTTCATTGACTTCTGCTAAAATGTTCTGTTTTCAGTACATGTTAAGAATGTGTGAAAACATTTTACAGAAACTCTGTGATAAAAAGAAAATTCTTTTTTGTCTTACTTATAGCTTTATACGTAAGCTTCTTGATGATGTGCCCATCAGTAGCAGATTGAACGAGAAATGCTGTGGGTTTGGAGCAGCATAAGTATAGACAGTGTACTTTTATTTTTGTACCAAGGATGTACTTTTTCATAAGCTATTGACCTTACTGTTCCTCACTTAATAAACTACGGTTTCAGAATTCTCTCACAATTGCCTCTGCTCATGTTATTGAGGTGACATTGTGCAAACTCCGTTCTGTTTTGGCAAAAGAAGCGAATTTTAAGATGGCAAATGACGGTTTTACTCAAAATTCGCCCCTCATGACACTGCTCCAAAAGTTGCAAATAATTAACAAGCCAGCCGAAAATAAATCACTGATTTGTTTCATTTTAAGCGGAAAGCCAAAAAAGCTTAATATACCGCACTACAGCCTACAGAAGAGTTAAAAAACATAATGAGAAGATAACAAACAATAAAAACAGGTGACCCACGCCCGGGTTCCCGGGTTCGATTCCCGGTGGGGTCAGGGATTTTCTCTGCCTCGTGATGACTGGGTATTGTGTGATGTCCTTAGGTTAGTTAGGTTTAAGTAGTTCTAAGTTCTAGGGGACTGATGACCATAGATGTTAAGTCCCATAGTGCTCAGAGCCATTTGAACCATTTGAACCAAAAACAGGCGATGAAACGGTGACTTTTGAAAAACTGTCAAATTGCAGGAAAGTTGTGGAAGTTAAATATAAAAACACGGGGTTGACGATGCTTATGAAGACACACAGTAAGTAGACAGGCACAACTAAAAAACACGGTGACAGTCTGGTTTCTGTCTGCAACACTTAAAAAAGGGGACGCACAACACTGAATACGGACACATACCGCAATATACATGTTGAAACAGTTACACTGCTACGACGTTTGCATCGAACACTGAGTTCAGAACAGCGGTGGAGTTGAACTGTGGACTGTACTTGTTCCCGAGTCACGGAAAAGTATGCCCTCTGTGAAACACATCCAGATTGGTCTGAAATTACTTTACTTTCTATCAGACGAAATTGAAGGAACAGACCAAGCAAAATATTGAAACGAGGAGAAAGTTGTATGTAACAGCAACAATGTAACGAATCATTGAACAGGTGTTAACACAGGTATTTTATCGCTTTACTAACAATACTTATGCCTGGCTTAGTAAATTCTTATTTCTGAAGTCCTTCTCTACGAAATGACCGGGGTATACTACATGACTCCTATTTAAATGCTCTGGTCCATCTTTTCTAAATATTTCATCAGGATCTGCTCTTCTACTGCGAATAACCCACTGTTTACATCGAAAAATAAAAAAATAAAAAAGTTACAAGTAATCACGTTATCAATCATACGAAGTAAAACTCACTGAAAGACACTAACATCGAATTTATATTCATACTTACATGTCTTTATTCCTTGGGAATCTGTAAAAACAGTGTCGAACACATTGTTGTCAATAATTATTGCATGCATATATGGCCCAAGTAACACCTCTACCAACCATTTTCAGGTCATTAACAAACGAACTGTCTTTCAATGAGGCTTTCGCCTCTTTGTTCAGGTACGCAAGGCAGTTAGTATTCTTTTTCAGCCACCAGGGTATGCTGCAAACGCTGTCTCACTCTCTCAGACAGAGTTTACACTGTTTGTCTAACGTAGCCTCCTTGACCGCGTCAAGTACTGACGAAGGTGATCAGTCCTGCTACTAAGTTGACACTCGGCGCAGTAGCTGGTGGGAGCAACCGTAAATGCATTTCCCGTTTACGGTCGCTCCTATCAGCCACCGCGCCGAGAGTCAAATTAGTTTGCATGTATACGTGTGGTACTGTGACGAAGCCGTCAGTCAATGTTATGGGGCGTCCTCTGGCGACGGCGTCTGGCAAGCATTCTCAGTGCCACTGTGAACGCAGCCTTAGTTGCGCAGTATTTGTTTTGCCCGTGACGACAGTGTGCCACCGTAGTCACATGCGCGTGAGTGTTACGAATTAGCTTTGAGTTAAGGCACCCGTAAACGATCAAACGTGTTTGTCAATTTCGCTCTTGTCTTGCTGTGGATTTGTCAAACAAGACTGTACACGTACAAACTGTTTGTCAGTTTAACCTCACTTCGAAGCAGGTGCTGTTCCTGTTCGTGAGTATCTTGACAGTCGTGAGAGTGGCCACAAATGGAAACAAAGTAGTTCTGGCATTTACTTCGGCACACAGTTTAAAGAAGAAGAAGAAAACAAGACGCTGGTCCTGGGAATGGTTTAAACTGAGAGAGATATATACCCCTTAAAGTATGCTAAAGGAAATATTCATCCCAGAACCCGATGATTACATCAACTTTTTTCGAATGGACAATGACACCCTTAACGATTTGTTAAGGCTCTCGTAAAAGAGGAAACTTATTCGTTTGATTTGCTCTTGTATCAAACAAGCCCGTACATGTACCAACAAAGCGTGTTAATTTAACCTTACTTTTGAAGCAAACGCTTTTCGTGTACACTGTATTTTGACACTATATAGTGGAAATGGCTACAAAAACAGATAAAGCATTTCTAACATTGAATCTGTCACTTTTCTCGAAGAAGTAAAAAGCGCTAGTAAAGGGAATGTTTTAAAAATAGAGAGAAATATACACACGAAAAGCTGTTAAAGGAAATGTTACACTCAGAACCTGATGACTGCATCAACTTATTGCACATGGATAGTGAAACTTTTAACAACTTTTGTGGAATTACTTCGTCATCACAATGAAAAAGAAGACTCTTTTACGTGAAAATTTATTCCCTTCCAGTTGATCCTCTAATGACAATTCATTAAAATACTTCAACGTGGAAACATCGTCAGTGGAAGAACCGGAAAGCTTCGACTTCTTTATTTCATTGCATTCGCGTATAATATTGGTTTTCTTCTCAACCTCTTCCTGCGTAATAAATGGCTGGGAAAACGCGACACCGCTACGATTTTGGTAATTACCAGTGCTATTTTGTTTTTACCCTTGATCATAGTTTACATATTTGTGGAAGCTCGGGATACGGTGAGATAAATTGAAAAACGACTACTTTTCACTAAACATATGCGACGAAACATCGACGCAAACGACGTCCACCTCTTCTCAAACTTTCCGTTAGTCAAAATTTCTCGCAAACACATCAAACACTATCTATGCTTGACAAACATGTCAAACAGCAACGTACACGGTTAAATGTATGGCAATCATAGTAACGTTTGACAAATTCTCGAACAGTCCACGGGTGTACTGCCGGTCCATAGTATTCAAAGGGCACAATATTTCGGCGATCAGACATGTCGCCATCGTCAAGTGCGCTGACGAACTGAGCTCCTGGGGCGGAAGTCGGTGTAACTGCCTCGTCCGCCCTGGTCGCTCGTTCGTTTTCTTTGCGGAGCCTCTTTTTAATTAGACTCAGTGCTGGTTCACATGTCTTGCTGAGGTTATAGCCGCAATCTCTGTTGATGAGTCCGTCTCTGGTACGAATTTCGATAGCCTCTCTAACGACGCTGTCCCAGTATTTAGATGTCTGTGCCAAGACCCTGGTATGTTGGTAGTCCATTTCGTGATTTCGGACAAACAGTGCTCTGCGACTGCCGACTTGTTGGGGTACATAAGTCGAGTGTGCCTCTGATGTTCTCGGCAACGATCTTCGATGGTGCGCACTGTCTGTCCAATGTAAGGCTTCCCACACTCACAGGGAATCTGGTATATGCCGGCCTTCCGAAAACCGGGATCTTCTTTGACACTTCCCAATAGTGCTCGTGTTTTATTGGGCGGGCAAAAGACGGTTCTTACTCGGTGTTTCCTCAATATTCGTCCTATTTTCCCCGATAGTGCGCCAGTATACGGTATATAGGCGGTGGCTATCTCTTCCTCTGTGACTTCGTCCCTCTCCTCACGCTGTGCTGTAGAGGTGAGGCGGAGAGCGCGTCTGATCTGCCATTCCGAGTACCCGTTTTTCCGAAATACAGTTTTGAGGTGTTCCAGCTCATGGGGCAGACTCTCTGCGTCCGAGATGGTGCGTGCCCTGTGCACCAGTGTTTTTAGTACCCCATTCCTCTGCGAAGGGTGGTGGCAGCTATTTGCATGCAAATACAGGTCGGTGTGCGTTTTCTTCCTGTATACCCCACTGCCCAGGGTGCCATCCGCTCTTCTTTCGACCATGACGTCCAGGAATGGTAAACTTCCTTCTGCTTCGGTCTCCATAGTGAATTTGATGTTCGGATGTATGGAGTTCAGGTGTGTAAGGAAGTCTAGGAGCTTGTCCCTTCCATGGGGCCATATCACGAACGTGTCATCAACATAACGTAGAAAACAAGAAGGTTTCCATTTGGATGACGCCAAAGCTTCCTCCTCGAAATACACCATATAGAAATTCGCGACCACAGGCGAAAGTGGGCTCCCCATTGCGACTCCTTCTGTTTGCTCATAGTATTCTCCATTAAACAGAAAATATGTGGTCAGAACATGCCTGAAAAGGTCGGTCGTCTTCTCGTCAAATTTCTGTGCAATGAGCTCAACTGACTCTCGAAGAGGCACCCTGGTGAATAACGAGACAACGTCAAAATTCACCAGGATATCTGAGTCTTTCAGCTTGAAGTTCTCGAGACGTTTTACGAAATCCATAGAATTCGGAACGTGATGAGGGCATTTACCTACGTAAGGGCGTAGTAGTTCTTCCAGGTATTTGGCCAGCAAATATGTAGGTGCCCTAATGTTGCTGACAATTGGGCGTAACGGCACCCCTTCTTTGTGGACTTTAGGGAGTCCATAAAGTCTTGGCGGTGCAGGTCCTTGAGGTGTCAATTTCTTGGCGATATCCTCTGGTAAATCCGCGTCCTTGAGAAGAGCCCTAGTCTTGTTCTCCACCTTCTTTGTGGGGTCGGCGTTGATCTTCCTGCAGCATTCGTCACTTAGCAGGCTCTGCATCTTCTCAATGTAGTCCATATGGGAAAGGACAACTGTAGCATTGCCTTTGTCAGCTGGTAAGACAACAATCTCAGGGCTCTGTCTCAGGTCTCGAATGGCTGCCCTCCACCTGCTGGTAATATTCGAAGTTGAAGAATCACGTTTGACAAATTGTTTGTGTAAGGGGGCCTTAAAGTTATAAATTGATGTAGCGTGGAAACACATTCAGCTAGGACATTGATTCGGGTGTTATTGTAAAGAGCTTGCAGAACACTACTAACACCCATAGTGAGACAATAACAATGTTCGCCGGAATATAAGTGGTGACTGGCATTAAATTGATAACTACAAGACAATGAAAGATGTCGTCTCATATGATTAGTAAATATGCTAGGAGTTATAGAAAAAGCAAGTCAGAAGAAAGCTCGCGTCGAAATGAATCCAAAGTGCCCAACAAGTCCAATGGCGAGCGAATGTGAGAGCTGCGGCAAAAAAGGGCGCAAAGCTAACGCACCTGGTTATCGGGCATACAGCGGTCAGCGACGGTCCAAACGTCCGCGGTCATGTACAAGCGTCGTTGGAAGGCGATACAGAAAATAGTGATAAAATAGACACAAATGATAATGTGACAGCGCCAGACTAGTATGTATCGCGACCACCAAATATCGTCGTGCTGTCAGCCGACGCTACATGCGATAAACCTGTAATTTGTCTATTCTGTAAACATTGTACTACACTTGTAAACACTATATTAAAGAGATTGGTAATTTAATTACGTATTAACACGAAACACTCGGTTTCATTGTAATCCTACATTTCCACGAAAGATCAAAGGGCGCGGACACGAACTGCACAAACAAAATGTTTTTGTTATTTGTGCTCTTATAATGTTATTGTCGTTTAGGGAAAGTGATTTACTTTAGTACCTACCTCAGCGTTCATACTTACCAGTGGGTTCTGCTCTTCATTGGTAAAATGTAGTATTAATTTCTTTCAGTAGTTGAATAGGCTATGGGCGGGATGAGAACTGCCCCTGTATACTTCAGGTGTAGAATGTCTGAAGGCGTTGATATAGACCTATCAGAATTTCAGGACGACTGTTCGACACGCTGGAGGAGTAACAGTAACAATTTACCAAACTATAGTGCTCTAGCAAGGACCCTGTTGGACTAGGATTGCAGTACGTTAAACTGAGCATAACAATCTATATTTTTCTACAAAGGAGCATATGCTAATTTGAAAAATTTTCAGCCTTTTATGGTGTTGCAGTATCATTATTACAGCTTTATTTGTGCGTTGTAGGAAACTGGCTCGTAGAGAAAGAGTGTTCGTTGTAGGATGGCATAAAAAACTTTTTCCTTCTTCTAGACCTTTACTGGCATCTAGAAGACATAATACCACACTTGTTTTGTTTTGTTTTGTCGTAATATGTGACAGTTTGTGGAAGGGAGTTTTAACAGCTTACTGCTGGTCTGTACAGATGAGGAAACGAAGAGGAGATTTAAATACGGATAGATGACTTGGTCTCTTACTCAGCTAGGTGATTAGAATCTCCTGAGCGAGGCTGGCAGTCCTTTGACAGCGGCGGCGCATGCCTCTCGCTCGCTTTCAAGCCACTCCCTAATTTCCCTAATGGTGTGTAAGCACTTAGGTAAATTCAAGGACGTGGTGACGGTCCAAGTTTCATATGTAGAGGTCGCACAGCAAGGAGAATAGATCGAATCTCGGATAGATTGGCTGCCTGGCCAGAAGGCAGGATTTTGAACTGACATAAAACGACCAAATTTATGCATAGGGCGGGCGGACCTGGTCGTGAAGCGCCGAGTGGAATGAGAATTCGGAGAGACCTCGATCGGCTCTCGTTACTTCGGTGGACTAAACCCATTGCTGAGTTCAGTTGCCGGGTGATTTTTCATATTGCTGGTCGCAACTGCTCTAAAGTTGTGTTTCGCATCGATTCCTGTAGAAGTTGACTTAATACAGCATATTAGCTATTATTTCTAGATAAATATTTATATTAATGATTTCATATTAAAATACATTTATTTCTTTTCTTCCTTTTCTGTTAAGAGACTGCGTAGACCTCATATGTTTCCTTGTTATTCTAATGTGAAAATGACTGCTCCGTTTCCCTCCTATGTAACCAATTCCCACTCAAATCACACAATCATTTAAGTCGATCCTGTTCCTTCCCTCACTTACATATACTTTCCTTTTTCACAGCAGAGACATGACTGTAAGCAGAAAAATAACTTTTAAGTGCAGACTCCGTAATATGTTTCTTTTTCAGTAATTGCGTTCTTGATTTAAATTTGTATAATATGGGATCTTAATTTCGTAGGGTAACAAAAGTATGTATGAAAACTAAAACAGTGAAGACCCAATTAACCGGTCTAATTGTGTCGTAAGTCATTCGCATAATCGAAAATCTGGATAGCTGAAAGTATGGAGAAAAGCGACTTGTGTATTATTAACTCTAGAAAGATAACCTACGTCCTATGGTTACCTTTTAGGCACGTTGTCATATGGTTGTCTTTATAGGCTTAATTCATGATGTTAGATGTTATTAAAAACAACAAAAAGAAATTGAATTTATTAAAATCAACAGAAATCAATGCTTAGAGACACATTTTGGTATGTACGTACATGTATGATTAAAATTACTAAAATAGCCCAATCTTAATCATGAAACACCTAACAAACGTCACGTAGGAGAGCCACTGTAGTTTAATTTTGTTTAAAATATTTGGTAATTGTCATTCGACGTAAGCAATTTTTTCTCTTCATTGTTACTGCATCACGATTTCGTATTAATTGTAATCAACTCACGGCATCACACTGTTTGTTTTTCGAAAGGTTTGAAAGCTCTTTCCAGGGCTTGTAATGCTTCCACGTGAGATGGTCTTGCATCATTTTGTACGTCTACTTTTTCTTATGTTTCATCTTCTTGCATTTCCTTCTGTTCGTTTGCCAGGAATATGTTTTCAACAATTTCATCGTACGGCATGATCTGAAAACGGTGACCGTTACTAGCACAAGTGAGCCACTCAAGTCGTTGGGATCACATGGGTGGCATATTTGGATGTTTCTCATTAACTCCTTTCTGTCCTCCAAAACAGATTCATCTGTATCGGTTATTCAATTTTCGTGCTTGCGTTTTAATATTCTGTTTCGCGCTTTGTTCAGAGTCTTTCTCTCAGTCAAAACCCACGCATCTACAACCATGCAACAACACTCCTTTAAATTAATTTGCTTGAAAAATGATAAAATGACTTACACGTTATCTTCATCAACAGATAACAATCCACGTAAAATTTGTTTTCTATAAAGCCGTTTTAATGAGCTAGTAACACTTTGATCCATTTGTTGTAGCAAGGATGGTACATTAGGAAACGAGCATTTTACTGTGAACATTCCATTCTTCTCTCCAATGGTTCAGCCGAGGGATGGGTTGGCGCATAATCCAATAAAAGTTTTGTTTTTTACCAGTTTCGTTTTTTTTTTTTTTTTTTTTTTTTTTTTTTTTTTTTTTTTTTTTTTTTTTTACTTCAGAGCTAAACGTGTTGTCATACCAGTCAATGAATATATCGGTGTTCACCCATGAGGACATTTCTGGTTTTTATAAATTGATGGAAACCTGTTTTTTTAAGCAACTGAAGTTTATGGGCCCCGTTAGTCTTTGCGCAAACTAATATTGTTACTCGTTCTTCAATAATTTTACTTCCTGAAGTTGAGAAGCTAAAGATTTTGACGGTAAGGGTTTCCAGTACAATCCTGTTTCATCAGCATTGTAAACGAAGTCCAAGTCATAGCCATTTTCGTCCAGTTCTTTTTTAAATCCATCTTTAAAAGAATATGCTGCATCTACATCAGCTGACATTTTTCCACCTTGTATTTCCAATTCGCTACCTCCACGACGAGATATAAATCTTTGCAGCCATCTGTTGCATGCCACGAACGATTCATCGCCATCCATTTCTTTTTATTCAACTGTAGCATCTCTTCACAGAGCAAAGGGCCGATGTTTACTCCCGTCTTCACGACGAAGTTTTGCAGGTGTACTTCAAACCTACATCGGTATTCTTCTTAAAATCGCTTATCGTAGACGTACTTGCACCATACTTATCGGCTAACGTAACGACCAGTTTTTCCCTTTTTAATAAACTGATCTTTTTTATCCTTGGGCGATAACACTATTCTCTTGCGCTTTTAAAGCACATACGCGACACCGAGGAATGGCGGAGCGAAGCTATTGCCAACTGTCTTAACTCAAACAAATGAACCGACCTATGAAGGGAATAATATATATTAACGACAATTTCGATCAATCGTCACGAGAGAAATATTAATTCACCTCATTAATTCACGTCCACTGCTCCACAGATTAACTCTGTGTGACGTATTGAGGCGAGAACAGCTGACACAGCTTTGTGAAGACGTGAAGTTCAATTTTTCTTAAAACGACATTGAAACCGCTTGCAATAGTTACCATTTATTGCTATTTGAACTGCATTATAAGTAAAAATTTAACACACAACAAAATTAACTTCAAGCACAAACCGAAATCATTATATTTAGCTGGCCGGTGTGGCCGAGCGATTCTAGGCGCTTCAGCCTGGAACCACGTGATCGCTACGGTCGCAGGTTCGAATCCTGCCTCGGACATGGATGTGTGTTTAAGTAGTTCTAAGTTCTTGGGGACTGATGACCTCAGATGTTAAGTCCCATAGTTCTCAGAGCCATTTGAACCATTTTTTGAGCCATTTGAGCCATTATATTTCCTTGACAACTGCTTCTGCTCAATGGAATTTCTAAAAATGTGTAAGGTGTGTGTGTGTGTGTGTGTGTGTGTGTGTGTGTGTGTGTGTGTGTGTGTGTGTGTGTGTGTGTGTGTGTGTGTGTGTGTTTGGATGTGGTTGACGATAGTTAAGTGTAATCACTGCGTGTAAACAAGAATTAATGCTAGAAAAGACTAATGTAAAACGCTATGGTAAAAATGGTAAGTAAATTGTCATAATGTTCGTTGTTAACGGGCATTATGAGAGTAAACTAACACGTTCGGTATCACAGCGAGAGATCGTATTTATAATCCATTGAACAAGTAAACAATTGGCCATTATCTGCGAATAACTCCAGGGAATCTGACGGATAACATCGAAAACCACCGATATCTCGACAAGTAACAGTTACTGACATTTTAGGGCCTTATCCTGTTCGTGCCTTTAAAATGACAGAGAAGCTTAATTTCTCATTGGGCAATATGTTGAACATTATAGTCTGCATAATTAAAAGGATACAAAGTCCTAATCAAAAAGGCTAGGAAATGCTCATTATTATGTATGCAACTGATATGTTGATTAACACATTTTTAAACCAAAAATCTTTAAAACTAAGACATATTATTACTTTGTTTCAAAGTCTATGTCGTAATACCATCATCACTTCTGTTTGAGTCTGCTTCCAAACAATCTGATTTTAAATTTACGATGATTGGTTCAAGGCTTATATCTATCATCACTTCCCTGTCAAATTCTTCTTTCTGTGGGATGTTGTCTGTTGCCTCATGCACAAGCGATTCACTGAATGTTATATTGGATGTTTCGTTTTTTTCTCCCACATAGGCTTAAAACCCTTTCCCCAAATTAATTCCATGGGGCTACAATGACAGTGACACGTCGGTAAACGCAAAACTATGTGATCCCATTCACGACCAGGGAAGTCAAGTTTGTACATTGTCACGTGACTTGTACAATATAAATTAACGAGCTGCAGAAGATCGGCACCAGTCTGGTTTATACGGTGCGTAATATTTTTATTTTGAAGCCGGGGAAAAATATTCGCTTTTCTGGTGTTTGTACTTGATGATTTCTCTATAACAGTTAAAGTATAACTGGCAGTGACCGGCTTCGAAGCAAGGTATGACAAGAATTGTGAATCACGTCACGAAACTGACAGTGTTCATTGCCGAATGGTAATCACTGCTGTTGTTCTTGTGCGTAAATGCAAGTTTATTCTCACAAATAAAACCAGAAGAAGTGTCAGCATGCAGAATAATAATTATCCAAGAACCTATCCGTATGAGAACTTTAAAACTGCCGGTATTATCATTCATTTTCTAGCAGATCTTCTTGGAATAATTCTAATTGACCAACGTTTCGTCAAAGCAATACAGTGCTGAACTACCTCCTTCTCTTGTATCGTGAATCTTTATATGGGATATAGTTCATGCTGCACCTAGGTCACTTCTTTGAACTAAAAACTCTCTTCTTAGCATATCTGGAACCAATGTCCTTTAAAATTCTTTACCTTGACGAAGAGCTTATCATTGAAGCCTGCATAACTGTAACACGTTTTTGTTATGTCGGGCATTCATCATTCACATGGAGCACTTTAAAACATCGTTGTTAAAACTATGCATTTGTGATACAGGTTCCTTGCGATTTCGATGCTTTCTTGCGACGCGAAACCAACTTTTTCTATGGTTCCTACAGCTCTGACAATTTCCTTTACAATTCTCTTTACAGTTCTCTTGCCGCCACCGCATGGTTCTGGACGCCATTCTTGTGTTTTCCAATGTCAACAGTAGGAGACCTGCGTTTAAAGTCACGTTTGAAAAAGTTATAAATGCGTAAATAATTCACCTCGCCTGCTTGTGAAGCACTTTACGTTTATTGTCGTCACCTGAATTTTTTTATTAATCGCACTTAAACATTTACAAGATACACATTCACAGCTATACTGCTGCAAGAAAAAAAAGATAAACAAAAAAATTTATAGTTGAATGAATGATTTGGTTGTCGCGAAGGGCGGCAACAGTGCAACATGTAGGAGCGAGATTCTCGATCTCTAGCTGTAACACTCTGCTAGCCGCTCCGAAAGAGAATGAATGTTATTGGCCGCCAGAGGCAAGTGGACGGGGATGCGCAGAACGGCTGAAAATTGGGCCACCTTCTTACATGACGCGAACAGTAGACTACAAAGATACTTGCGCTCGGTTAACAATCCGGATAATCGCGGATCCGTGGTAACTAAGTCTGGATAATCGAGTATCCACTGTAATGTGAAAGTCTAAAACGAATGAGTGATAGATGGTAGAGGGAAGTGGTCGAAAATTTTCTGGCCTACGACGCCACCGTCTCGAAATCCAGCCCTGGATGTAAATAAAGAAATATGTTGTAGCCTATTTACTAGCCCCAGATACCGCCTTGAGAGATCGTACAGGGAGCAGCATGGTGCCGAAGAGGTGGCCACCACATGTGAGAACCAAGGCACGCTGCAGATCTGCACACCTAACTCCTGACTGCAGGTACTTAAGAGATCTCAGAAAAGCAGTGTTGAAGAAACTGAGATTTCATAACAACACGTCGAAGGCCACTATAAGTACAGAAAACTGAAAATAGTCTTGTGAACTCTAAAGAATAAATCGGAAATGAGTTGCTGTTCAAATTCCTAAGTTCAAAAGTCCTTTTAAACTTGCATTAGGATTTTTTATTGCTACTAAGCCAGATCATCAGCCCACATGTGTTCAAATCATTAAAGTTCCTGTTGACAGTCCTCGTCACACTCAAACAGCCAGAACTTTTCCTATCCAATTCCGAAATCATTTACGAGAGTAACACAGTCAATAAACTGCTATTTACTTTTGCACTCGGCATTCAGTGGTTGTCTTTAAATAAAGTTTTTGCCCGCCATAAATACTCAGTAAAAAAAATTACTTAGTACCGCCACGCTTTTAGTTCAAAGTTTACACACGCGATTTTCTCCAGAACAAAATATCTCTCGACTCTTAAAATTTCACAAATAGTTAATGGTAAACACCAGCTACCTTTATCACCTTTACCGAAACTTCATTTTACACTTAATGCATTCGGACACTTTCAGCATGACCGGCTCCTTCGAAAGCTAGTCCACCACTTCCTTCTTCTCTCTCTGCCTCTACAAGCACCGCTATCTCATGCGTTAGGTAGCAAACCGTCTTACTTCTTATTGGCTGTACAGAATTATGGCCTATCAGAACTGACTTGCAGGGCGCAGCTCGCGCCAAAATCTAGCAAGAACCAACCACTGCTCTCATCTCATTGACGTCATTAAAATAAGCAACTCAAAACTCTCTTGTTAAACAAATAAAATGAAATAAACTTTAAGCTGTACTTTACGTCTGGAATTTAACTATATAGTCGCAAACGTTCTGGTTGTCTCTTACATATTCAAACATGCTTGGACATCCGTTATCCACTAGTAGGGATTCAACTGGTGGATTCGTTCCCACGATACGAAGCTGCAACACTTGCAAGTTCCTATAGAATTACAAACTGAAAATTTAATATTGGCGAATGTCCCACATGCACTCACACAAGTACTCTCTTTCACACTCACCCTAACACAAAACATAAATACTACTTGAAATTCTTAAAGTTATTACTACAGCAAAATTACGAAAGGTTTTCTAAAATGAGAACTTGCCAAATTTGAATCTAAACACTGGAGGTGTTATCAAATATTTTCAAATAGTCACAGTTGGTGAACTATTAACATATATATATATATATATATATATATATATATATATATATATATATGTATACACATATATATATTGATTTAGTTTTTTACGCGTCGCATAAATTATGACAGTTATTGACTTCAGATTTTGACAGATTGTTCCTTTACACAACAGAAGATTATGTATCTAATATGAAGTTCCTCAAGCTATTTCTAGATCAGTTATTAATTTTTATAGTTCCAGAGAATGTAACTACTTTGTAAGCGCCTCTCCGCTACTTTCACACGCTGCAGTCACGCCATATGGTCATGACGCACGTCTACGCCCGTTTCAGATCGTATCAAGATTCTGACTGCTTACACTAGAGCTCACATACATTTAAAAAAAATGGCTCTGAGCACTATGGGACTTAACATCTGTGGTCATCAGACCCCTAGAACGTAGAACTACTTAAACCTAACTAACCTAAGGACATCACACACATCCATGCCCGAGGCAGGATTCGAACCTGCGACCGTAGCAGTCGCGCGGGTCCGGACTGAGCGCCTAGAACCGCTAGACCACCGCGGCTGGCTCACATACATTAATACAAGAAAGTATTAATAGACAAATTGACGATCGTACCCTAACTGCGACGCCTCAAACTGATTGCAAACAAATGCAAATTTCTAGAATTGTGTTCCGCTAGGGTGCCATCAAGCTCTTATAAAGACGCAGTCAAGGCTCTGGATGAGAGTGGACTGAGAGCTACAGTGCACATATTTGAGTCGAATTTGGCCTAGATGGGGCTGGTGTAGGCATATGGTTCATTACTTCGCGGAATTAGAAAAGCAAAGAAATGGAACTTTCAGTCCTGAACAAAAATGCTTTATTGTGGGATTCGAATGAGAGACGTGAGTGGCGGAACGACTTCGTGATTAGTGGAGCCAGACGAATGTGTATCTGCAAGTTTTGGGCACAAGAAAAACCGGACAAATATACAGGGTGTTTCAAAAATGACCGGTATATTTGAAACGGTAATAAAAACTAAACGAGCAGCGATAGAAATACACCGTTCGTTGCAATATGCTTGGGACAACAGTACATTTTCAGGCAGACAAACTTTCGAAATTACAGTAGTTACAATTGTCGACAACAGATGGCGCTGCGGTCTGGGAAACTCTATAGTACGATATTTTCCACATATCCACCATGCGTAGCACTAATATGGCGTAGTGTCTGAATGAAATTACCCGAAACTTTTGACAACGTGTCTGGCGGAATGGCTTCACATGCAGATGAGATGTACTGCTTCAGCTGTTCAATTGTTTCTGGATTCTGGCGGTACACCTGGTCTTTCAAGTGTCCCCACAGAAAGAAGTCACAGGGGTTCATGTCTGGCGAATAGGGAGGCCAATCCACGCCGCCTCCTGTATGTTTCGGATAGCCCAAAGCAATCACACGATCATCGAAATATTCATTCAGGAAATTAAAGACGTCGGCCGTGCGATGTGGCCGGGCACCATCTTGCATAAACCACGAGGTGTTCGCAGTGTCGTCTAAGGCAGTTTGTACCGCCACAAATTCACGAACAATGTCCAGATAGCGTGATGCAGTAATCGTTTCGGATCTGAAAAATGGGTCAATGATTCCTTTGGAAGAAATGGCGGCCCAGACCAGTACTTTTTGAGGATGCAGGGACGATGGGACTGCAACATGGGGCTTTTCGGTTCCCCATATGCGCCAGTTCTGTTTATTGACGAAGCCGTCCAGGTAAAAATAAGCTTCGTCAGTAAACCAAATGCTGCCCACATGCATATCGCCGTCATCAATCCTGTGCACTATATCGTTAGCGAATGTCTCTCGTGCAGCAATGGTAGCGGCGCTGAGGGGTTGCCGCGTTTGAATTTTGTATGGATAGAGGTGTAAACTCTGGCGCATGAGACGATACGTGGACGTTGGCGTCATTTGGACCGCAGCTGCAACACGGCGAACGGAAACCCGAGGCCGCTGTTGGATCACATGCTGCACTAGCTGCGCGTTGCCCTCTGTGGTTGCCGTACGCGGTCGCCCTACCTTTCCAGCACGTTCATCCGTCACGTTCCCAGTCCGTTGAAATTTTTCAAACAGATCCTTTATTGTATCGCTTTTCGGTCCTTTGGTTACATTAAACCTCCGTTGAAAACTTCGTCTTGTTGCAACAACACTGTGTTCTAGGCGGTGGAATTCCAACACCAGAAAAATCCTCTGTTCTAAGGAATAAACCATGTTGTCCACAGCACACTTGCACGTTGTGAACAGCACACGCTTACAGCAGAAAGACGACGTACAGAATGGCGCACCCACAGACTGCGTTGTCTTCTATATCTTTCACATCACTTGCAGCGCCATCTGTTGTTGACAATTGTAACTACTGTAATTTCGAAAGTTTGTCCGCCTGAAAATGTACTGTTGTCCCAAGCATATTGCAACAAACGGTGTATTTCTATCGCTGCTCGTTTAGTTTTTATTGCCGTTTCAAATATACCGGTCATTTTTGAAACACCCTGTAGCTTCACAAGAAAACAATTACCGGCCCAATATAGCTTTTAAGCTGCTTAAGCCAACTATATTTGTGTAAGTTGCACACTCTATTCAGCCGAACTCCATTTCTGAATCTCTAGAAGTTGGAAGACTTCGTGCAACTAATGTTTTGTGTACCAGCACTGAAAAGTTAAGCAGTTAAAAAAACATGTTGCAATGTTGAATGTCACGTTCATTTGTCGATTTTTCATTAGACAATTATTTTAGACACAAAAGTTTAAAACGAGCAAGAATAAGCAGAGTTTTGAGTCACTGGACTGGTTTGAGATACATAGACACACGGACATACATGAATATATTCATACCACCTACAAAAACAAAAAGTATATATTCAGCTGCATCCTTATATATATTTAAATATACATAAATGGTTTCCCTTCAACCCGCCAGGGTAGCCGAGAGTGCTAACGCGCTGCTTCCTGGACTCGGGTAGGCGCGCCGGCCCCGGATCGAATCCGCCCGGCGGCTTAACGACGAGGGCCGGTGTGCCGGCCAGCCCGGATGTGGTTTTTAGGCGGTTTCCCACATCCCGCTAGGTGAATACCGGGCTGGTCACCACGTTCTGCCTCAGTTACATGCGTCACAGACATTTGAAACACGTTCGCACTACTTCACGATTTACTCTAGATGCAGACAGCTGGGGTACACTGATTCCATCCCGGAGGGTACGGGGTGGCGGCAGGAAGGGCATGTGGCCACCCCTAAAACTAACCTTGCCAAATCCGTTCTAACTGCGCCGACCCTGCGATCGCTGTGGGACAATGGCGTAAGCGAAAGAAAGAAAAAAAGAAATCGTTTCCCTTCAATACGTTTATTCATTGTGTTATACATGTTCTTCCAATTTATTTCACATAATATGCAGGGTGCTTCTAGTTAAACTTTCGCTACTTGAGAGGAAGGGCGCCCATACGATAGTTAGGAGAGCTGCTGGGGGTAGGGGCTAGGCCTCGGGTATGAAGTATTTTTCATATTTTGGAAGACGAATGCAACTTGTTAGTACCCATAAAAAAGTTCCTGTTCTGACTGTTACAAACCTAGATAACACCGAATTTTAAATCATTTTCTTGAAAGAAAAGCTCAAGACCACATTACATTTTCCTTCCCCTGAGAGCTACGGGGGAGGGAATGCGGCCCACCCCTCTTCCCATGACCTCAGGTATGGGCGCCCTTGCTCGAGAGTGCCGCCTAGACAAACGAGTAATCGTAGGACAACGCAACTCCGTGGAAGCATTTGTAAGAACATACGGAAGAGAAATAAGGAATACATTGTGCTCCATCACTCCACAAAATGTTCCAGGAGCACATGTTGCCAACTCCTAGCCTTGCAAGAAACTTAACAGCTAAGTCTACGCAAACGTCTGCATCACGTGGCAAAAGGTGGTGAATAATGTGAAGTTCGTACGGACACCATTTCACAATTGTTCGTAGCACTTTTCGAAATGCGGACCATGGAATGCTCAGCTGTCATTGCGCTGCTCGTGCACGGCTTGTAGAACGCACACTGTGTCCAGTGTTCGCAGTCATGGCAACACTAACTTAGTCAATAAATTGTGGCGCAATCTGCCGTCGGCCTATCCCTCGAGCAGTTCCCAAAGCGCGGCCGGCCGGTGTGGCAGAGCGGTTCTAGGCGCTTCAGTCTGGAACCGCGCGACTGCTACGGTTCGAATCCTACCTCGGGCATGGATGTGTTTGATGTCCTTAGGTTGGTTAGGTTTAAGTAGTTCTAAGTTCTAGGGGACTAATGACCTCAACTGTTAAGTCCCATAGTGCTCAGAGCCATTTTTTGAACCCAAATCGCCAGTTAATCCGAACTTCCCAATCATGTTCTTCAACACCAATGAGGGACAGGGACTTTTCAGTTTTCCTTTTTTAACCTCTTGGTACTTACGAAGACAGCAGCACTATTGCTGTTGTTTTAATAAAACAGCTTTACGAGTAAAAGCGCTTCTCACGGTTTCCAAACCTATGATGACTGTCTGCAACTGTAACGCATACTGACGCTTGTTTTTCAACCCTACGTCACCGTACCAATACCGGCAGCTAAAGGAAAGTCATGACAATAGCACTAACACCACAAATCATTCAGTGCACAGTCTGAACATCATTCGTATAAAGGTGGGTACAAAAACGGCAAACACTTTCCCGTCTACACAAGGTCAAGTAGCGGAACTATAATTAAAACCATCCCGTATAGTGACGTACGATAATATAGCGGTATGTTGTACGGTAAGTTTGTACTACCGATATGTCCTTAAGTATTTACTTTAGTCACACAAATTAAGCCGTTAGTGCGAAGTTTGAGTAGGTATTCTGATATACTGTAGGGACAGGGCAACACAAAAAATACAACACATTACTATGCCAAATACAGTGTTCGAAGAAGCTTCTGGCTACGAAGGTTTTGGCGACCGAGTCCTCGCATAAAAGTCCTCAGTTCACCTGCCACAACAAATTTGGATAAAATTCCAAACTTTCGATGATACCCTCCGTCATTGCCGCCAGGAACTAAAATTGACTGTGGTGAACTGGTAAACTTTCCTCACTAAAACTCATGAGATGGTATCCAATTTGCTGGATTACGTCCTCATGGCGTCTACAGAGGTGGCGTCCTTTACGTCCATAGATTTCGCTTGCATTCACTATCTGGTGTTGCTTGCAGTGCCATCCATCACATCAGAAGGTGCACTGCGAAAGGGTTCCTCTGTGTTCCTTCCTTGTCAAATGCACGCTTCCATACAGTGCTAAGTGCCTAGCTGGTGTATCTATTGAACTTGTTTTCACAGTGTCTAATTTTACCTGCTCCTCTGATCACAGAGACGCAATAGGTCAATGCATGAGAAAGTATTCTCTTTTCTTCAAAAAAACCTTGTGCTTATTTAACAAGCTGTGCTCTGCCACTAGTGACTCACCTGGATCCCTCATCTCCTTAAACTCCTCTCTGGCCAGACATATGGGGGTTGAACCCCTCTACCATCCCCCACACCTACAAATCCTTAATCCACCCAATCCTCTGTTATGCCAGCCCACCTGGATATCCGCCCTCCCCCCCAAATTCTATAAGTCCCTCCAGATCCTCGAGCACCATGAACTCTGCCTTTCCTTCCATAAATGCCTCCCATCCCCCATGTGGATCCTCTATGACCTGATTCCTTTCCCCAATCTGCTCCTTTTCCTTGAACATATCTGCATCCTCTCCACCTCCCACTGACTTGATCCCCCCATCCCCTGGTTGCTCCTCTCCTCTCCAATCCCCGCCCGCTGTCGCGCCATCACCGTTGTGTCCCCCCTACCCTCCACCTCTACACCCTTCATCTCCTTTCCCAAGGTGGCTTCCGTCAACTCCCCCTTCCAGATGATACCCACTCTCCCTCCATTTATCTCTCCTATCAACTCTGATCCTCACCTCCCCCTCCCTCCCTCTGTCCTTTTCCCAGGCTCCCTCTCACCCTTTTATTCTGTTTTTTTTTCCCCACCTACCCCCTCTCTTCGGCTCCTTTCTCTCCCCTGAGTCCTTTTGCTCTCCCCTCCACTGCCTTCCCCACTCCTTTCTCACATCCGCCCTGCCCTCCCCCCTTTTCTGTGTCCTCACCCTCCATTGGCTCCTCCTTTTTTCCTTTTCCTCCCCCCTTTTTTGCCCTCATCTGTCCGGGTCTTCTCCCCATCGCCATCTGCCTTAGACTGTGATGTGTTATCTTCAAATCTAACCTATGGTGCAGTGTTAAAGTGAGTGTTCAGTGTTGTGCATCCCCTTTTTAAAGTGTCGCGAACAGAAACCATACTGTCGCTAGGTGTGTTTTTTATCCCTTGTGAACAGAAACCAGACTGTCACCGTGCCTTTTTTAATTGTGCCTGTCTACTTACTGTGTGTCTTCATTAGCATCGTCAACCCCGTGTTTTCCTATTTTAACTTCCACAACTTTCCACCATTTTACAGTTTATTAAACAAGTCACCATTTTATCGCCTTTTTTACATTATTTGTTATCTTCTCATTATGTTTTTTAACTGTTCTGAAGGTTGTAGAGCGGCGTATTAAGCTGCTGTCGGCCCCCCACCCCTTCTGGGGGAATCGAAATTCAATAAAGAAAAGAAAACCACTAGTGATGTCTCCAGTTGCCTGTATTCAAGGTGACACCATTGCTCGATGCAACGAATGGCAGCTGTTCGTATGATGGAGGTGGAGAAGGACAGGAAGTAATGTTACTTTGAAGTGTTGATCAAACAGAAATCAGATGGATGGCTTGGCCATTCGGTGTAAAGACAACCGACTCATACAGATCTGTATCTCAACCGGCGGAGCTTTCACCATCTAGTTCAGAAGGAAGCTGTGCTGAACATCTTGGTACACAGAGCCAGAACTATTTCGGATACTGACCACCTCGTTTCCAAGATAAATCAGTTGAAGACGGTGTTCAGAAGGAACGGTTATTCTGTCCGTGACATTAGATCAACGCTGTTGACAAAACCGAACCAGAGTGGCCGCGCGGTTAGAGGCGCCATGTCACGAATTCCTCGGCCGCTCCCGCCGGAGGTTCGAGTTTAGTTTGAAGTAGTGTGAAAGTCTAGGGACCTATGACCTCAGGAATTTGGTCCCTTAGGAATTCACACACGTATTTGAACCTCAGTTTCCACCTCTCAACTCCATAGTTTTCCTATCTAACAGACCCCTATCTCTCTACCCACGCCCTCAACCTTATGGAACATACTCTCTCCTCCTACAATACTTTTCATCCTAGTGCAGATCCTTTAGATTTTAAGTGAATATGTAGTACTTCAGGGTTTTTATTAGAAGAAAAAATGGTTCAAATGGCTCTGAGCACTATGAGACTTAACATCGGAGGTCATCAGTCCCCTAGAACTTAGAACTACTTAAACCTAACTAACCTACGGACATCACATACGTCCATGCCCGAGGCAGGATTCGAACCTGCGACCGTAGCGGTCGCGTGGTTCCAGACTGAAGTGCCTAGAACCACTCGGCCACCCTGGCCGGCTATTAGAAGAATTTCACCTTCCAACGATGTGTTTGTAAAATATATATTTTTTTCTTTTTTTAACTTCGTATCTTTGATTTTTAATTTTAAATGAAAAACAGATCCAAATTTTTTTCGTATTTCGCGTTACAATTATTTTAATTCGCTTGAGTGAAGAGCGGAAAATTGTACCGCTGACAGCCCACCCCCGCCCACATGGGGCAAGAGGAATGAAATAACAATAAAGGGAAAAAGAAAATAGTTCACAACAATCAATTTTAGCCCCTGACGATGATGATAGAGGGCATCATAGAAAGCTTGGAATTTTATTCGAATTTGACGGGGAAAATGAACCGAGAACTTTTTCTGTCGTCTCGGAATGGATAAATATTGGTCCTATATGGGGTTTAAGGGAATCTTATACCATTCTTTCTGCAGTTCAGTTAACGATGACGGAGGTGAATAGCGATCACACACCCTTCTCTCCAAAGTAGACAGCAAAGGCTAAATATTATTGAGATCTGGTGACTGTGGCGGTTAGGGGAGATGTGACACTTCATCTTCATACTCAATGAACCAGTCTTTGGCTGTGCGAGCTATGTGAATACGGACCCTAACGTCTTGAAACACAGCATCACCTGTGTAGAACAAACATTGTACCATAGAATGGACCTGATAGCCAAAACAGTCACATAATCCTTGGCATAATATGACTTTGCAGAGTAACCATGGGGGCCATCGAATTCCACAATATGGCTGTCCTGATCATCACTGATGGGATGTAAACTCGGCTAGATGTTGGAAATAGTGGTAAGCGAGAGTCATCCGACCAAGTGACTTTCTTCTATTGCTCCATAGTGCAGGTTTTATACCTTCGGCACTCCATTCTCTTGTTACGGGCGTTTGTATCTCTGCTGAGTTGTTTTAGAATCCCAGCTCAGTCTGCTATTCCCTGCTTATGGAGCTACCTTCATGTGGATTTGGTGCTGAGGAGGGTGGTACAGTTTGCGAGTGCGACATTCAGTTCTGCGGTAATTTCTGCAGATTTCGTTGTCTTATTACTCGTAACAGTCCTCTTCAATCACCATCCGATATGATTACTCAATACCCAGTTTCGTGCACATTGTGACATAGCAGACGACGTTTTTCCACTTTCCCTGTGTGCGGTATAAATCTTTGATATGGTGTCCCTTGAAGCATCAAACCCTTCCGCTACTTTGGTTACGAAAGCACCCACCATACAAGCAACAATTTGCCCAGGTTCGAATTTACTTAGCTTTAGCATAATACAGTCAGAACTACACAGAACACTGTTCGCTGATAATCTGGGCGTTTGGCACCTGTAAGCTGTTCTGAACATGACTGACATTTGCAACGTATTGATGATATTGCTGTGGTGTCACCGCCAGACACCACACTTGCTAGGTGGTAGCTTTAAATCGGCCGCGGTCCATTAGTACATGTCGGACCCGCGTGTCGCCACTTTCAGTGATAGCAGACCGAGCGCCACCACACGGCAGGTCTAGAGAGACGTACTAGCACTCGCCCCAGTTGTACGGACGACGTAGCTAGCGATACACACTGACGAAGTCTCGCTCATTTGCAGAGCAGATAGTTAGAATAGCCTTCAGCTAAGTCAATGGCTACGACCTAGCAAGGCGCCATTGTCTGAAACTAAAGAGTCACTTGTATCGTATGAAGCATGTCTCATCAAGAACGATGTATACAAAGGATGGATTAAAGTTAAGTATTCCAGAAGTTACGTACTTTTCTTTATAGCATTCATTACGTATCCTGTTTCAGACCTCACTCCATCCTTCGTGAGTTAGCGCGTGCATCTTGGCCGCCTCTTTCAATTAGTGTGCGTAGTGTTGGCAAGTCTGCCGACGCTACAATTGCACAGGCGCCGTTTATAGTAAAATACAACAACGCTACCTGGAGGCTTGATTAGCATCTGCATTTATGTTCAACCATGCATTACTCGCGGTGTTTCCACATTTTTGTTTTCTGGAGCTGTTAAGATTTTAATATTTCAAAATTTTTCTCTGCAAGATTCTCTTGCCGTTAATTTTTCAATATATCTATAGCTTTCTTTTGGAACTCAACCAGTGTTTCTATGTGTATGTTTACAACACCATCCCAAATCAGTAGGTACACAATATAAGTATGGCTATATGAGACTGTAGTACATCTTTAGTAATGTGTCTCTGTTTAGTGCCAGACATCTCATTAGGAGTATGTTTGAGCTAGTGTTTGGACATCTATTATCTACTTGGTTTTCCCTAGACAACTAATCATCAACTACTACACCCTAGAACTTCTAACTGCTTCTCTAATGTGGGTCTCTGCTTCTAATTTCATGGATGAATACTCTCAGCCTGGACATTTCTGTTGGTATGGTCTCACAGGTACATTGTTTTTGTTCTGGACACATTTTAATACTGAAATACAATGTTGCATTTTCTATATTCACAGCAAGTCTTTTCTCCAATTTATTCTCAGCATTACCATTAGCTGTAAGATTATCAGGATATCTTATAATATTTGCATGCACCCTCTGTTGAACTTGTTTATGTGACGAATCAAAAGCAGTGGACTCAATACAGACCCTTGAGGCACTTAATATTTAAATTGTTAAAAACTTAGTGCATATATTTATAATTTATTTTCAATTTTGTGTTTTACTTGAACACACTGTCTTCCGCTTTTCACAGAGGATTGTATAATTTCAGCTATTTTCCTTTCCTGATGTATTGATAAAATTTCTGCAACAGTGTATAATGGCAAGCACAACTGAAAGCTTTGTATGGATCTAGGAACAAACCACACACTTTCTTTTGGTCATTTAATACTATAGTTATATGTATCACGAAATTAGCAATTGATGACTTGATTTTATTTAATCGTATGGCGAGGGTCCCCCGTAAGGCAGGCCCTTTCGCCGGATGCCGGTCTTTCAATTTGACGCCACTTCGGCGATCTGCAGTCGATGAGGATGATGATGAGGACAGCACAACACCCAGTCCCTGGGCGGAGAAAACTTCCCGACCCAGGCGGGAATCAAACCCGGACCCAGAGGATTGGCAATCCGTCACGCTGACCATTCAGCTACTGGGGCGGACGATGACTTGATAGGCCTATGGTTATAGAAACTATGCTGTGCACTGCTCAGGATGTTATTCCTTTATAATGAAGTGTACCAACCAGCCTTTTATTACGGTTTGTATCACTTTCAACAGTACGCAGATTACAGTGATGGCCACATAATTTTCTCGCTTTGTGTAATAGAATCACATTACTGGCTTTGAGGGATTGAGGGAATCTTCCTTCTTCCAAAGACTTATTTATCAAAAAATCCATTTTCTCTACTAAATACTGTGAGCAGTACCTAACTACTTTTGCATCATTCAACCCTTATGCACCTTTTGTTTTGATTCTGCTGACTATTTTTGCTAAGTCCATCTCATCTGTAAGAAAACGGAACAAACATTCTGTTACATTAACGTTATTATCTGTAATAAAATTATAAACAGCCGACCAGTTGCAATGCCACCATCTGAAGAAGACAAATTTAAATTTGTTGAAACCTAGGTAAAGATTTCTTTATCCATTGCAACTGGTCGGCTGTTTATAATTTTATTACGTGGAACCGTTGCTGTTGTGCAGCTAGGTTTAAAATACTGATATCAGAGTATGTTACTTTACAGCTGCAGTCAATGTTTTAAATGGGTAGATGTTGGAGGGGAGGGGGGGGGGGGAGGAGGGGAGATTTACATCTACGTCTATACTCCGCAAGCCACTTCACAGTGTGTGGCGGAGGGTACCTTGAGTACCTCTATCGGTTCTCCCTTCTATTCCAGTCTCGTATTGTTCGTGGAAAGAAAGATTGTCGGTATGCCTTTGTGTGGGCTCTAATCTCTCTGATTTTATCCTCATGGTCTCTTCACGAGATATAAATAGGAGGGAGGAATATACTGCTTGACTCCTCGGTGAAGGTATGTTCTCGAAACTTCAACAAAAGCCCGTACCGAGCTACTGAGCGTCTCTCTTGCAGAGCCTTCCACTGGAGTCTATCTATCATCTCCGTAACGCTTTAGGGACTGCTAAATGATCCTGTAACGAAGCGCACTGCTCTCTGTTGGATCTTCTCTATCTCTTCTATCAACCCTATCTGGTACAGATGCCACACCGGTAAGCTGTATTCAAGCAGTGGGCGAACAAGTGTACTGTAACCTACGTCCTTTGTTTTCGGACTGCATTTCCTTAGGATTCTTGACTGAATCTGTCTGGCATCTGCTTTACCGACGATCAATTTTATATGGCCATTCCTTTTTAGATCACTCCTAACGCCTACTCCCAGATAATTTATGGAATTAACTGCTTCCAGTTGCTAACCTGCTATATTGTGGCTAAATGATAAAGGATATTTCTTTCTATGTATTTGCAGCACATTACATTTGTCTACATTGAGATTCAATTGCCATTCCCTGCACCATGCGTCAATTCGTTGGTAGTGAAGTTAGGCTGATTGAGGGAGGAGAAAGGAAGTGGCGACAGAGTAATGAGGATGCAATAAGTTTTAAAAAAAAGGTTGTGCTAAATTTATAGAATGTATAATTATGTAAAAATTCTCACTGAAACACTGAAAATGTAATGAAATGATCGTACGGCATTGTTGGCCGGGAGACACCATGCGGGGGTGTTGGGCCGCCGAAATTGCAAGTCCTTTTTAGCTGACGCCACTTCGGCGAGTTACGAGTCAATGATGATGAAAGACACTCAACACCCAATCATCTCGAGGCAGAGAAAGTCCCTGACCTCGCTGGGAATCGAACCCGGGACCCCGTGCGCGGGAAGCGAGAACGCTACCGCAAGACCACGAGCTGCGGACACTGAAACACTAATAGAGTATAACAACGCGTACGTAAAATGTAAACAGTATAAAATAGTGAAATTATATAATGGAGCCAGGGAGGATTGAGAGCGGGCAAAGAAGGCAGGTCCAGGGGGGTGGGGGGGAAGGAGATGGGGGAGGGAGAGGGGGGAGAGACAGTGACAACTATGCTATGAGTTCAACAACAGAGGGTCTTACACTAAAACTGCAAAAAGTCAGTAATGTGAAAACCTTTTTATAAGATGCCAGAATAGATGTGTAAAACTGTAAAAGGGGATAAAATAGAAGATTTTAAAAGTGGAAACAAAGTAGCGTAAACTCAATAAGTATCTGAAGTCATTCAGAGTGTGAAACTTTGGAAGTGTAAAGTCATAAGTTCATACTCTGAAAGTATAAAAATAAAATGGTATAAAGATTTTTCTTTAAAATGTTAAAGGCCTAGAACACTGGATGTATAAATAGTGAAAGACAAAAAGATTGTAAAATTACAGAAGTGGAATTATGTAGTGGACATAGAACTGCACGAAGTGTTATTAAAATCAAAAAATTAAAACATTGAAAGTACAAAGCCGTAAAAAATATAAAACAACAAGTTATAAAAGTGAAACCATGTGCACCAACTAAAGTTATAGGGACAGAGTGGTTTACTGCATTTGTTTGTGCTTGGTAGCGTTGTCCGGCGCGCAGTTTGTTCAAAAATGGTTCAAATGGCTCTAAGCACTATGGGACTTAACATCTGAGGTCATCAGTCCCCTAGAACTTAGAACTACTTAAACCTAACTAACCTAAGGACATCACACACATCCGTGCCCGAGGCATGTACGGATGCCACTCAGCACGCCGGTCTGCTGCTAGGGCGATGTGTGAGCCGATGTGCTGCCATTGTCTCTTCTCAGTGAGCAGGGCTGTTAATCACATGTTTGCTGCAGTGAGGTGGACAATTGGAAGAGACTTTCAAAGTTTCTAAAAAGTTTTTCCTTTTGTGGCTTTTTGTCTGACGACTGGACCTTCTATAGTTGTGTTGCATTTATTGAAAATGGAACTAATTTTATATGGGTTTAAAAACTCCTTTCTTCCCTTTTTAAGTATTACTTTTCCATCGTTTGTGCAAGTTACTTATTTTCCATCTGCTTTAATGGTGGCCCAGACAGTCTTTGCTATATTGTATGAACTTGCAATTTCTTTCTTGTAGTAATGGGTTTCGTTTCTCTTAACAAATTTGTGGTAAGCTCTCTTTCTGTTCCTGTAAACGTATTGGTTTGGTTTTTTGACCCTACTCGTTTGAAACTTTAGGTTCCTCTTGAGACAGAGCAAGCTGGAGTCTCCTATTTGCTCTAGTTATACTGCTACTAATGATTATTTTTTCTGTCTGTAATTGCTATTTGGTTCTGAATTTCTGCAGTATGTATGTGTTATGTAGACACAAAGCCGTCCAGTTATTATTTCGATCTGATTTCGTTCAACTTCAATATATCAGTGATAGTCTCAGACCAGGTGACTGCAAAGACGTAGTTTTGTCTAATATAAGTTACAACTAATAAAGAATTCTACTACTGTAAGTAATGGCAAATTTCATGTGACCTAATATTTATTTAAAGTTTGTGGCCAGTTACATTTTCCATGGTACATTTTGTCTCTGTTTTCGTTAGATTCTGATCTTTCCTATTACACGTACGCTAACCTAGTTTTTAATTACGAAGTGAAATACCTCACTAATTGTTTAAGCCATTAAGATTTTTGCATAGTTTACTGTAATTCCAAATTTGGTGCTTGTATCGGTAAGGGTTTTATTAATGCATAGACATAAAATTGGTTTCATAAACATTCCTAATTTCCTAGACCACCACACATTTCATAAAAAATAGTGCTAATACTTACAGTTCAGCCTGAGTAGCAAAATCTAGCTTAACAGTTTTTCAAGTGAATATGGCTATAGATCTTATAATTAAATTTTCCTCTGAAGAATTCAGATTACTTCGTGATCGTAGATAAAGATGAGACTTAAATGTCTCCAGGAAAATTTAATTATAAAATCTATAGATCTATACCTAAGGTACAGAATTTCCCCATTACGTCCAACTCTGTGGTGCTGTTCCAATGAAGGAGAGCCTCAGCACTAGTGACGATCTAAAAAGGGGAAAACAAGCTGAAGGTATGAATTGAAGTTTGTGCTGGAGAGAGAATTTGACTTGGGTAGTCCATGTTGCAATGTTAATCATAGTGCTGCGGTAGTGTAATTTTTAGCATTCCTGCCTAGTAAGGAAGGAGACCTGTGTTCAAGTCCCAGCTGTAGCACAAATTTTAATTCATTTCTTCATATTACTTCGTTACAGTAAATGAATATGTAGTTTATGAAATCACAATATGTCCTCATGCCAGTCTAAAGACCCACCTTATCCCAAAATAGTCTGAGAGAGCCATACACTGTGCTAACATCTCTGTATGTCTCTTGTGAGTAAAAAATCTCTGTGAGAGCACAAGTACTGGCATCCCAGTATCCACAAAAACTTTGCAGTGTTGGACCCTAGGAACCCGCTAGTAAACTCCATAATGCAGGTTTGTGATTATTTTGTCTAAATTGTGCTAAAAATAATTTAAAAAGTGGGACTATCAGTGTCATTGGAATAACTGATTGTTGTATGCCACAACTTTCGTTAAGAACTTGATCGAGTGAAATAGCTCTGTGTAAGTTTCTTTTCATGGATTACTACAAGATACTGTATTTCTTGCGATGCATAATGTGAAACTGACCTGTAGTCTGTGCCATACTCAGTATTTTGTTTTGAAGACTTTTATAACAACAATCGCTCCACAACAATCGCTTTACAAAACTGTGCTTCAATAACGTTATAATTCATCTGATAACTTTTGCCAATGGACTGTTGTTGGATGTGTGAACAGACCTGATTTATGTGTCACTTGTGTTGCAAAGTTAAGGCAATGGTCATCATCTCAACAACACGACGTCAAGTTTAATAAATTTGTGAAGGAACGAATCCAAATCTGTGGAGTCACATGCCGTATTAAGTAAACACCATCCATTGTCTATTGAGGTTTTCAGTTTCACAGCTGCAGAGTGGTGTGTTACTAAAGAGGCAAAGAAGGAGAGACAACAATTGCAGGTCCGTTATCTTAGACTTATCATTCTTTTTATATTTGATGTGATCCATTCCTTACCCACCTTCATTATTATATTTTTGCTTTCCATGAGGCATGCAGTATTTAAGTAACAGCTTAGAGTGAAATAGAAAGCTTCTCAACATTTATTAGTGGGATTTGCCATGTACATATTACTCCATTTTTCTAATCGAAGCATAATGTTTAACATGTTTAGATTAGTTTTTTTCATCTACCTTAATTCTATAAAAAGTTACTTCATTATGTTGTGAGTTGTCCATTATTTCAAGTAATAGACCATTCCACTGCAATGTGTTGAACTGTTTTTCCTTTATGCGAGACACATAAACCTTTGGTGCAACACGTATGGTGCCTATGACACTTTCTACGAAAAGAATGTTTACTATCGTTAGGATAAAATGCCCAGACAAAGCACAAAGCACCTGTAAGTTGCCTGCATTCCACGGGAGAAATGGCACTTGCTCGATGTTGATGTAGCGCACATTATTTGATGTATCTTTTCAGTGGAAGCCAAGGATACAGAACCGTAACAGGAGCACGTGGTAGGCTACAACAGAATAATCAGTTACCTTTGTGGTAATCTATGGTCCTAATAAAATCACAAACATCACAAGAACAAATGGATAAATAAAATCTGTTGCTGTGTCAGAGATTCACAATGCCTAAGTCATTCTCCATGATGTTCTTTCTATCGTTAGTGCTAGTCAAGCAACATATGTAGCAGTTCCTATAAAGTTGAGAGAGTGTGGAGTGGTACTGGCAGAAGGGAAATTGTGCTGGTTGCTTGAAAGTTATGCCTGGATGACTCAGTTGATGAAAGCTTCGCCTCTGAAAGCTGATGTTTTGTTTCACAACCAACAATGTGGTTCCATGTGGAACATCAATAAGTAGGTCACATAATACGCTAGCTCATTAATAAGAAATACAACATTTCACATGGGTAGGCAGTCAAAAAGGAAATTTGTGTGCTCCTTTAGCATTTATTATTTATACCTAACATTGTCATTCGGAGGTGTTGCTTCATACAGCCATGAGCTATTCTCCATAATTCTAACGTTGTAGGCATCAAACCAGCTTTTGACATATAGTAATTTACAACAATTACATACAGTAATTTACAACAATTTTCACACTGCCCTTACAATGATTTACTTTCGTAAATGGTAATAATGAATGATTTATGTGCTGCTGTTGAAAGAGTGAATGAGACAAAACTTTTAAATCAGCACAGTGTTTCTTCCTGCATGGCAAAGAGAAAAAAAAGGCTGAGAACTGATATACCTTTACTCTTCTGATTCTGGCAGCGCACGTAAATAAAATGCGAATACTTGACTTTTTACCATATCCCGGAACCCCCTCTCCACAGAAACCATGGAATAAAATTACTGTAATGTCACTGAGATCTCACTCACTTCCTGGGAACCATGATGAGTTGAGTGAATGTAAACGTTCTCAGAGTAAACTACAGATGAATAGATCTAATGCTTCTAACTAGATGACAGTGTCAAGATACTGAAATATTTTGACAAGTATCATACTCATCATTTTCTAGCTACGTGTCGAGATACCTGGCTATGGGTCTTGTGTGGCCTGTGGGTGGGGTGGGAGTGGGGGTGGGGGGACGTGGCCCAGTTGTGGAGCAGCAATGGGCTATGGAGGCATAACGAAAACTATCAGCATAAAATTAGCTCAGCCTACAGGAACCCCAAGGAGAACTCATTAAGGGGAGGTTTACTATCTTTGGCCCGAAAAAAGCATGTTCTTTGAGAATTTTTTTCTCACGATGTGTTATGGATATCAATGTCAAATTTGGTCAAAATCTTTATTGATATTTCGTCTACAAACTGGAATTCTTTCGAGCGGAAATGTTGAAGAGCAAAGGCGGAAGTGCCGTCGGATGGAAGCAAAATTTCGATGTAGACCTCCACTCGCGATATGTCACAGGTCAGCCGGCTCGTCTGAAATCAAAATTGAGTTGACGTTAGCGAAGTATATAAGATTCTTTAGAGTTGTACCTCGCTTAAGTTATTTGGACCATAGGAAAAAAATGGCGGCCATTTGAAAAAAAAAGGTTTTTTCATCGATTTTTCGACTTCGTCGGCCAAGTAAAAATATTTATACACTCCTGGAAATTGAAATAAGAACACCGTGAATTCATTGTCCCAGGAAGGGGAAACTTTATTGACACATTCCTGGGGTCAGATACATCACATGATCACACTGACAGAACCACAGGCACATAGACACAGGCAACAGAGCATGCACAATGTCGGCACTAGTACAGTGTATATCCACCTTTCGCAGCAATGCAGGCTGCTATTCTCCCATGGAGACGATCGTAGAGATGCTGGATGTAGTCCTGTGGAACGGCTTGCCATGCCATTTCCTCCTGGCGCCTCAGTTGGACCAGCGTTCGTGCTGGACGTGCAGACTGCGTGAGACGACGCTTCATCCAGTCCAAAACATGCTCAATGGGGGACAGATCCGGAGATCGTGCTGGCCAGGGTAGTTGACTTACACCTTCTAGAGCACGTTGGGTGGCACGGGATACATGCGGACGTGCATTGTCCTGTTGGAACAGCAAGTTCCCTTGCCGGTCTAGGAATGGTAGAACGATGGGTTCGATGGCGGTTTGGATGTACCGTGCACTATTCAGTGTCCCCTCGACGATCACCAGTGGTGTACGGCCAGTGTAGGAGATCGCTCCCCACACCATGATGCCGGGTGTTGGCCCTGTGTGCCTCGGTCGTATGCAGTCCTGATTGTGGCGCTCACCTGCACGGCGCCAAACACGCATACGACCATCATTGGCACCAAGGCAGAAGCGACTCTCATCGCTGAAGACGACACGTCTCCATTCGTCCCTCCATTCACGCCTGTCGCGACACCACTGGAGGCGGGCTGCACGATGTTGGGGCGTGAGCGCAAGACTGCCTAACGGTGTGCTGGACCGTAGCCCAGCTTCATGGAGACGGTTGCGAATGGTCCTCGCCGATACCCCAGGAGCAACAGTGTCCCTAATTTGCTGGGAAGTGGCGGTGCGGTCCCCTACGGCACTGCGTAGGATCCTACGGTCTTGGCGTGCATCCGTGCGTCGCTGCGGTCCGGTCCCAGGTCGACGGGCACGTGCACCTTCCGCCGACAACATCGATGTACTGTGGAGACCTCACGCCCCACGTGTTGAGCAATTCGGCGGTACGTCCACCCGGCCTCCCGCATGCCCACTATACGCCCTCGCTCAAAGTCCGTCAACTGCACATACGGTTCACGTCCACGCTGTCGCGGCATGCTACCAGTGTTAAAGACTGCGATGGAGCTCCGTATGCCACGGCAAACTGGCTGACACTGACGGCGGCGGTGCACAAATGCTGCGCAGCTAGCGCCATTCGACGGCCAACACCGCGGTTCCTGGTGTGTCCGCTATGCCGTGCGTGTGATCATTGCTTGTACAGTCCTCTCGCAGTGTCCGGAGCAAGTATGGTGGGTCTGACACACCGGTGTCAATGTGTTCTTTTTTCCATTTCCAGGAGTGTAGTTGATGGATCGGAATAAAAGTGGTACAACTCCTAGACAATTTAGTTAGCTTCATCGGAAACAAAGAATCATGCCAATCGGTTCAGTAGATTTGAAGTAACCATACCGCGCGATAAAAAAAAAAGTCATTTCGAGAAAAACTCGTTTGAAGTTTTGACTACATATAAACGCAACATTATGCAACTTACGTTCAATATGCTATTCCGGGTCCATAATCTAGTCCTTGCTCTCGCTTGAATCCGGTGGTCGTCCGAATGCTTGGCGAACTGCGTCCCAGGGTGACGTCCATCGTTGTCATGGTCTTCAGAATTGCTGAATACCCTTCGCTGAAGCTGTTCACTGCCAGGTAAGTCCCAATCTCCACAGTCTTCGCACCAGAATGCAAATGCTTGGGGGCTAACTTCCAAACTCACGCGTTCAAGCTTTCATTTGAATTTTGTGTGTTTCCTCCCAAGCACCGGTACAATAGCTCGTCCTCCGAAAGAAAAAAAACTGGTGCGTGAAAAGGCCGATTTCAGGCAGGTGCATTTTTTTGTTAAACCGCAAATAACAAACACTTCCGTTCCATATCCGGAAAAGCCGTTTCAGGGGTGGATTCTAAACACTTTTATGGATCCAAAAATGCAACTTAAAAAAATCGATTTTTTGAACCAAAAGATAGTAAACCTTCCCTCAATGACAATAACAAAAAAAAATGGTTCAAATGGCTCTGAGCACTATGGGACTTAATCGCTGAGGTCATCAGTCCCTTAGTACTTAGACCTACGTAAACCTAACTAACCTACGGACATCACACACATCCATGCCCGAGGCAGGATTCGAACCTGCGTCCGTAGCGGTCGCGCGGATCCAGACTGTAGCGCCTAGAACCGCTCGGCCACTCTGGCCGGTTAATGACAATAACAAGGAACACTTTTGCTTTGCTGGACAGCTGAGAGCTAGCAAAGGAAAACGGAATCAGGCCTACAGTAAGTCTTTACATCTATAACATGCCAGTCACCCCTGGCTGTAAAGACTTACTGTAGGCCTAATCCTGTTTTGTTTGCACTGGACTGTGCCACATGCCATAATAAGGACACCGCACAGTGTTTTTAAAGCTTTAAAATGGACATCTATCTGCTGGGATCTTTATATGAGGGCTATCTCATGTATCCATAGATATCAAATATCAGACAATCCGAAGATGCCTAAATAAATGTGAAACGCGTCATTGGGAAGGAATAAAAAATTTAACATTGCAACCAAGACTGCTTGTTTCTTCATATTATACGGACTGGTTGCTGTACCAGCACCGGAATGAGCTGGAAAAAGTTTTACATGAAATCATTACATTTACAGATTGATAGCACAAGCATTTCTGAGGTACCCATGCTGAAACAGCTATAGCAGTACATGGTGTAACCTCCACAGATGGAAACGCAGACGCTAATTCTGGCATCCAGTCGATCCTACGGATCGAAGTACTGCCCTAGGATACGTTATACAACCCTTGCTCGTCCTGTGCATGCAGTTCTGTAAGAGTTGGTCACTTCTCGGTTTGAGACTGGTCTTTAGATCATGCTGGCAAGGGTAGTTGCTGCACGTCTTGCAGAGCACGTTGAGTTTGACGGGCAGTGTGTGGGTGAGCATTATCCTGTTGGAACAACACATTACTTTCCCGTTGCAAAAACGGCCAAAGAACGGGTCTATCAATATTCTGCACGTACCGACCGCTGGTTGGCGTCCCATACAGAAACAGCATAGGTGAACGAGGGTTGTAACTTATCACACCCCGGACCATAAGCCCTATGGCTGGGCCAGTGTGCTTAGTCGAATGCACTTTTATTAGACAGTGCTCACAGCTCTACGTCGTACTCGCAAACGACCACCACTTGCGTGCAGTCAGAATCTGTTTACATCACTGATGATCATGACGCGCCATTCCATCTTCCAAATGATCCTCTGACGGCTCCAGTAGAGCCTGTGGCGTGAGTGGAAGACGGACTAGAGGTGTACGTGTCCGTAGTCACATTGCTAACAACCGATTCGCAAGAGTTCGTGTTGACACGTCTGGGCTCACAAGCCCTCTTACCTGCGCTGTAGTAGCTGTTCGATCTGCCACTGCTGCCCTTACAGTACGACCATCTTGGCGAGAGTCTGTGCTGCGTGCTTGTCCAGAACTTCGTCTATTGGTGTGTGAATATTCACGTGACCACTGATACCAGCATCGTTGCACAATTGACGCAGCACGTACAGTTTATGTGGTGATGCTCCTAAAGGACCATTCAGCCGCTTGGAAGGCCACAATTTGACTCCTTTCTAACTCACTCAATTGGCTAGGAAGCACGGTGCACTTCCGTGGCATGGTTGCTGTTGTGTCGGTAGCTGGGCCGACACCGTGAAGTTGAGATGGCTGAAAAGGCAAGCTAGACTAACGCAGACGGGCGTGATGTACTGGAACAGGATACGTAATTAATGTTAGGAAGAAAAGTACGGAGCAGGATTAATACTTATCTTTAATATCATTGTGGTACATCGATCTTGACGATACACAGGAGACTTTAAGATCAATCACTGTATGGCTAATGGCGCCTTGCTAGTTCGTAGCCATTAACTTAGCTGATGGCTATTCTGTCTCTCGACTAATGAGAGAGAAAGGCTTCGTACATCTGGTCGGTAGCTAGGTTCTCGTACAACTGGGCGGTAGCTAGGTTCTCGTACAACTGGGGCGAGTGCTCTCTCGTATCACGAGACCTGCCTTGGTGGTGGCGCTAGGTCTGCGATTACACAGTGGCGACACGCGGGTCCGACATGTACTAAATGGACCGCGGCCGATTTAAGCTACCACCTAGCAAGTGTGGTGTCTGGCGGTGACACCACATTCCTCCCCCGCAAATCGGCGAATGGTCGTGTGATAAGGCTTCCGCCCGCCGTGGGGAGGACCACATGTTGACGTATGCGATGAGGTGGGGAGCCTAACAACAGGCGAGGCTGTGCCACCCGCACCCGGCCATTCGGTCCGAGGGGAGCTAGGAAACGCCTGAAAAACTAGTCCAGGGTGCACGTCAACATGCGGTGTATGCGCCCGTAAAGAGACAGGAGGGACCGAAAGATCAACCTCCATTGCGTCGGGGTAGCCGACGCGCGATGACGTCATGTGGTCCGGAGCGGGCGGGAGTTCCATGGCGGAGGACAGCTGGTCACGGGAAGCGATCGGCGGCGCGTGACCCTGGGAGGCGCTTGGCGGCTGCAACGAAGCGTCGAATGCGGGCGGCGCCGGCGGGAGAACAAGCGGCGGCGTCGGCGGCTGCTGCTGCTGCAGCGGCGGCGGCGCGTCGCCATGGGGCAAAATGGAAGGCATCGTCGGTAACACCTGGGGATGAGGCGAGCCAGTAGATGGGTCCCCAGGGCGCTGACCTTTGGCCACGCAAAGACTTTCCGCGGCGGTGCGGACTGTTGTTCGCCACACGCCGGGCACGAAGAACACATATTCGTAATCGCAGCATCGATTCCGAACCAAGTACAGTGCTGACGAGCAAGTTGTTTCGTTCGCACTATACCCCAATGTCCTTGGTGAAGAAGCCGTAAAACATAGGACTGTAACGAACGTGGGACCACGACTCTGGACTGATCATTATCAGAACGCAACAACAAAACCCACGTCGAACAAAAAGTCTCTCCTTGTGAGCAAAAAATCTGCGAACCAACGGATCCTCGATCCGAGACTTTGACAAAGGCCATTGCGTAGCAACAAAACGTAAAACAGTAGCAAGGACAGGGTCAGCAGCTGTGGCTGTAGCGACACGACGAAAATCAATCGGAAACGATTCGACCACTTCATCGGTTTCCGAATCAATGAACATGCAAGCAAGTTCGGAAGAATCGAATGCTTTATCCTCAGCAACAGGCAAACGGGACAACGCATCGGCGTTTCCGTGCTTAGCAGTGGACCGATACAAGATATCGTAGCGGTACTGCGAGAGGAAAATAGACCAGCGAATGAATTTCTGCGCTGTACGTGGAGGTACAGGCTTGGTCGGATGAAAAAGCGATGTCAAAGGTTTGTGGTCTGTGATGATGGTGAAGTGACGACCATACAAGAAATCATGGAACTTAGTAACACCAAACACGAGAGCCAAAGCTTCTTTCTCTATCTTTTCCTTTCGTTGATTTACAGATTTTTCCATTTCTGCAATCTTTACTTTTGTTTCTGCTTCAATCTGTGCAGCTCTGTCCTCCCGCGAACCCATGTGCTTTGCCTCGAACTCTTTAAACTGCCTCTCTCTTTCTTGCCTGTATTTCTCAATTTCTTCCTGTGCTTCTTCCTTGGCCTGTTTCAACCTGCGTGCTTTTCGTTTCCTCGCTTCTGAAACCTTCTCTGCAGCTCTTTTTTCAGCTGCTAGGAGCTGTTGAATTCCCTGTGTCTGGCTTGCCAGTTTCCTGTACTTACAATAGACATGTTAAACAACTGAAATAAATCTAGACCAAACAAGTTCACTGGCGTAGAAGAACGAAGAACGTAAAATGACACAAGTTTTGTTTGTCCCTTGTATGTTGCAAGAAGGCTGCACTGTCCTAACACAGGAATTTTCTGTCCGGAATACGTAGTTAACGTAACATTTGCGGAACGCAACGGAGGTTTGCCCAGTTGTTTGTACGTGTCGTGATTGAGCAATGAAACTGCAGCTCCGGTATCGAGCTGGAATGGTATCACTTTGCCTTCAAAGTCTAAGTCCACAAAAAGTTTATTGTTCTGCTGACGACAAGAGCGACTGTTTTGTGCAATTGGAACAGACACTGGTACAGAATCACTTGCTAATGGACGTGATTTCCGGCGACGTCGACGCACAGTTTTTGTGGGACGAACACAGTTACTGTCAGAGAAAGTGTCACTGGACGAAGCGGAATTAACGACATGAATGTCCATAGGCGAAGGTCCACGAGCCTGAGTGTCCTTGGTTCGATTCCGGCGCGAAGCAAAGGGCCTGGAATGTTTGTGATTGTCTGATCTGAGCTTTTTCTGGCAAACACTTTGAACATGTCCTTTCTTATTGCAGAAAAAGCAAATAGCTTGGCGTGACGGGCAATGTTCACGCGAATGTCTAGTAGCACACTGCGGGCACGATTTCACTACATTTGTGTGCTGGCGCGGCACACCTGGCTTAGCACGCGGCGGCCGCTGTGTCGACGTGCGCAAGGCCCGGTTACCGGGCCGCGCAGCGCGTCCAGCGGGCCGGTTAATGTTACACACGGCTGGCGAAGTTTCAAAAGATTCCTGAGCACAGTCAAGTGTGTCCTGTCTATCCAATATGTCTATCACTTGTTGAAGGGAGGGATTAACTAGTTTCAAAATTTGCTCCCGTATGCGAACATCAGAAACGTTCTGTGCAATTGCATCACGCACCATTGTATCTGAATAAGAAAGACCACAGTCACATTCAAAGGCACAGTCCCTAGTAAGTCCTTGCAACGTTGCTACCCACTCCCTATTAGTTTGACTGGCCGTACGTTTTGTACGAAAGAACGTATACCGTTTAGCAACCACATTAACTGTTTCTTTGAAATAGGCATCTAATGCAGACAAAATTTCCTCGTAGGACAGAGTTGCTACGTCGCGTCGGGGAAACAATTTCACTATCACACGGTATGTGGACACACCGACACAAGAAAGCAAAAACGGCTGCCGCTCTTTACCTTGAATTCTGTAGGCTGCTAGATGAAAGTTGAACTGGCGAGACCACTCGTGCCAGGTCTCATCGGCTGCCACGTATGGTCGAAAGGGAGGTGCAACAGCGTTTAGTGGCAGCGGTAGCGAAGAAGCGGCGGCGGCCGCATCGGTTTGAATGGTACGTTGACCCTGGACGAGCTGTCCAAGGGCATCCAGTAACGTCTGCGTCTGCTGATTCTGCAAGCGATAAAATTCGGACAGTACATCTGGAGAATGTGGCGAAGCCATGACACAATTAAATGTAAGCAATCAGAAAGAACTCTTTTATCTCGTCGCCAATGTTGTGTCGGTAGCTGGGCCGACACCGTGAAGTTGAGATGGCTGAAAAGGCAAGCTAGACTAACGCAGACGGGCGTGATGTACTGGAACAGGATACGTAATTAATGTTAGGAAGAAAAGTACGGAGCAGGATTAATACTTATCTTTAATATCATTGTGGTACATCGATCTTGACGATACACAGGAGACTTTAAGATCAATCACTGTATGGCTAATGGCGCCTTGCTAGTTCGTAGCCATTAACTTAGCTGATGGCTATTCTGTCTCTCGACTAATGAGAGAGAAAGGCTTCGTACATCTGGTCGGTAGCTAGGTTCTCGTACAACTGGGCGGTAGCTAGGTTCTCGTACAACTGGGGCGAGTGCTCTCTCGTATCACGAGACCTGCCTTGGTGGTGGCGCTAGGTCTGCGATTACACAGTGGCGACACGCGGGTCCGACATGTACTAAATGGACCGCGGCCGATTTAAGCTACCACCTAGCAAGTGTGGTGTCTGGCGGTGACACCACAGTTGCCTTCTTGCTTCACACGTTTGCACCACACTGAGCCTTCTAGCTGTGGGCATTCCGTATTAAATGGTAAACATATATGGCGCTCTGGTAGTTATGCCACCACGCCATCTATTGGTGGACGACACTGAAAGCATTATCAATACATCTACAATCCGGCAGGTGACATATGCCGTCATCGGATCAAAATCGAAGTCAACTTTCCAAGTTATTAATTTTTTTCCTGCAGTATATTTTGGAGGAATAGTGGTGGAAAAAATGTGTCACAGTCTGTCTGTAGGAGGCAATACTACAGTAATTCAGTGAACAACAGAAAATCTAATGTAAAATGACTTGACAGGATTTCGAGCTCTGGTGCATTAAATGTTAATTCATTTGTTTGACCACTACAGCCATTCCATTTCTTTTGCAAATAATAATAAGTTAAACACACATTGTATGATAATATCGTCCAGATGATAAAACAGTAGAATTATGGAAACACCAAAAGAAATACAGGTTGTCCATACTTAAATCTCCAGTTTCAAAACGCTGTAAAAAGAGAACCACGCCTCAGAATGACGTCAAATTTGAGCAGTGTATTATTGACGCAGGGAGAAACGTAATGGAGCAGAAAAAATAAACAAAAAATTTTACAAATAGTTGGTGCAGCAAGCGTTTTAACGTACATATGGTAGGCTATAAGTGTCAGATGAATCCAATACGATGGCTATGGTTTGAGTTCCACAGTACAGCATCCGTACTGTTGGATGTGATGACTACACTTTTTAATTGTCCTAGTGCTAGACATCGCTTAAAAAGCGAAATGACATCTGTTTCTAATTGTCCTGGGGCCAAAAACTGCACAAAAAGCAAAATCTACCGAGATAGAAATGGAAGCTGCATGCATCATTGTATGGGCAAGACTCAGTATTAAAGGTGCCCATAAAATTATAATTGGATTCTTCTATCGGCCATTAGAGTCACCTCCTCATGTAACCGAAAAATTGAGAAAAAACCTCAGCTCGCTTATCTGTATGTTCCCTAATCATGCTGTAACCATAGTAGGAGACTTTAATCATCCAATAATCAGTTCAGATAATTACAGGTTTCTTAG
This sequence comes from Schistocerca piceifrons, assembly GCF_021461385.2. Lineage (NCBI taxonomy): Eukaryota > Metazoa > Arthropoda > Insecta > Orthoptera > Acrididae > Schistocerca > Schistocerca piceifrons. Next base: position 162,653,356 of record NC_060149.1, read on the forward strand.
TAGTTGGCCTGACAAGACATCCTGTGAAACATCACTAAATGACTTCTCTGAAAACTACCTCGAGCAGGAAGTTCGGAACCCCACTCTTGCTGAAAATCATTAGGTCTAATGGCAACAGATAGATCTCACCCTTTGAGGATGTCCACATCAGCGACCATGAGGTCGTTTGTAGGGGTTCGATGTCAATCCGGCATTCGACGGATCGAATCCGTTACTTACACTTCTTGGCTGCAGTATAGCGCGCCTCTATGCTTCGGCGCAGAGGTATCGCTGACAGGGATCCCCCATAGTTCTGGAAGGCACCAGTTGGCGCTAAGAGATCGGTTGGCGGGAGGCAGTGAGTCAACAGCCGTTGAGCCATAACTGGAGCAATAACGTGAGCAGGTCATGAACGTGTATGAGAGCGCGATCGCAGGAATTGTGTTAAAAATATTAATTTGTCGATTATGAAACGTTCACTGTTGAAAAGGCACCCGTACAGAAAAAGAAGGGCAGTTGCTAACTCATATATCGTGAATGATGAGTGTAGGCAAGTGTAGTGCGTGTGTGGTTAGAAAAAACTGAGTGTTTCGTACGAATTGTTATCTAATTTATAACATAAATCGCCGGCCGTGGTGGCCGAGCGGTTCTAGGCGCTACAGTCTGGAACCGCGTGACCGCTACGGTCGCAGGTTCGAATCCTGCCTCGGGCATGGATGTGTGTGATGTCCTTAGGTTAGTTGGGTTAAGTAGTTCTAAGTTCTAGGGGACTGATGACCTTAGAAGTTAAGTCTCATAGTGCTCAGAGCCATTTGAACCATTTTTATAACATAAATCCCTTTCATAACTTTTGGGTGGGATTGTTTTGTGTTAGTATGAACGGAGTAGATAGGACACGTGTCGCAGGCCACACGGTTGAGACTAATTACTGATGCCTCTACCTAGGAAGTAAGTTTCCCCCTCAAGAAACTGGCTAATCTTGATATCCGATGTCTTTCAAAAAAATCAAACAACGAGACAAACAGTTGCAGGAATTGATATAAAAAGGGGTGGGCAACTTACAAGGTGTAGCAACAATGGTTATCAAATTACAAAGGGCATATAAAAGAAGTAGAAAGATTTCTGTGTTCAGCAAAATACGAAGTGGAGCTATAAAATAACGCGACTATTGCTGTAAAACATTTTAGTTCAAAACCATAAATATTTAGTTATTGACACCCTCAACATACTCCCCTCCATACCTACAACGCTCCATGCGAGTTTTCCATTGATGGAAACAGTGCTGGAGGTCTTCCTCCGTGAGCTATTTGACAACGCATGCCGCTTTTTCTTTCATTGCTTCAACGGACTGAATCTTATTCCTTTTAATGCAGAGTTGACCCTGTGGAACAGATAAAAGTCGCATAGCGATAGGTCGGCCGAATTAGGTAGATGGTCTAACCCTGGGATGCTTTACTTCGCTAGAAACATTTCAGCAGACAATGAGGTATGAGCCGATGCAGTGTCTTATATGCAGAACCCATGACTTGTTCTTCCTTAACTCGCGTCTTTTTTTTTTTTTTTTTTTTTTTTTTTCCTCCCTTGGGACTGAGCAAGAATCTCAAGGTAGTAATGATTGCCGGCCGGGGTGGCCGAGCGGTTCTCGACGCTACAGTCTGGAACCGCGCGACCGCTACGGTCGCAGGTTCGAATCTTGCCTCGGGCATGGATGTGTGTGATGTCCTTAGGTTAGTTAGGTTTTAGTAGTTCTAAGTTCTAGGGGACTGATGACCTCAGAAGTTAAGTCCCATAGTGCTCAGAGCCATTTGAACCATTTTTTGAGTAATGATTATTAACAGTTTGACCTTCAGGAATCCAGTGAAGATACAGAATTCCTTGAATATCGAAGGAAACAACCATCGTCACTTTCAATCTTGATTTGTTCATTCGAGTGTTTTTCGCTCTAGGTGAAGTTGGACCCTTCCAATGCATGGATTGCCGCTTAGTTTCTGGATCGTAAGTGAAAAACCATGATTCGTCACATTTATCACGCATTTAAAGAAATTAGGATAATTTTCACTGGTATTAGAAGTGTCAGAACGAACATTTTCACGAGCTTCTTTTTGTACGATCGTGAGAATTTTTGGTACCAATTTCGCACACACATCTCTCATGTTAAATTGGTTATGTTAAATTTGCCTTACGCATTCTTTGTCAATTCCTACAGATTTAGCAATCTACTGAATACTCAACTGACGGTCAGATCGAATCAGATCATCTCTTTTTCAATATTTTCATCCATTTTTTTATGTTGAATGGGGTCTTGGTAATGAATCAGCTTCAACGTCTTCTTGGCCATCTTGGAAACGCTTAAATCACTCAAAAACTTGCATACATGATAGACAATCTTTAGCATACACTTCTTTTAGTAAAAGATAGCTTTCAGTAGCAGTTTTTTTCCAAGTTTCATGAGGAACTTCTCGGCAGTTCGTTGCTCTATTCTTAAGCTTATCATTTTTTTCCGGCGGAACAAAATAACAGCATATACGTAAACGAAGGCCAAAGCCACACTGATTTGTATACAGGCACCAAAGGTGCCGCATTAGACTGAGAAACCTACATGCTTCACAGCTACTGGTAGTTCATTTTTGGTGAATGCATACTTAGTGTGTGACAGCATCAGTCCCATTATTTTATAACCACACTTCGTAGACAAAGAAGCAGTAGGGTAGTATGTCAGTGAGGAACGTGAAACTCTTAGCTCAGCACAGGAGCATGTAGAGCTTTATGGGCCAAGTTTAATCCTTGCAATACAAACGTGGTGAAGGCGATGGGTGTACTTTATGCCTACGTTCAGAAAAATTGTATTTTAGTCAGTTGCTTTATGTTTAAAATTTTGGAAAAAAAGTTTATTATGTTTAATGAATTGTTCCACCAGATTCAGTCGGTGTTATAATTTTTTTGCTTAAATTTAATTCAAAAATTTAAGTCTCAGTATCAGGCGTCACTTTCCCCAACGAATGTCGTATTAAATATTTCGAGGTTCGGGGCCTTACTTACACATCAGTATTTGTTTACAAAGTATGTTGAGAGTAAAAGTCTACAACATTGAATGAAATTTGCATTTTTTAATTTTGTTTTGTGGTGGTCATGAAGTCAGTAGTGCAAGTTACTGAAAGTCCGCTGATATTGTTAAGAGTGTACTAAAATGTATTTTTCAGGTTCTGGACCCTACCTTCACGTTAGTACCACTTTAACCTGCAATCACTCGCGTTGTTGGAAAAAATCTAACATTTATGATTTTAGTTAAATATTCTAACGCGTTTCAAAGCTAATGAACTGACGGTCTAGAAATGCTTTCTTTCATATCCCGTGCTTCAATTAATCTGTGACTCGACAATCAAATTCCAACAATAGCTTGCTAGTTCAGCCATTATTTGAAGTGGTGCACAGTGTTAGATTTTTTCTAACACGGGAGTCTTGAATGAAGCAATTGTTTATATAGAGTACATGACATTCTCTGTCGGATATGAAAATATATAAAACTTTCCAGCGAAGAAGTCATGTCAGAGGAACAGATACTGATGTGACTAGATGAACCACTACACGAGGATATTTACATAGAGGGTCTGTCATCAGATACTGACGCACCCTCTGAGCGTTAAGAGATCAATACCGCAACAGATCAGTCAGACAGCGAATCTGATACTTCTGCTACAGCTGTTTCTCAATATACAGATCGTGAAACCTTTCTTGGTAAGGATGGAATAACGGAATGGTTGAAGCAACGCGATCCTCCAGCAAAACCTGCCCTTCAGAATATTGTAACACAGCTTCCAGGTGTGGGAAGGGTGTTGCAAGAAATTCGAAAACAATTTTGGAATGCTGGAAATTATTTTTTCCATATAGGGTAATTGGTCGCATTGTGGAATACACAAACCAATAACTTGACAGAATCGCAGCATCTTATTCACGAAGTGCTCGAGACTGCCCACTGACAGATTTTGAAGAGTTATCTGCTTTCTTTGGTGTATTATATCTCGCAGGAGTGAAAAAGGCATAGCATCTCAATACTGATGAGCTATGGGCCACTGATGGGACTGCACCGGATTTCTTTATTGCATCGATGAGCAAACGAAGGTTTCACACACACTTCTCCAAGCTATGCGTTTTGACGACTAATCTACGAGAGCTCAGAGAAAAGAAAACGATAAATCTGGAACCCATTAGAGAAATATTTGACGAATTTGCGGGTGTTTGCAAGAAGAGCTATAGTGCTAGTGCATTGAAAACGATAGACAAGATGTTAGAACCATTCCGTGGACGTTGCAAATTCAGGCAATTTATAGCAAACAAGCCTGCAAAATATGGCATCAAGGTATATGCGCTCTGTGATGCCTGAACGTTTTATACGCTAAATATGGAAGTATATGCAGGCAAACAGCATAGCTACTGGGCCATACAAGTACCCAGTGATGCAGAGAATGTGGTGTTACGATTGATTCGACCGATTGACAAAACATGCAAAACCGTGACGATGGACAATTATTTTACATCTATACCATTGTCTAACAAAATGTACGCCAATCATTGACTCACAATAGTAGGTACTCTAAGGAAGAGTAAAAGAGAAAATCTACCGGAACTTTTGGACGTAAAGTATAGGCAACTAAACAGCAGCATATTCGCATTTGGAGAAAAACCAAGCAACAACTGCTTGATTTGCTCATGCGTCCCAAAAATGAAACAGAAAAATAATGTTCTAATGTTATCCACCATGCACAGCGACGATGCTATAGACGCTGTCAGTGGCGAAGCGAAAAAACCTGAAGTCATTACATTTTACAATGTCCAAAAGGAGGTGTAGATGTTGACGACCGTTTGAAATCAGAATATTCTGTTTCAAGAATAAGCGACCGCAGGCCTCTTACACTGTTTTTCAGCTTGTTGAACATCGGAGCAATAAATGCTCAAATAATATATAAGGTAAACACAAATGACTTAATTCCAAGGAGAAGATTCATCACAGACCTGAGTATGACGCTTACAAAAGCCAACATGATCAAACGAATGTCGATTCTGAGGATATCACTTCGCTTGAAGGTGTTGTACACATTTGCGAACTACCGATAGCTAAAGAAGAAAATGAATCAAGAGAAAAAAAAGATGTCATTGCTGTCCTAAAAGGAAAAACAGATTCACACAGCATCGCTACCATCATTGTTCCAGCCGTATCTGTAAAGAACATACAGCATCGAGTGTTCTTATTTGCCGGGAGTGTATGTCACAGGAAGCCATATCCGAATACGACGAGTCAAAAGGAGTGTGGTTAACCTTAATTCATCACTTGCTATAAATATTATGAACTGCTGTTGTAATCAAAAAAGCTTGTGAAGTCTTTGCATGTTGAAATATGTAAGTTCAGGAAATTACATGTTCCATACCAGGTAATAATAAAGAAATGATTTATTGTACAAACGTGTCTTTGTCTGGCATAGAGATAAAAAAGGTGCAAGATCTCATTGTTAGAAAAAATCTACACAGGAGTTATCGCGTGACAACAATAGACGCGAGCGAGCGCGGGTTAAAACGTATGTTGTTATATAATTCAACAACAAATAATGAGTTTTTTAAAATTTTTTCAGCTGGGCATAAAGTACCACCCCTTTATGGAAAATGTCTTGGTTTTGTTAACGTTAAAACCATGTACTGGATAGATACGTACCCATTACTAAAGTTCAGGATGGGAGAGCCCTCTGTGATACACAGTCACCGTAAAGAAACTTCTGAACAAATACAGACTACTACATAATAAAGTGTAAAACAAACTGTACGGCTGGCTGAGACACATTTGTCTGTCAAAAGATCAATGTATGAAGCCTTTAATAACTACTGCAATGGAACAGAGTAATAAGGGATAGGGGTTAAAACAAAATTATTAATGCTCTTTCGCACTGCTACACATAAACTGAAGTCATGACAGAGGCAGAGGTGGAAGCAGAAAGCAATCCACTATGTCACAAGTAGGTCAGGTCATTGACACATTACGACACCACCTGCCAAGTGAGGATACACATTTGGCAGACACACTGCGTCAGAAAACCAAAGGAAGCAAGACAAACGTATTCATGAGCTTGCTCAACATGTTGTGTGCTGTGGAGAATACGCATTCTGATATCAGTCTTCCCTATGTTGATGTTTTTGTGGTCTTCAGTCCAGAGACTGGTGTGATGCAGCTCTCCATGCTACTCTATCCTGTACAAGCTTCTTCATCTCCCAGAACCTACTGCAACCTACATCCTTATGAATCTGTTTAACGTATTCATCTCTTGGTCTCCTTCTACGATTTTTACCCTCCACGCTGCCCTCCAGTACTAAATTAGTGATCCCTAGATGCCTCAGAATATGTCCTACCAACCGATCCCTTCTCCTAGTCAAGTTGTGCCCCAAATTTCTCTTCTCCCCAATTCTATTCAATACCTCCTCATTAGATATGTGATCTACCAATCTAATCTTCAGCATTCTTCTGTGGCATCAAATTTCAAAAGCTTCTATTCTCACTTGTGAAAACTACTTATCGTCCACGTTTCACTTCCACACATGGCTACACTCCATACAAATACTTTCAGAAAAGACTTCCTGACACTTAAATCCATACTTGACGTTAACAAATTTCTCTTCTTCAGAAACACTTTCCTTGCCATTGGCAGTCTACATTTTATATCCTCTCAACTTCGACCATCAACAGTTATTTTACTCCCCAAATAGCAAAACTCATTTACTACTTTAAGCATCTCATTTCCTAATCTAATTCCCTCAGCATCGCCCGATTTAATTCGACTACATTCCATTATCCTCGTTTTGCTTTTGTTGATGTTCATCTTATATCCTCCTTTCAAGACACTGTCCATTGCGTTCAACTGCTCTTCCAGGTCCTTCGCTGTCTCTGACAGAATTACAATGTCATCGGCAAACCTCAAAGTTTTAATTTCTTCTCCATGGATTTTAGTTGCTACTCCAAATTTTTTTGTTGTTTCCTTTACCGCTTGATCAATATACAGATTGAATAACATCGGGTACAGGCTAATACCCTGTCTCACTTCCCTCCCAACAAACGCTTCCCTTTCATGCTCCTCGATTCTGATAACTGCCATCTTTTTTCTGTACAAATTGTAAACAGCCTTTCGCTCCCTGTATTTGCCACCCACCACCATCAGGAATTGAAAGAGAATATTCCAGTCAACGTTATCAAATGCTTTCTCTAAGTCTACAAATGCTAGAAACAGCGGTTTGCCTTTCCTTAATCTAAGATAAGCCGTAGGGTCAGTATTGCCTCAAGTGTTCCAACATTTCTACGGAATCCAAACTGATCTTCCCCGAGGTCGGCCTCTACCAGTTTTTCCATTCGTCTCTAAAAAATTCGTGTTAGTATTTTGCAGCCGTGGCTTGTTAAACTGATAGTTTGGTAATTTTCACATCTGTCAACACCTGCTTTCTTTGGGATTGGAATTATTATGTTCGTCTTGAAGTCTGAGGGTATTTCGCTTGTATCTTAAATCTTGCTCACCAGATGGTAGAGTTTTGTCTGGGCTGGCTCTCCCAAGGCTATCAGTAGTTGTAATAGAATGTTGTCTACTCCCAGGGTCTTGCTTGGACTTAGGTCTTTCATTGCTCTGTCAAACTCTTCACGCAGTATCATATCTCCCATTTCATCTTCATCTACATCATCTTCCATTACCACAATATTCTCCTCAAGAACATCGCCCTTGTATAGACCCTCTATATACTCCTTCCACCTTTCTGCTTTCCCTCCTTTGCTTAGAACTGGGTTTCCATCTGAGCTCTTGATATTCATGCAAATGGTTCTCATTTCTCCAAAGGTGTCTTTAATTTTCCTATAGGCAGTATCTATCTCACCCCTATTGATATACACCTCTACATCCTTATATTTGTCCTCTAGCCATCCCTGCTTAGCCATTTTGCACTTCCTGTCGACCTCATTTTTGAGACGTTTGTATTCCTTTTTGCCTGCTTCATTTACTGCATTTTTGTATTTTCTCCTTTCATCAATTAAATTCAATATCTCTTCTGTTACCTGGGGATTTCTGTTAGCCCTCGTCTTTTTACCTAATTGATCCTATACTGCCTTCGCTATTTCACGTCTCAAAGCTACCCATTCTTCTTCTACTGTATTTCTTTCCCCAATTCTTGTCAATCATTCCCTAATGCTCTCCCTGAAACTCTCTGTAACCTTTGGTTCTGTCAGTTTGAAAAGGTCCCATCTCCTGAAATTCCCACCTTTTTGTAGTTTCGTCAGTTTTAATCTACAGTTCATAACCAATAGATTGTGGTCAGAGTCCACATCCGCCCCTGGAAATGTCTTAAAATTTAAATTCTGGTTCCTAACTCTCTGTCTTACCATTATATAATCTATCTGAAACCTTCCAGTATCTCCATGCTTCTTCCATGTATACAACCTTTTTTTATGATTCTTGAACCAAGTGTTAGCTATTATTAAGATATGCTGTGTGCAAAATTCTACCAGGTGGCTTCCACTTTCATTCCGTAGCCCCATTCCATATTAACCTACTACGTTTCCTTCTCTTCCTTTTCCTACTATCCAATTCCAGTCACCCATGAATATTAAATTTTCGTATCCCTTCACTATCTGAATAATTTCTTTAATCTCATCATACATTTCATCAATCTCTTTGTCATCTGTGGAGCTAGTTGGCATATAGACTTGTACCACTGTGGTAGGCGTGGGCTTCGTATCTATCTTGGCCTCAGTAATGCGTTCACTATGCTGTTTGTAGTAGCTTACCCGCGTTCCTATTTTTTTATTCATTATTAACCCTACTCCTGCATTACCCCTATTTGATTTTGTATTTATAACCCTGTATTCAATTGACCAGAAGAACCGAGTGAGTTGGCGCAGTGATTAGCACACTGGACTCGCATTCTGGAGGACGATGGTTCAATCCCGCGTCCGGCCATCCTGATTTAAGTTTTCCGTGATTTCCCTAAATCGCTCAAGGGAAATGCGGGGGTGGTTCCTTTGAAAGGGCACGGCCGTCTTCCCTCCCCGTCCTTCCCTAAACCGATGAGACCGATGACCTCGCAGTTTGGTCTCTTCCCCCAAACAACCCAACCCAATGACCAGAAGTCTTGTTCCTCCTGCCACCGAACTTCACTAATTCCCACTATATCTAACTCTAACCTATCCATTTCCCTTTTTAAATTTTCTAACCTACATGCCCAATTAAGGGATCTGACATTTCACGCTCCGACCCGTAGAACGCCAGTTTTCTTTCTCGTGATAACGACGTCCTCCTGAGTAGTCCCCGCCCGGAGATCTGAATGGGGGACTATTTTACCTCTGAAATATTTTACCCAAGGGGACGCTATCATCATTTAACCATACAGTAAAGCTGCATGCCCTAGGGAAAAAATATGGCTGTAGTTTCCCCTTACTTTCAGCCATTCACAGTACCATCACAGCAAGGCCGTTTTGGTTAGTGTTACAAGGCCAGATCAGTCAATCATCCAGACTGTTGCCCCTGCAACTACTGAAAAGGCTGCTGTCCCTCTTCAGGAACCACACGTTTATCTGGCCTCTAAACCGGTACCCCTCCGTTGTGGTTGCACCTACGGTACGGCTATCTGTATCGCTGAGGCACGCAAGCCTCCCCACTATCGGCAAGGTCTATGGTTCATGGGGGAGGGGGGGGGGGGGAGAGTCTTCCCTATAGAATGACCAATTTCAGATAAATGGTGTCCCAAAGCAGTTTTGTTCTGTGGCTGTGAATATCCTTTAAACCTAAGGTTAAAATATCTGCCTTTTTGACGAATATAATATTTGTCACAGTTACTGTTATCAATCCTGTATACTCCATTGCCATTAGATTTGTCATACGTCCTGTTCAGTTTATGTTTTACTCAGAGTTTTAGGGTGTTGTTAATCTGAAAGCCACATCTGACATCAGATTTCCTGAAACACTTTTCTATTTGCAGGGATATTTTGCCGTTAAATTTCATAGATATGGTTTTCATTCTTTCCTTACTGGTTCTATTTTGTGTGTGTGTGCGTGTATGCCTGCTGTTTGTTATACGTTTCTTTAGCCCACTGTAAGGGAGCATGACGTCATTTATAGGAAAGCCTTTAGCTATCGCAGCCTGCTTTAAAATGCTGAGTTCTTTCCGTATTTTTCTTTCATCCAAAGGTAGACGGAGGATCTGGTGACTCATGGAGGTGAAGAATGCCTTTTTGTATCAGGGAGGATGGCACGAACTGGCATCGATGTTACTATCTGTGCAAGTAGGTTTTCTAAAAATCGAAAACTTATTTTTGTTGTCAACTTTCGTAATAGTAAGATCAAGGTTGAAAGAGTGGTTCGGTATGGGGCGGCGGAGGAGTGAAGTGGACTGCGGTAGTCGTCGTGGGGTTGTGGGCCGGCCGTTGTGGCCGAGCGGTTCTAGGCGCTTCACTCTGGAACCGCGCAACCGCTACGGTCACAGGTTCGAATCCTGCCTCGGGCATGAATGTGTGTGATGTCCTAACATTGGTTAGGTTTATGTAGTTCTAAATTCTAGGGGACTGATGACCTCAGATGTTAAGTCCCATAGTGCTCAGAGCCATTTTCATGGGGTTGTGGACCGCTGCAGCTGCCGTGGGGACGGAGCCCCTCTGTCGTTTCTAGGCTCCCGTTTGTACACTTATGGTTACTTTTCAACATAATCACCGAAAAGATTGAGACATTTGTCATACCTGTGGACAAGCTTTGCCATACGCTCTTCAAAAAATGTTGCCGCCAATGATTTCAAATGAGTATTGAGGTTGTTTTGAAGATCTTCGTTGGTTTGAAAGTGTTGCCCTACTAGCCACGTCTTCAATTCAGAGAAAAGGTGAAAATCGCTGGGTGCCAGGTCAGGATTGTACGGTGGAGGATCGAAAATGTCCCATTGAAATTGTTCAAGGAACTGTTGGGTTGTACCAGGTGTGTGGACGAGCGTTGTCATGGATCAACACAATTACTGAAGTCAGCATTCCTCCTCGTTTGTTGTGAATGGCTCTCCGCAAACGTCGTAAAGCTTCACAATAAGCAGCTGCAATGATAGTGGTTCCAGGCTGCATTAAACTCTACAAGCAACATACCATTTTGGTCCCAAAAAACGATAGCCATAACCTTTCTGTTGTTGAATGTTTGTTTGAATTTTTTTGGTTTGTTCGGTGAATTTGGATGCAGCCACTGTTGTGAATGTTGTTTTGTTTCTGGTGTGTCGTATTGGATCCAAGTTTCATCTCCAGTAACAATTGATTTCAAAAGGTTCTCTCCTTCATCGTGATAACGGTCAAAGAAATTCAAAGCTGACTCCATTCGGTGACTTTTTTGAGTGTTTGTCAACATTTTTGGAACCCAACGAGCACAAAGTTTTTTGTAGCCTAAACTAGATCTTGAAACTTCCGGAATTTCCATAGACAAAGCAGTTATGGTGAACCTACGATTTTCTCTAACAATTCTGTCAACTCGTTCCACAAGGTCGGCTGTAACGACAGAATTTCGTCTTTGGCCCCCATTCATCATGCACGTCATTTTGGCCATCTTTAAATTTTCGGCACCATTCACACACAACACCATCAGTCATGTTATCACCATACTCACAGCTCATTCTCCGATGAATTTCTGCTGCGCTATTCCCTTCTGCCTGCAGAAACTGAATTACACTTCGTAATTCACACTTGGCAGGAGCAACAATGGCGGCAGCCATGCAACACAGACTGGTGCCTTGAAGTCGGCAATGGTGGAATGTGGAGTGCGAGAGTTGCGCAGTTTCTGCCGCTCGCGTAACTTCTATACAAAGTGATCGGAGGTTGGAAAAAAAAAATCTGCCATTGTATATCATCGATTGCATTTGCTAGAGCTGAATTTTTTTTTTCACCCAAAATAATTATCGCACGTGTAAACTGATTTAAGTTTATTGTTAAGAAATTTATTTTATTTAAGGCATGGTGATGACATTCCAAGTTTTGTCATTGTTACATTTGATATATGAAGTGTCTTCTATGAGAAATGTACATTTCAAACCAACAGATGTTATAATGCTTCTTCCAGCTGATGATGGTTGAAACAACTGAATAAAGTCAAGAATAATTATAATTTATACAGCTGATGGTAAATAAAAATGCTTTTCTAAGAATATCTCACAGCTGTAGCCAGTTTCCTACACAATTCTTTGGTTTTCACATTGCCTAATTGGAGCCTGTCGATATAAATGTTTTGAAGTACCTGGTATGTCCATCAAACATTGTCACATCATAAACGCACTCTAGTCCTAATCTGATAGCAGGGTCATCAATGTAATACAACACTTAGAACTGAAAGCATGTTTATTACTGATATCAACATACTGTTAGAACAGCACTGAACTTCTGGGTAGAGAGTGCAGCTACTTACCCAAACATCACATCTTCCAGAATGCTTGAATGTATACAAACATTGAATAGTCCAGAATTTATAAACATAATATACGTCAAGAACGTTCCAGAAATGAAAAATACTAAACAACAAATAACCGCCCATGTTCAGGGTTGAACTGGTGACCAGTGGCATGCCAGCCAGCAATGCTGAACACTACACTGCACTGCACTGCATGCAGCACAGCCCATGGGAATATAGATGTATAGACAGTACAGTTACTGCATGAAGTACACATAAGAGGTGGTGTAACTGTGTATATTAATCAGTCACTCAGTTGCTCAGTCAGTCCACTTGGTTAAAGATCACTGAAGGGAATTTTCAACGTATTTTTTATAAAAATTGGACATGCTGTTAAGTGTATTAAGAGAGAACAGACAGATACATTATGACAGATTAGATTTGATTAGGTGTATGTTCCATTCCAATAGATCCACAGTGAGGAGATCCCTCAGGATATAGAATATGTTAGAAAACTAGAACACATAATATACATTTGCTAAGAAAAGCAGATATGCTAACACTTCTTCCACAGATCCCAAGTGACATGGTCCTCAGTTTGCTATATTGAGTTTTAAACATTTATCCCAACTGGTTTTGGTTTTCAATCATCACACAGGAAAAAACGAAAAACAATAAGGTTTACATTTAATATATCATACTACAGATCAATGTCATACTACAGGGAATGTTATGATATACATCAAACAGTTATTGATGAGATAGTGAGAGCCACTCAATGCAAAACACAGAGACTCAGCTACAAGGATACTTGCAGAACCTTGATGCTCAGTCTCTGTATCCAAGTTGAATGAGTCACAGTATTTTACTAGTAACTGTTTGATGTGTATCGTAATATGTCCTGTAGTATGGCATTGATCTGTTGCATGATATATTTTTGGTGTGTACTGGTGGGAAACCTCTTCAGACAGACAGACAGACGGAGAGAGAGAGAGAGAGAGAGAGAGAGAGAGAGAGAGAGAGAGAGACAGAGAGAGAGAGCATGCTTGTGTGTTTTCGAAGTTTATTGACAAAGAATTGGTTAGGAATCATTTATTAATCACTTGGAAAGTTCATTAACTAATAACTCTTGGAATACATTTGATTTTCTGTTTATTTAAATGTTTGTATCATCTGAAAACAAAACAAACTTGGCATCTGGTATTGTAATAGCCAGAGACTGGAATACAAATTTTGGAATACTGCAGCATAGTGTCACTGAACTGAAAAACATACTAAGACAGAGAAATTTATGCTGTGTCAATAATAGGCTCAGAAGATATCATTATTATGTCTAGAAAATTTCTTTGTTAATAAAATTTTCTTGGGCTTCCATCCGGGTAGCTGTGTCGAAAAGCCACGTTTCAATGAGTGTCATTCTCATAATCTTCTGGTGAAGTCTTTGCCAGAAGATATTGGGAATGACACTCATCAAAATGTCGTGGATTTTCAACGCAGCTATCTGGATGGAAGCCCGAGAAGATTTCATCAGCAGTATACAACGGGAAAGCCGACATTCACAATTTCCTTGTTGATTTTAAAACTGTTTAAGACTCATGAGAAGGCTCAGTGTTTCCATTTTCTTATCAAAATTCTGTATTTTTAAATTATGCAAATAGATTCCTTATTGATAAGAGTACTATAACGAGGCCTGTCCAAAAATTTGTGATCACCAGACCTCTCACGGATGATACTGAAGACAAAGATTATAATCATTTATTGTTTTACTTGTAACACTATACTGTATCAGGTGATGCTACAAATGTTGGTGGATTTCACACATGGCATCCCCTCAGAACAAGAGGGGTGTGATGAGGCATGCTTCTTTCCGGATGTCACTTGCATCCAGGCAGTTCTTCACCACATAGGGGAGGTGCCGGCCACCGTGGTGCACACCTTCAATTTCTCGATCTGGCTACATATAGGTACAGGACCCTCAGCAACTATCATTGACCTCACTTTATTCTGTTGTCCCATTCAGTCATTCAATAGGCTGCCTTTTTGTATCGCTCATGCACCAACAATCTTTTGGCTTTACTTTCAGCACCCTACTCGCCAGTTCCCAAGTATAACAAATTACTTGAACGACATCTTGGTGGCAAGCAAGAAAACCCAGGATATGGCCAATAACCTCTGTGTCCTCTTTACAGTTCTTCAGTGAGCAAACATCAAGTGTAAGAAAGGTAAGTGTTGTCTTTTTGTGCCCGAATATGAATACTTGGGAAATGTTTTCATGGCCTCGATATCAGTCCTACCACTCAATATGTGGGGGCTATATAGCACCTCCCTGCCCCTACTAACACTAGTCAGCTGAAATTAGCACTGGGTCAGCTCAACAATCTACACAATGCCGGCATTGCCTAAGCTTTACACAGCATTTTGGGAGTTAAAGCAGGCCGTACTAAGTCCCACCCATCGGACATCATTTGATCCCAGCAAGCCTTTCAGCCAGGCAGCAGATGTCTCCAATTACAGAGTGGGGGCACTATTATCCCACGTCACTCATGGGGTTGAACATCCCATACCTATGTATCCAAGATGATATATGTGTGGCTCAACACAATTGTAGCTAAACTGAAAAAGAATCTCAGCAATTATGTTTTTTTTCTGATCACAAGGCCTTGTTTCACACCATCTTCGACTTTGGGCCCTGTTTTTGTCAAGCTCCAATTATAACATTCATTTCCTGTCTACAACTCAGAATGCTAATGCAGATCATTTCTCCCACTTGCCTCTGGGACAGGACTCATCCTTTGATACCAATCCTGAGATCTGCTTCCACCTGGATGCCACCACTGAAGAATCGGTGGCCGGGTTGCCACTTGATGCCAAGCTCATCATGCTCCACATCACAGAGGACCCAGTACTCAGTGAGATTCTTCCGCTGTTACTTTACTGCTTGCCTCAGTACCATCACTTTCTTCAACATCCCACTGGTCAGGCATGCTGGCATCACTGTCATGAGCTGCCCACACTTGGCACGGTCCTCTTGATCCAAGGGGATGGCAGTTACACAAAGGTCATCACCCCTGCCACTCTCCAGGAGCATACTTTGTACTTACTCCACTTTGGGCACTGGGGTGTGTTTCTCATGAAGCACCTGGCCTGCCAGCATGTATCTTGGAGAGAAATGGTTGGTGCCAACATCAACATGATTGGAGCTTGCCCAATATGTAAGAGCAAATGAGCAGCTCTGGTGCATCACTTTTTCCCTTAGCTGGATGTCTGCTCCTTGTTCCTATTTACATCTATACTTTTTGGACCTTTCCTGGACTACTATTGACTGGCCGTCATCAACACAGACAGTGGTTTGCTGCATGTTTCCTGAATGTCCAACATATCCACTAGGCAAACCATCCTTACCTCACCCCATACTTTGGCTATTGAAGAACTCCCAGAAAAGATTGTCATTCACAAGGGCCCCCATTCACATACGCAGAGTTTACCACCTTCTGTGAATACAGTGGCATCAAACTCTTCCACATGGCCCCCTTCCACGCTGTCTCTAGTGAGCTGGTTGAATGTTTTAGCCAAACTTTCAAAAATCAAATCTCCAAACTCACTCACCATCACTCCTTGGAAAAAGCTCTCACTTTGTTTTTTGCATTGTTCTGTTCCATCCTTCAGGACCAATCAACCCATTACACAGCAGTCCAGTAGGTCACAACTTTCCAGTCATCATCATATTCTGGCCCTGCTGTCAGCATGCAACCTGCCATAGGTTTTCTGTCCTTGATTCTGTTTGCGTCCTTTTTCTTCCAAATGCCATCAACACGGCATTCTGGCCATCATTTCCTCACTCCTGGGCCACTCTATGGCAGAAATATAACCTTCAGATGGTATCAAAGGCCATCAACATGTGAACAAACTGTGGCCTTGTCGAGGTCCACTCCTTGAACCATCTAGTTTACCTCTCTCTTTTGTTCCACATGTGGGACCTGCTGAGCCTTCATCCTGGATGATGTGGGTACCAGTCAGCTTCATCCCAACTGCAGCACCCCGAAAGGAGTTGCCAGAGAACATACCAGCACTTCCAGCTCCAACATCCACTAAAGTGGGCATCCTTTACTGCAGTATTATGGGCTTGCACCTCTCAGTGTGCAACCTACATCACATCCAGGTTACATGAGCAGCTGGTTTTCTTACAGCTGATGCTCTAGGGATGCAACACTACACATAGCGAAGACATTGCCCCCCCCCCCCTTTATGGAGAAAAGTGGTTCAAATCTCCATTCAGCCATGGAGATTTATTGTTGTTTTTATACATCATGTAATACAAGTGAAAGAATGGTACCTTTGAAAATGAAATGCATATTATTTTCCTCATTCCAAGACTGTGCCCCATCTGCAACGAAATTGTCAACAGGTTATTAAACCCTGATCTTCTTTTCCTAAACCATAGTACAGTTGACATTTTTCACATCAACATGTCACTGTACAATGTGCAAAATGCTGCAAGTGACAGAGAGATTTTTATGACTGTTTGAAGTTTGAACTGTTAATGTTTGAATGTGTAGTCTGACATCCACCTAGCAGTTGGGTTACATTCATGAAGCAAAGGACTTGGAAAATTACACAGTTGAATTGGAGGAGTTTTACCTATATTAAGACAGAACTCAAGTTCAAAAACACTGAGACAACTAGATTTTGTGTTGATCAGCATGAAGAATTGTGTGCTTGTGAATTAATACCAAAAAATAGTTCACTTTTACTTGTAACTGTATATAGATCACCAATGGGTAATTTTGAACTATTTATGAGGAATCCAGATTTCTTACTGTGCTATCTGTCAGACAGCAGCAAGCCATTAATAGTCTGTGGTGACCTCAGCACAGATCTTCTGAAGGACTTTGATAGAAAAAGTATCTGCAAACCTTATTTCGATCAAGCAATTTGATCTCAGTAATTAATTTTCCAATACAGGTGGGTAAAGACAGTAGGACTCTAATTGATAAGTTTTCTTTGGTGATGCTCAAAGCAAGAAAGTAACTATTTACCCAGTAACAAGTGCTTTCTCTTATCATGATGTAGAGTTACTTAGGATAAATAAGATAGTGCCTTACAGTATGGATATTCCTCAGTGGAAATCAGTTAGAATAATTAATGACTCCAGGACAATTTTTTTTGAGGGTATACGGAACGCCCTATGCTTACAATGTTAAATTGAGCTAAAAGTTATGAACAGTTTCTCATTTGTTATTTGGACGATATTCTTGATTTTTTCACAGAACACAGAGATATGTTCTGCTTTTGTGCTAAATTATTAATTTTGAAAAAATAATGTATAGTTTTTCAGATATTTTATTTTTTGTAAATGTTAAAAAAAGTTATACATTTTAACAAGTATCTTAAAATTTACATCCATTAATACAAAACAATTCCACATATCTTTTAATTTAGATATATTTGAAGGTCTTAAGGAACAACTACAGAAAATTTCATCTTTCTACTATAAATAGGCCCTGAGAACTAAAGTTATGGGAAATTAGCTTCAAAGTTTTTACTTCAGTACAAGCCTGCTCCATAGCTTGTATCATCAGAATCGTCCAACAGCTTCCTCTTGATGGCTCTGCTATGCTGTCTAGCCATCTTTGAATATACTTTTATGGCATTATCTGAAGACCTGAGTCGTTCCTTGTCCAAACAAAGCATAGCTGCGGCTGTTCGTAGTCCTACACAGAGCCCCAACATCTGCAAAACTTTGCACTTTGTTATATTGCCCTGATTGAATGATGAAACAGCATCATAAACGCCAAAGTGAAGTGTGTTTATACCCACAAACACAGTTTTAGGTAGTCTATTCCATATCACATGGTTCACACATTCATTTGGATTTTGAGTCCGGCCATGAAGACATTTCTTTAGTAGACTAATATCTGCGAGGTCTCGGAATATTGGTTTTATTTCATCCATTATGGCAGGTGGCAGGTGATGAGGGTGATTGTATTGTTTCTTAGTTACCTTGCCTCTGTTGTACTTGCACCAACTATCGTCTCTTTTTGGACATAGCCCATGTTGGGGATTCTCATTGTTTGAAGCTGTATGAAAAAACAGAGCCCAGACTGCTCTTCTCATTAATTCTGCATCTGCTGTATTCTGTCTTATTGCTAGACCATAGCACTTCTGAATATGATCTATTGTAGCATCTGTCAGTCTATTTTTCCCATCTAAAGTTTTTCCATCGCTCAATTTCTTGCCTTTCATGCTAGCCTTGAGCTGTTAAAATCTTGATCCCATCATTTTCTGAACGTGGCCAACACACTCAGGTTTTGAAATTTTCACATCGTTACCATAAGGTCTCAGTTCCTCAATTTCTTTGAAAGCCTTTGAGTCAACATCTCCAAGACAATTTATGTATCTAACGTTGTACCATTTTACTGAGCGTTGATAAATACTTCTTACACCAGCAACTCCCATAGCACCATTTGACCCATAGTAATTTGCCATGCACTCCTCTTCATGTTTAGTTTTCATTTTCTCCTTGCATGTGCAATGCTTGGAAAGTATTGCCACATCAACTACCTTACTAGTGTCCACACTTGTAGCTGTTACTACACCATTCAGAGATGTGTGGCCTCTCTTCTGCCAGCTTCCATCAAAAGCTATGGACAAGTCTCTGCTATTATTATTTTCAACAACTGCTTCCTCAACAGTATCTTTCATGTTTTCCTGTGCCACATCTTCTACAGCAGAACCTATTGCAATATGTGTTTGTTAAATTTTGAACGTGGAGGGGGGAGGTTCATCACACCACACAATATGGTACCTGCAGCCCTGCCCTTTCCTATACACCGTAATCCATAAACCAGTCTAATGTTTATAACGTATAGTTTACCTGTATCTGCAGTAACATGTGAGGAATTGAAGAAAGTAACACTGTGTTTGATAACTGCACATCAACTCTAATTCACAAGCAAGTCCTACATGTAAGTTTGTTTTCAATGAAACACCAAATTTTCCACATTGTTTGCAGCACACATTGTTCTCCAAAATGTCTGATAATAAAGGGACATTAATTACCTCATATTTTGTAGTCCCAGCATTTAGTTTCTTGTATTTGTCTTCAATTCCAGCTAGTTTTCTTCTTCAAGCACTTTCCGGTGTAGTGGCAGCAGCATCACTCAATGTATCACTTCCAGTGTTGAGGTTAGTCGCTACTGGGACATCAGATACTGATGAAGATGAATCAGACGAATTTTTAGTACACTTTACTTTCTTGCGCCAATGTACACGCTTTCTAAATACCTTTAGACTAGGTCTCGGCATGTTGAAGTAAAGAAAACTCAGTGACTTCTCCACATACGACTTTCACAACAATGAAATGGATGTACTCACAAAGGAAACAATACAAATGGTGCAGAATCTATTGTCAACTGTCTAGCAGTGTAGCCAACAGAAAAGCTACCTCTCTTGTGCTCAATTATATCTCTGGCAAGGCTGACAATATCAGGTATATTTCGCGTCTCATATACAAGGTGCGGAACATCGTGTGCCGAAATTACTTTAAAAAATTATTTAAAATAGTTCTATTCACATCATCCAAATATTTTATACATGGTATTAAATGGGAGAGTCTAAATTTTTTGAAAATGCATTTACCCAAAAATCCAATTTTTCATCAAAAAACTCATTCCGTATACCCGTAAGAATAGTTTGCAGGAGATGACCTTGAATGAATTTTATAATGAACTAAATGTTAACAGTAAATTTAATCTATTCCATGGTAAATTCATATCATTATTTGGAAATAATTTTCTGCATAAGCTAATCAGAAAGTACACTAAACAGCCATGTACAAAACCATGAATCACTAAAGGGATTAAAGTATCTTGTGAAAAGAAAAGGGAAATTCACCTTTTGGTAAGAACAGGTAGAGACCCAGCTGTAGTTGCACACTACAAAAACTACTTAAAATTACTAAGAAAGGTTATTAAAAAAACCAAGAAACATGCACATAATGTCAGAAATCAGTAATTCTGATAACAGACTTAGAGCTACAAGTAATGTAGTGAAATGAGAGACAGGACAACCAGCTACCGAACAAGATACCACCACTACTGAACTAAACCGAAGGGCTATAAATGATGAGTCATAGGTAGCATATGTATTTAATAATCACTTTTTAAATACAGTAGAAAGCAAAGAGGCAAACAGCTCAAGAGAAAAATCATAGCAATATGTTGAAAAAGTAACTGTCATGAATTTCAATCATATCACCAACTTCTCCTTCTGAAACTAAGAAAATTATACATTCTCTCAAGAATAAAAGCACATCTGGATTTGATGGTGTTTCCAATAGAGTACTAAAGATTCATTCCCATATAATAAGTCCAATCTTATCCAAAATATGTAATGCATCATTAACTCAAGGCATTTTTTCTAGAGACACTGAAATATGCCATTGTTAAATCCCTCTTTAAGAAAAGTGGTAAGAGAAATATCAGTATCCACCAACCTGTTTTCCTGCTGAAACCATTTTCCAAATGTTTGAGACTGTGGTATATTCTAGAAAAGCATATCAACTTAGCAACAATAATAACCTCAGCATACAACAGTGAGTTTCAGAAGGGTTGCTCTGCTGAGAATGCCATTTACATATTCACTCACTGGATTTTACAAAGATTACATAATAAAATACCATTGGTTGGTATTTTCTGCACATTTGACTGTGTGAATCACAGTATTCTCCTGGATAAATTGAAGTTTTATGCGAGTGACGTTATAGCCAATCAGTGGATAATGTCATATCTAACCAAAGAAATGAGCAAAGCTGCACTCAGTAATTCAGCAATATAGTCTGGCGGTGTAACTCTGACAGAGGAGAAATAAAGTATGGGGTTCCCCAAGGCTCAATCTTAGGCCCATTATTGGTCCTCACATATCCTCTTCAGTCCCCGAGTCCAGCCAGATGGATGTTACTTCTCTATTCTGCTTTAAGTGAAATTACAGTTTTTTCGACACTGTAACTGTGTGTCCAGTGTGCTAGACATTTTAGCTGTCTCCACAATTTTTTTGTCAGTGATATTTGGTTTTTGCTGTTGGCTACATTGAGATGTTCCACTCACTGTGCCATGTCTGTTACTGCTGACCACCTCTCTTCAGTGTCTTCCAGAAGGAAATGTAAGTATGAATGTCACACTCAGTTTTCTGTTGTTATTACTTTTTATTGTTGTTGCTGTTGTTGTTGTTGTTGTAAACAGATCAACAAATTATGTTACAGTCTATGTAGTAACTTAAAACCATTAATTCTTCATTATTTACAAGAGTACCGGTAAACAATGAAGTCCAGCTGGCTGGACAGATGGTCACAGCTTTGTTCATTTTTGATCACTGGTCAATTTCGGTGACCGCAGCATCTACTGTGAAATATGTCTGTGCTTCTTATTGTTTTGTGCGATGTATGAAATTCAATCACAGTAATTATCCATAAATCATCATCATCATTATCATCATCATCATCATCAGCCAATTCAATCATTACATGATGTGGCCTCTTCGAGTCGTGGATTCAGGTAGGCTTTCAGCAGTCTTCTCCAAGTGGGATGGTCTTGGGCAGTTCTCTGCCAGGTGTTACCAGCGATCTTCTTGATGTCTTTGTCCCATCTGTCTGGTGGTCTTCCTCTAGACCTCCGGTGCTCTCTCGGACTCCACTCCAGTACTAGCTTCATCCATCTGTTGTCTTTTCTTTTCGTGACATGGCTAGCCCACTGCCATTTCAAGGAACCTACTGTCTCTAAGATGTCATTAACCTTCATCACAGACCATAAATGTTAATCTGTAATTAGCTTTAGAAGTTCACATCTTTTTTCCCAACTAACACAGGCATGAATGAACCACTCAGAGAAGCTGAAATCAAAAGAGAACTGCTAAAAGTAGAAGAAGAGGGCAATGATTTGAGTGACATAGGGGACTTTTCAGATGAGGAACTCCTTAACATTACTGCAAATACAGACTTGTGTGTATCTGAAGCAGGAAATGACACTTCATCTGAATTGGTAAACTTTACATCATTATTTTCATTTATTACAATTGATGCCTTCTGAGATACATATTCAAAAAGTACTGAATACTGAATACTGAATTTGTAATGTTTCATAAATAAATGAAATGTCTTTTAATTTGTGCTTTCTTCTTCCAGGATGAAACAAAAGACAGAAATCTATGAAGTAGGAACCATTTTAGCTAGCTGTATTCCATCTAGTCTCAGATCAAAACTCACTGGAGACAAGGAACTGATGAAGAGAGGTAGAGGTTCCTTTGATGAATTCCCCAGAAAAGATGGGAACATTTCAGTTCTTAAGTGGGTTGGTGTTTGCTCTGTTACAGTAGCATCTACTTTCTCTGGTGCTTCTCCCACTAGTATAGTAAAAAGGTGGTACAGGAAAGTGAAAGAATTCAATGGAGAGTCTCAACCTAAACGTATCTTTGATTACAACAAAATGGGAGGTGTGAATCTATGTGACAGAATGATTTCTGACTATCAAATTTCCATATGCACAAAGAAATGGCCCGTAAGAGTCTTCTTCCATTTCATTGACTTGGTGATTGTGAAATCGGGGACAGAGTGTAGAAAGGATCAACAGGCACTATGTGCTAGCACTAAATAAATCCTCGATCTAGTGGCTTTTAAGATTTATATTGGAGAATCCCTGATTTCAGCTGCAACTGCAGCACAACAGGACATTTACACTTCAGACTCTGAATTTGAATCTCATGAAGTAGTGCCTAGGAAATGCACAAAGATAATTCAAGTTCCAAACAGAGATGTTAGGGAAAGAGTAGACATTTTCCTCTCTTCCCAGTTACAGATAAAAATAAATGGCTGAGATGCTGAAACAAGGCCTGAAAAGCTAAAATCAAATTCATATATTCTGAATGGCAAGTACGTTTGTGTATCACTAATGAGAGAAAATGTTTCTTTGACTTTCATAACCGAAAACTGATTGTGATGAGCTACAACAATTTCAGGATTATTGATGACTGTAAGTGCTTTTCTTGCATTGTACCTTTGCAACACTCTGTAAATAATGTATCCAAATGTTAAATAAAAATTAAAAAAACACAATTTTGTGTTATCTATTTCATGGCCATATATAATGAATAGTCACAATGAGACCTGGTGTCTGGCCAGCTGGACATAGGTAAATCTCCATCCTGATGAACAGTAACTAAAAATTACCATTACAATGCTCATTTATGACATCCACATGCCCTTATGGAAAAATATTTGAAATAATACAGAAGTTTTTCTTGGCTCTGAAGAGGATATGTAAACCACATAATATACAAGCAGAAGTATTTCTTTTGCAGATGTCACTAGTAGTGTATCAGTCAAAGCATGCTTCCAGAAACAGAAGAAATTGTAAAGTTCTTAAAAGTATCATTGACATGTTTTCTGCATATGGTCTGACCCTCAATTTTAAAAAGGCACAAAGTATTCATTTATACATATCTGCTGGTACTACACCAATGATAAGTGGAACACACGGTGAGGACATCGTAAACAGGGTGGAAACTTCAACATTATTTAGTGTCCATATTGATGAGAATTTAAATTGGAAAAAGCACATTTTGGAACTCTTAAAACAACTTAGTTCAGCCGCATTCACACTTAGAATCACTGAAAATCTTGGGGAGAAAAAAAATCAGTAAATTATGTATTTTGCATATTTTCTTTCAATAATGTCATATGGAATAATGTTCTGGGGTAACTCATCTTTCAAAAAGAAAGTCATCATTGTGCAAAAATGTGCTGTAAGGATAATATGTGGTGCTCACCCACAATCATCTTGTAGACATCTGTTTACAGAGTTGGGTTTTCTGACTGCTGTAACTGGTAAGGCAGTGTTATAAGCTCTCTCCTGTTCCTCATCTATATAAATAATTTGTGAGAATCTGAGCAGCAGTCTTAGGTTGTTTGCAGATGATGCAGAAATTTATCATCTATTAAAGCCATCAGAGGATCAAAACAAATTGTGGCAATTGACCCTAAATAATGGAAAGTGTGAGATCATCCACATGAATGCTAAAGGAAACCCATTAAACTTTGCTTACATGATAAATCAGTCTAATCTAAAAGCCATAAATTCAACTGAATACCTAGAAATTACAATTATGAACAACTTAAATAGGAAATAAAATAGAAAATGTTGTTGGTAAGGTAAACCAAAGACAGCATTTTATTAGCAGGACTCTTAAAAAAATGTAACAGAGCTACTAAAGAAGCAGCTTACATTACACTTGCCCATCCTCCATTGGAGTACTGTTGCATGGTGTGGTATCCTTACCAGATAGGATTAACGAAGTGAAATGAGAAAGTTTAAAGAGGTGCAGCATTTTTTTTATCATAGAAAAATATGGGAGAGAGTATCATTGATGTGACACAGGTTCTATGGTGGACATCATTAAAACAAAAGCATTTCTGTTGTGGAATAATCTCCTCACGAAATTTCAGTCACCAACTTTCTCCTCCGAATGCAAAAGTATTTTTTTGACACCAACCTACATAGGGAGAAATAATTACCATAATAAAATAAGGGAAATCAGAGCTCACATGGATAAATATAGGTGTGTGTTTTGTACACATGATGTTCAAGACTGGAAGAAGAGAGAATTATTGTGAAGGTGATTTGGTGAATCCTTTGCCAGGCACTTATGTGTGATTTGCAGAGTATCCATGTAGATGTAGATATAGATACACTGCTTCACAGTATATTTATTCCCTCATTAAGTTTGTTGTAAATAATCCACAACAGTTCAAAAGGATCAACAATTTACATAATTACAATACCCAAAGGAAAAATTACATTCATTACTCTACATTAACATTGTGTTTAGTACAAAAACATGTGCACAATGCTGCAACAAAAATTTTTGATCACTTACCCAGTGATATAAAATGTCTGACAGACAGCAAAGTAAAACTTGTAAACAAACTGAGAAATTTTCTCCCTGACTGCTCATTTTATTCCATAGAATAATTTCTATTACTCTAATGTGTAGAACATTGTTGGCTGGAATTACTAACTTGCATCTGTAAACAAAGAGTGGCTATCTCTATAAATGCAGAAAATTGCTTTTCAAAATGGAAGACAGTAACACAAGGTGTCCTTCAAGGTGCTGTCCTAAGAACTATTTTGTTTCTATTCTACATTAATGACCTATCAATGAATATGAATGCCCCATTGGTCTTATTTGCAGATGACACAACTGTATTAATCAAAGGACTATCAGCATCATCAAACAAAAGGTCATTTAAAAACTTGGTTTCGTCTCAGTGGATTAACCTTAGAAATCCCAAAAACCCATGTGGTCCAGTTCAGAACAAAACACTCAACATCCCAGGAAATTAAAATAAATCACAAAAATCAAAATATAGAATAAGCGGATTCTGTGAAATTTTTAGGATTAAACCTAGACAAGAATTTAAACTGGAATAAAGACTTTGAATATCTATTAAACAAACTATGTAGTTTTGCATTTGCAATGCAAATTTTAGATAATGCCACTGACATGGACACAAGGAAAATTGCATACCATAGTTACTTTCAGTCACTTATAGGGTATGGTATTGTTTCTTGAGGAACTTAATGTGCATACTGAAACTACAGAAAAGAATTGTTGGAAAAATGTGTGCTATACATCCAAGCAAATCATGTCACCCTTTATTTAAAAAGCTGAAGTTATTAACAGTGCCCTTCCTGTATATCTATGATATTATAATATTTTTATACAACAATTTAGAATTATTCCAGGAAAACTGCTTTGATCACACTTACAATAAAAGAAATAAAGAAAATTTTATGCTACCTACTCATCATTTAAAATTACATGCTCAAAAAAAATGGCTCTCAGCACTATGGGACTTAACTGCTGAGGTCATCAGTCCCCTAGAACTTAGAACTACTTAAACCTAACTAACCTAAAGACATTACACACATCCATGCCCGAGGCAGGATTCGAACCTGCGACCGTAGTGGTCGCGCGGTTCTAGACTGGAGCACCTAGAACCACTCAGCCACTCTGGCCGGCGACATGCTCAAACTCCCCAGTATATGGGAACGAAAATTTACAACAAACTAAAAGCCAAGAACATTCTGAGTATGAACCTAGATTCACAGAAAGAAAGCTCCACGATACTCTGTTTCAACGATGCTACTTCTGAGTTGAAGAATTCATGAATGATGAACTGAATATCTGAGCAGGATGTAGTTTATCGACTGTCTTATTACGTAAATATGTGAAGGTATCTTTTCACAAAAAAGTTATGTTAATGTTTAAATCATTTTGTCAACCATATTTAATTAGTGTATGGCATTTAAGTACATTTCAGTGTTGGATCATGTTATTCTACATTACATTACATATATTCAGAGACAAACATCTAGTCCTTGTATATATTCAATGGATTTTTGGGATGCCATGAGGAATTCTTCAAAGTGCCCACTGAACGCTCTGGCACTGCATTCTTCTCTGATGTGTTGGATGGTCTGCTTAGGCACACAGCAGCCACATGCTGGTGAAGACAGCAGTTCCCATTTGAAGAGTGAGTCAGCACATCTTCCATGCCTGGTTCTTAGTCGGTTCAGAGTTGACCAGATCTTGTGGGGCTGATTAAACCCAGGAACCGCCTCAGTAATACAAGGCATTAGGTGGCAAGTTGTTGGGCATTTTGGAGTCATTCTCTTCTCCAAGAGTTGATGTCAGCCCCAGTGAGGCTGTTGCAATCAAGAGGAGAATGTCTTGAACGAAGACCCTTGGTACTCAGATCATGTATATCAATGTGTACCGGTAGTTCAGGGTTTGTTTCGATCTTGTTGTATTCCCTGACCAAAGCTGCTTCTTGTCGCATTTTTTGGGGTGGTATATGACTCAGGGCAGGTAGCCACATGTTAGGTGTAGAGCTAATGGTTCCTAAAATAATGAGCATGGTGTTGTTAAGTTCAACATCGATTTTGTTCACGTAGATGCTGTTTAGCCATACTTTTGCACAGTACTCATCCGCAAAGTATACCAGGCTCAGTGCAGACATCTTGACATGTTTCCTGTACTCTAATCAAATGATTTGTTTATGTATGTTATGAGACAAATAAATCACAATTCACAACCAACAAACTAACTTACAAATATTCAGAATGTAACCATATGTAAAAATTAATTTGCAATGTGAATTTAAAATTACTCATTCTGCATAATACAAAATATTCCATGGAACATGAAACTAAATAATTAACTGTAGGTCCCTTTCCCTTCTTCTGGCATCGAAGTGTGTGTGTCAATAGGAGTTGAAGTAGTATTTTGGTGTGCCCCGCTTTGTGCTGACTTCTGATATCTGTACTGAAGTAATTGATAACACATTGAAGAGGATCATCATATTACAAACCTGTGTAGCTTACTTAAATTCTGTCGCTGGAACATGTTATTGTCAGGTTTAGCAGTTCAATGTTTAATGAGCCATTGAAATTCATTCTGTGCAATTTACTGTACTCAATGATGTATTCATATATCATTCCGTTTCCTTACTAGATTTACTGACACAGCTTATATGCAAACCCTATAACCAGATCTTTTGAAGTCCAAAATTAAGCAGTAAGAGTAGCGGAATCATATCTGACTTCTTTCAGTCTCTAATAATTTTAAAGTGCATACATAAAATGACACCAAGTTTAGCATTGAGCATTCTTTACAGAACAATTCTAGGTTAATGTCAACTGATATTCAGCACATTATCCACCTTAAATATGTAAGGTGTGCATCTAAGAAAACACATTTTCTCTAGAATGGGTTACCACAAACTGCATATTTTAAAAATTTTATTTAGAAAATAAACATTTTGATTACATTAATTCAGCATGATAAAATCACAATATTAAAAAACCATTGTTGATGACAAGTCTGAATCCAGCTTCTTATGATGTGTTGTTTCCCATTACAGTGCACTGTCACCAACATATCCGTCATTATCACTTCCCTGTTTATTATTTTTTGGTTTCCTGTAACATAATTATAAGAAATTAAATCAGTAAATTTTCATGTAAGTTCTCATTTGTTATTTTTATAGATCAGGTTATACAGTGAAACTAATGGTACTATTTGTATCATTCTCATTCCTAACAAAAGGAATACAAAGGGCCACTTGATATATCATTTACAGTAACCTGAATGCTTTCAAGTGCACGTATCAGAAAGAAAATTAGCCTTTCTTTCTTTATTGCAATTAAAAACCTGGAGTGTGTGCGTAACAGTGTAGCTACTCGCATTAACAGTATCAAAGGCAGAACAATATGATACAATTTGTTAACAATAAGTAATATATATAACAAAATTTAATAATAAGAGCTGACTTTAAATGAAATAAAATGATTTAGAACAACAGCACATTAAATAAACACAAAAAGTTGAATTGTAGCAAGGTGGAGTAAGCCTACTACCTGTAGTCTCATTCCAAAAAATACATACTATTTGTCTTTATCCTCTCTATCCCATATGTTGCACTCTTATTCTGTATATATGAAAGCTCCAAATTACTAGCCAACCTTTATTTTGTAAAACTTTATTATTAAGTGTATAGTTTACAGGGTGCTGTTGATAACACTATGAACAATTTATTGAGAAACATTTTATTTAAATTATTAGTCAAAGTTTACAAATCAGTAAACCAATGTGCACTTTAAGAATCAATCCCATTAATAATGATTTGATTTAGGATTGGCATACCTATCTTGTAAACTCTCACTCTCATCTTTCTGAAGATCATCATATCTTTTCTGCAAAATGTGTAATTCAAAAGCTATCTTTATTCAGACTTATCAGTTTCTATAAAGTCATTATCTAAGAATTTGATCCTTTCAGAATTTCATTGGTAGTGTTGTGCAGCTCTAAATTTTCCGTTTCCAAAACATGGATAATTTTCTCAGAATAACATTTTAGTTTACAAAATTTTTTGTATCAAAAGTATCCATTTCCAGAAAAAATCTTGTCTTTTGTAAATTCCAGTGCACACAAATTTGTGTCTCGTAAGATACAATACAACCATTATTTGCACCATTTAAGGAAAGTTAACAAATTGTTATGCAAAATAATATCTTTGCCTAATGTGAATCTATATCATGTACTTTTTCTTTTACAATTATATATAAAATATAAGAGTTTTATATTTTAACATTTTGAAATATCTGCCCTACAGTTGTCCTTATATAGGTATCTTCCATAAAGCTGCAGTCACTCAGCTGATGGCGTTCAAAGAATAAACATGCTACTTCAGTTCAGTTCACAAAGTTGTATATCAGTCACAAGATTTGGTATGTAGCATATCCACAGCTGAGAGGCATGATAATTAATTTAGAGATATCTGCTTCAAGTGTGTTAATTATTTATTCAAACCATGACTAGTTTCAGGATTTTAAAATCTCATCTTCAGGTGTATATGGATATAATATTTCCTTACTTTCCAAAGTTCTCTCCCTCAAGTAGTGTGTCTGGTAGCTCAGTGTTAGCAGTTTCTGGCAGCAGCAGACACAGAAGCCCACCAATAAGTGGTGTAGCACCAAACAGCAGAGGTGGCAGGTACTCACTATAGCGGATCTGCTCAACACAAAATACTTGCTATTTTTTTCTGTTTTTTGTTTTTACACTGCACATGATAAAAAAAGAGGTACAAGATTATATGATTAGCTAGAAGACTACAGTAACATTCCACCATTTCCCTGAATACCTACCTTGTGAATAGTACTGTTCACCAAGAAATTAGTATGGTCAGGAAAAAAAGAAAATAAATTCAAAAAATCACTGCCTGAGTGTACAAGATAACTAACATGTAATGTATATGGCACTAATAGATCTGAAAAAGAATCTATCAAACTGAAATGAAACCACACAACTAACTTCAAGTACTACGACATCTGTCACAGGTGTAAAAAAGTTTGAGAAACAAGTAAAAATATATCACCAGTACCATTACTTCAAGTTAATAAAAGAATATTATGATAACATGTTTATGTTTTAATTCACAGTTCATAAACTGAATGTGCATCTCACGAATGCTATGTAATTGTACATATATGAAACTGTCAAATGACAATTTATAAAACAAAATGTGAAAAAATGTCTCTCTATAAAGCATTGTATCGAGTGTTCAGCAGATTAATGCCCACAGTAGATAAACATCATGTTTGGCACTGTAATTTCATATAACTTTATAACATTTTACCATTAATGAAGCATTGTATTGGATGTAAAAATTAATTGATAATGACACCTGCAATTCTAAAGAAGGAGCTGTATTGGTTGGTCACATACAGTAATAAAACCAACAATATTCATCTAAATGTACATTGTTGGAAAATGTGTATCATATCTATAATTAAAACATTCATCTCTCTGAAGGGTAAGTTGGTAAGTTCTATCCAGGCCTTAAGTGCAGAGTCTAAAGAGCTACAGTTGCTCTTATAGAATGGCTAATGCCTTCAATGAAATACCGTATCATATTCTGAATCCTGAGTGAAGAGACAGATTTCCTGAAACCAGCTCCAGTGACTGTCACTGGCTTAAAAGCCTGCATGTGTAGTTGTTGAAAACTATAAAGTGATGTAATAAAAATTTACAAATGACTGTTTTCCATATATATGATATAAATACTGCATAAATTATTTCTGTCTTTGTAATACTTTTCTCAGATTTGCAGCCAGGGGTTCATATCAAGTTGGCAGAATATTTTGGCAGTCCACCTGGTCTTTATCTTCACGTGGGAGGCTGCTATTGCCAAGTCTCCTTTAACTGTTGCTATGCTGTTGCCAGCACCCCTATGTAAGTCAGCAGAGAGTACTCAGTGCATGTTCTAATTGTTGTAAGTTCTTTCCCCACTGCTAAAGATACTAGCAACAGCCCCTGCTGGTGAACAGCAACAAAATTGGAGTTCACTGCCGTAACTAACCATTCTTCTGCCAATTGAGCACATTGTAATGCAAGACAGTGTAGGGTTCCACGATTTACTCAGAGACTAGCTTGTTCTTATTAATAAGATTGTCATGCATCCTAATTTCAATGGCTTCCTAGAAAACATAATCCTAGAAGCAAGAAGTAGCAGTAACCATCTGTCTCTTATTGCATTTCATTGCAAGTTGCTTGGCTAAGCAACGCTCCACCACTGTGGATTTTTTGGATGTTTGCAAACTTGTGTGGTGGCAATGTCCCACATACCTGTGCTCAACAGTAAGAATGGTTTGAACAGTGTATGATTTACCACAGTCGCATGGAATCTAAGCGACACCAACATTCTTAGCCCCAGATCATCTTTAACACAACTCAAAAGGTTGTTAATATTGGCTGGTAGATGAAACAGTCTTTATATTAAAATTCCTTAAAATTATCCCATTTTTAGCTGAAACATTCCCAGCATATGGTAGAAAAGCAATTAATTTAGGTTCATCTTGCTGTACTTCTGACGATGGTCTGAACTGAAAGGCACAACACATCTGCTTCTCAGAGAAGCTATTCTGTTTAAATACAGAATTTAAATGTTGAATTAATTTCCTGTGCCAGCATTCTGCATCCAATATGGTATGCATCTCTTTGGACCAGTGTCCTAAGGATCTCATCATGTTAATATGATGGGTAATAACTAGTTGCATGCAGTTACCAGTCAGCATGTGTAGATTTGTGGTAAATCCTAAGCCCATAGTGCCGTCATTCTGTTTGTAGATGAGGGCATACAACAGCTGGTGCTTTGCATCAGCCTCCATGTGTAACTGTAAACTTAACGCGAGGCTGAAGGGAATAAAATTGTTATAAGGAACAGTTAAGGGTATCAGCTTTAAAAGATGTCATCAACATATCTGCAGAAACATGTTGGTTTTAAGGTCGCTATCCTCAATGCTCTATCTTCAGAATAAACCATAAGTAAGTTAGCTACTATGGGTTGTTTTTGGGCATACAAAACTGCATATTTCAAAAAAATTCTTTGTCACTGCCAGACTGCTGGAGCAGAGATCAATGCAGAAGCAATGCCAATAATGGCAACATAATCACCATCACACATCTTTCAGAAGGTGGCAGAGCCAGACATTAGGGCAATGAATGTTGTTACTAGATATGAATGATACAAATTTGACTCATTCTAAAACAAATAATAAATTTTAAATATAGTTAACTGCAATGTATTTTTGAGTGGGTACTAATGGGATGATGATGTGAATATACAGACACTCTCATCCAACTGTCAAACTCCTCTGCCAGTTATGTACCCCGCCAAGGAGATGAGGCTCTGATGACCAAGTATTGGCAATATAATCATAACATAGAGTACAGAGGAAATGCTTTACCAAACTCCGTTACGTGAGTAATGAGCTGTGGCTGGTAAAGCTCAGAGATGTCAGTCCCATATCCAGTCTTACCTGCAATGGACCAGTACCCCATTCAGAGACTCAATAACTGTAGTTGTAGTACTCAATCTTATCTTGTAAACAGGCGAGATTACCAGGACACAACATGGGCAAGAAATAGGAACAAGAGAAAATTATTTAACGGAGCTTGGAAAGTTGCCACCTGAAACGTTAGGGGAACTGCTCTTAAGGAAGCCAAACTAGTTAAATATTTGAAAGAAAAGGAAATAGATTTTGCAGCAGTTACAGAAGCAAAGAAGAAAATATCTGGAACTAAATATACAGATGACTACATTATGATCTACAGTGGAGTAAAGCAGGAACGAAGAGCAATTAAAGGTGTTGCCATCTACATACACTCCTGGAAATGGAAAAAAGAACACATTGACACCAGTGTGTCAGACCCACCATACTTGCTCCGGACACTGCGAGAGGGCTGTACAAGCAATGATCACACGCACGGCACAGCGGACACTCCAGGAACCGCGGTGTTGGCCGTCGAATGGCACTAGCTGCGCAGCATTTGTGCACCGCCGCCGTCAGTGTCAGCCAGTTTGCCGTGGCATACAGAGCTCCATCGCAGTCTTTAACACTGGTAGCATGCCGCGACAGTGTGGACGTGAACCGTATGTGCAGTTGACGGACTTTGAGCGAGGGCGTATAGTGGGCATGCGGGAGGCCGGGTGGACGTACCGCCGAATTGCTCAACACGTGGGGCGTGAGGTCTCCACAGTACATCGATGTTGTCGCCAGTGGTCGGCGGAAGGTGCACGTGCCCGTCGACCTGGGACCGGACCGCAGCGACGCACGGATGCACGCCAAGACCGTAGGATCCTACGCAGTGCCGTAGGGGACCGCACCGCCACTTCCCAGCAAATTAGGGACACTGTTGCTCCTGGGGTATCGGCGAGGACCATTCGCAACCGTCTCCATGAAGCTGGGCTACGGTCCCGCACACCGTTAGGCCGTCTTCCGCTCACGCCCCAACATCGTGCAGCCCGCCTCCAGTGGTGTCGCGACAGGCGTGAATGGAGGGACGAATGGAGACGTGTCGTCTTCAGCGATGAGAGTCGCTTCTGCCTTGGTGCCAATGATGGTCGTATGCGTGTTTGGCGCCGTGCAGGTGAGCGCCACAATCAAGACTGCATACGACCGAGGCACACAGGGCCAACACCCGGCATCATGGTGTGGGGAGCGATCTCCTACACTGGCCGTACACCACTGGTGATCGTCGAGGGGACACTGAATAGTGCACGGTACATCCAAACCATCATCGAACCCATCGTTCTACCATTCCTAGACCGGCAAGGGAACTTGCTGTTCCAACAGGACAATGCACGTCCGCATGTATCCCGTGCCACCCAAAGTGCTCTAGAAGGTGTAAGTCAACTACCCTGGCCAGCAAGATCTCCGGATCTGTCCCCCATTGAGCATGTTTGGGACTGGATGAAGCGTCGTCTCACGCGGTCTGCACGTCCAGCACGAACGCTGGCCCAACTGAGGCGCCAGGTGGAAATGGCATGGCAAGCCGTTCCACAGGACTACATCCAGCATCTCTACGATCGTCTCCATGGGAGAATAGCAGCCTGCATGGCTGCGAAAGGTGGATATACACTGTACTAGTGCCGACATTGTGCATGCTCTGTTGCCTGTTTCTATGTGCCTGTGGTTCTGTCAGTGTGATCATGTGATGTATCTGACCTCAGGAATGTGTCAATAAAGTTTCCCCTTCCTGGGACAATGAATTCACGGTGTTCTTATTTCAATTTCCAGGAGTGTATACAGAAAATGGGAAGATAAAATGCTGAACTATGAATACATAAATGAACACACTGTGCTAGTAGGAATTAAAGGTGCAAGAGGAATCCTAAGAATAATAGCAGCTTATGCCCCAGAAGAAGGAAAAACTGATGAGTCCAAGGCCTTTTATGAACAGTTACAAGTGATCTTAAACACTGCAGATTTTACTTATGGGACAGCCCCTTGCTAGAATTGGAAATATACCAATTTCAAAAATAGTAGGCACTTTTGGCGAAAATAGATGTAATGAAAAAAGAAATATGCTCAGATTTTTCTACCTTTAATCATTTAAGAATTACCAATAGTTTCTTTAAGAGGAAAGACACAAATTTACCTGGTCAGCAAGAGGATATAGATCTGTTACAGATTATATAATAATAAAAGAGGAATTTCCTGGGCATGTTAGAGGTACCAGAGTTTATTGAGGAGTAAATATTGGCTTGGATCACTCCTTATTGCTGTCGATAATTGACACAAAATGGAGAAAACCAAAGAAAACAGTTAAGGATCAAAAATAAGAACAAGTTCTTAATGCTTACCTTTTAGAAGATAGCAGCATAAGAGATCTCTATCAAAAATGGTTGACTAAAACATTAGCAAATTTAGAAATGGGAGAAGACGTGAAAGAAGAATGGAAAAACTTAAGAACAGCCTCATCAAGAATAGCTAATGAGGTTCTGGGGAAGATAAGGAAATACAAGAAATGTACAGTAGTAAAGCACTGGACACCAGATCTAGAAAAAGCAATTAAAGGAAAATATGAAGCTTTCAAGACCTACATAAACAACCCCAATAATGAAAAGTACAATGAATATAAAGAGAAGAGAAATAATTCAAAATGCATAACTCAGAAAGTGCACGCAGAATCATGGGAATGCTTTATTAGCAATATAGAGTGCGACTTACATGGCAGACAAACTATCACTTACAAATTGATGAAATAACTACACAGACAAGAAAATGATCATCTGTTTGTTAAAAATATAGGAGAGATTGAATGAATGGATTGTTCATTATGAAAGTTTGTGGTATGATGATACTTCAATCCACATGTTACCTGAAGTAAATGACACAAAACTTGGCTTCCTAAAGACAAGTGGAGGGAATTAAAGGGACTTAAACCTAAGACCTCCAGGAAGAAACTGTCTCAGGTTTAAGGGGATAAGCAGACCCTCACTACATCAAAAACAGGTAGCAAGTGGATAAGG
Source organism: Schistocerca piceifrons (assembly GCF_021461385.2). Lineage (NCBI taxonomy): Eukaryota > Metazoa > Arthropoda > Insecta > Orthoptera > Acrididae > Schistocerca > Schistocerca piceifrons. The sequence goes on from NC_060149.1 coordinate 162,689,176, forward strand.
GAGGAATCAAAGACTCCCCCGTCCGCGGATAAGTGAGTTCAGAAAAAACCAAGGCAAGAAATAGGGAAACAGATCTATAGCACTGCAGTCTCAGTTTTTAGGATGGCAGTTATCTAGGAAGGCTATCCACTGGTGGCCATCACCTCGCAGCAGGAGGAATTAGTACAGATGGCCCCCTTTGAAAGGACGGGGGGGGGGGGGGGGGGGGGGGGGACACATGACACTAGCCCTGGGCCCTGGACCCAACTTCAGGAGGGTCTATCTAGATAGTGGTGCCCCCATTTTTGTCTGTGACAGTGGAATGGCTCAAGGACAAGGTGCCCATGATACCCCTGTGGGAAGATGCGAAGCTGCTGGTTAAGACGGCAGTGGAGCTTCTTAAGACTGCAAAGATATCAATATGGGTACCAAAGATCCTTAAGGAAGTCTCTCCTGAGACACTGTTCAAGGAAAATAGGGGCCCAGAACCCAAAAGTCCCAAGAGAAGAAACAGAAGATTGAAGAGTGATCCACAGGAAGGTTGCACCAGAAGGACGAACCATGGCAGTGGAGGTCAGAGAGAAGTAATTGACATAACCTTTAGTTCCATGATGATGGGCAGCTATGACAAAAAATGGCATGTGGTGTTGAAGCCATCCTCATTGGACCACATGTACATTAAATTCAAGCTAGAAATGGGAATCATGACCTATAGGAATCCCAGGAAAACAGACTGGGAGACATATAGGAGGGACCTTGATTTAGGCTTATCGGAAATTAAAACCTCAATAAGGAATCCAGTAGAATTTGAGGAAGTAGCAGAGGCTGTTACCTCTGCCATAGTGACCTCATATCAGGACAACTGCACAATCACTAAGAAGTGCACAAATAGGAGTGTGCCTTGGTGGAATAACAACTTAGAAATGCAAAGAACACAGGTATAGAGACTGTTTAATATTGCGAGACATAAAGGACAATGGGCTAAATATCGTGAGGCACTTGTTAACTAATCTTGCAATCAGACAAGCAAAGAAGGTATCCTGGAAGGCATTCTGTGAGGAAGTGAAGAGCATGGCTGCACAAGCCAGACTTCACAAGATTCTCACTAGAGTACCAACCAAACCAGGAGGTACGTTGAGGAAGGAGGGTGGGACAATACAAAGACAGCACATGAGATTCTGGAACTGCTCCTCAAAACTCACTTTCCTCAGTATGCTCTGCTGAACAACACAGTCCAGAATGTGATCCCAGAGAGACAATGGTTCTCAGGCACTCAAAGAGAGTACTGGGAATTGGCCAAGGAGTATGTGAACTTCAATAAAATCCAATGGGCGGTGGGAACATCTCAACCATTCAAGTCACCTGGCCCAGATGAAATCTTTCCAGCTCTCCTGCAACATGCAGGAGAGAATCTCATAAGAGTCCTATGCAGATCTTTTAGGGGGTAGCCTAGAAGTAGGAATCATTCCCAATGCTTGGACAGTAGGGAAGGTTGCCTTCATTCCAAAGCCAGGGAGAATTTATCATACCAAGGCCAAGGATATGAGACCAATCAATTTGTCTTCCTCCATTCTCATAACATTGGAAAAATTGGTTAATGTATATGTTGGGGAGAGGAGGCTAGTAAGGCACCTCTACATTCAAACCAACAAGCATATCGACCACGTAAATCATGCGAGTCATATCTCCACCAACTCACTGGAAAGGCGGAGAAAGCACTTCACTTACAAGGAATAGCCCTCTGCATCATCCTGGATATCAAGAGGGCCTTCAGTAACACGATCTTTGATTCCATGGTAAAGGCTGCAGAGGTGCCTGACCTGGGGACCACTATATGCAGGTGGACCAGGGCCATGCTTAGTGGAAGGAAAGTAGAGGCTACCATGACAAATGAAAAGATGGTAATTAACACCACTAGAGGCTGCCCATAAGGAGGAGTTTTGTCCCCTCTATTGTGGAATCTAGTGGTGAATGAACTCATTGAGGCAGATCAAGACCGAGACTCAGATTAAAACTGTGTGCCACACTGAGACTCCAACTCGAGTTTGAGTCTCAGTCTCGGTCTGCCAACAAGTTTCATATCAGCGTGCACACTGCTTCAGGGTGAAAATTTCATTCTGAAAACATCCCCCAGACCGTGTCTAAGCCATGTCTGCATCTATATATACATCCATACTCTGCAAGCCACCTGACGGTGTGTGGTGGAGGGTACCTTGAGTACCTCTATTGGTTCTCCCTTCTATTCCAGTCTCGTATTGTTCGAGGAAAGAAAGATTGTCAGTATGCCTCTGTGTGGGCTCTAATCTATCTGATTTTATCCTGATGGTCTCTTCGCAAGATATACGTAGGGGAGAGCAATATACTGCTTGACTCTGCAATATCCTTTCTTCCAGGAGTGCTAGTTCTGCAAGGCTCGTAGGAGAGCTTCTGTGAAGTTTGGAAGGTAGGAGATGAGGTACTGGCAGAACTGAAGGTGTGAGGACAGAGCATGAGTTGGGTTAGAGTGGTAGAGCACATGCCCATGAAAGGCAATGGTCTCGAGTTCCAGTTTTGATCAGGCACACAGTTTTAATCTTCCAGGAAGTGTCAAGTATTTCTGAGTTTATAAGTACTGTTTATAACATGTGTCAGGTCACAAAATAACATGTCTAATGTTCATACACTGATGGGAAAAAAACCACATGACCAAGGAGGAGTTGTGTAACATAAACTAAAGTTGGTAAACATTTTTCTACATCTGAAAGATTATGTCTATTCAGATTTCATGCCTGTTGCATAAGATTGGCACTAGTAGTCCCACTATGAGGATGCAAATCAGGTTTGCTTTAAATACACATTGTAATGGTCATGAGCACTAGTTACATTTGAGACTGGATGTGGTGTGTTCATATTAGTCAAGAATGTCTTTGAAATGACAAAGATGCCATTATCAACACCTCACCAAGTTTGAATGACGTCATGTAATAGAACTTTGAGGACCTGCATATTCCTTCTGCTGGCAGGAATGTAGCCACTGTACATGATTGCTGGCAGCAATGACCACAAGGATGTATGGTCGCAAGAAGCCCAGATTCCGGACAGCCATGTGGCACTACTGAGAGGACAGACCATCAGTATATGGCTCTGGCCCATCATACTGTATCTGCAGCAGCAAATTTAGCAGCATTTGGCACCACAGTGATACAACAAACTGTTGCAAATTGGTTACTTCAAGGGCAGCTCTGAGCCAGACAGTCTCTAGCACACTTTCCACTGACCCCAAACCACTGCCATGTGAGACTTCAGTGGTGTCGAGCAAGAGCTCACTGGAAGGCAGGGCAAAGGTCTGTTGCATTTTTCTGATGAAAGCTGGTTCTGTCTCAGTGCCAATAATGGCAGTGTGTTAGTTAGGAGGAGGCTATCTGAGAGTCTGTAACCAACCTGCCTGCATGCTAGACACACTGGACATACGCATAGAGCTATGGTCTAGGGTGCAATTCATATGACAGCAGGTGCACTCTCATGGTTATCCCATGCAACCTGACTGCAAATTTGCACATCAGTTTGGTGATTCAACCTGTTGTGCTGCCATTCATGAACAGCGTTCCAACAGGTGTTTTCCAACAAGATAATATTTGCCCAGGTACAGCTGCAGCAGGCTCTACAGTGTCTTAACATGGTACCTTGGTCCGCTTGATCACCAGATCTGTCTCCAGCCGATCACATGTGGGACACTATCCGGCAACAAATCCAGCATCAATGACAAACATTATTAAATGTCCCTGCATTGACTGACCAAGTGCAATAGGCATGGAACTCCATCCCGCAAACTGACAGCTAGCACCTGCACACACAATGCCTGCACGTCTCCATGACTGCATTCAATATTCTGGTAGTTACAACAGTTATTAATGTACCATCATTTCAAATTTACAATGCCCTGTGTCATGTTTACATTAACCTGTGATCTTGCAATGTTCATCACTTACATGTGTTCCATAGACAAATGTATTCCCAAAATTTCATTACTTTATATTAATTACTTTTTGTGTTGCAATTTTCTTTTTTCACCAGTGTACTTTGTAAAGCTGTTACTGCAAGTACTGTACAAAAATAAAGATGCTAAGAGAGTTCAAAATTTCACTGATGGTGAGTTCATCACAGAGCAAGCACAAGCTCTGATAGGACAGGGAAAGAAACTGTGTGTGTACTTATTGAAAAGAACCATCTGAGCACTGACCTAAGCCACCTAAAGGAAACATGGAAGACTAAAATCTAAATAGTTAAATGGGAAATTGAATCAAAAGGACCCATTCCCCTCCCCAGCACCTTAATCCCCACCAAGTATTAGTTTCAGTAATCACACAAACATTCACTGTAAACAGTTTGTTAGTTTCATTCACATTTCAAATTTACCTGCATTACAGAGTCCTCAAAACATGATGTGCACTACGTACAACGTAATCATAAGGTAGGCTAAATTTTAAAAAGAACAGCAACAATAACTGATACATAGTTTTGTTGTTCTGTGCTTCTTAAATGCCTAAATATCTACTCTCACAACTGCATGACCACGTATTTTGTTCAGTAGGCTAACACTTACTGAAATTCTGAAATGTACGGCAAAGATCAAGCCCACGTTAAATTGGAGTATCAATGTGTGAACAGTACTAATTTGTTAAGTTGGAGACTAAAGTGTTCTGCATGTTCCAATATTTCATTTCATTTAAATAATGTTATATAGCAACATTAAATTGTTTAATATTTTTTATAGTGAGTTCATGAATATCTTTAAATGACATACCAAACTTGATACAAATGGAGCCACCATTGAGCCAACACGTGCACACATTGATGAAGAGCCCACTCCAACATTACGAACTACGGTAGGGAACAGTTCCCCTGAATACAGATACACCGTTGGAAATGAGGTGGACATTCCAATGATCCCAAGGGCTGCCAAGAGTATTCCTGCCCATTCTGCTACACCATCACCTAAAAATGAATGAAAATAATTTATAAGAAATATGACATTTTTCAGCTGTCTCCAGGTTATCCTGTATGAAGAAATATCCCAACAGTTCCATTAAAAATTAAGCTCAGTTACCACATGTTTTTTAACTATACAGAAATGAGATTTGTTATGTAATGTATATGTTGTTGTTGTGTTGTTGTTGTTGTGGTCTTCAGTCCTGAGACTGGTTTTATGCAGCTCTCCATGCTACTCTATCCTGTGCGAGCTTCTTCATCTCCCAGTACTTACTGCAACCTACGTCCTTCTGAATCTGCTTAGTGTATTCATCTCTTGGTCTCCCTCTATGATTTTTAGCCTCCACACTGCTCTCCAATGCTAAATTTCTGATTCCTTGATGCCTCAGAACATGTTCTACCAACCGGTCCCTTCTTCTTGTCAAGTTGTGCCACAAACTCCTCTTCTCCCCAATTCTATTCAATACCTCCTCATTAGTTATGTGATCTACTCATCTAATCTTCAGCATTCTTCTGTAGCACGACATTTCGAAAGCTTCTATTCTCATCTTGTCCAAACTATTTATCATCCATGTTTCACTTCCATACATGGCTACACTCTATACAAATACTTTCAGAAACGACTTCCTGACACTTAAATCTATACTCGATGTTAACAAATTTCTCTTCTTCATAAATGCTTTAATCTGACTAAATTCCATTATCCTCGTTTTGCTTTTGTTGATGGTCATCTTATATCCTCCTTTCAAGACACTGTCCATTCCATTCAACTGCTCTTCCAAGTCCTTTGCTGTCTCTGACAGAATTACAATGTCATCGGCGAACCCCAAAGTTTTTATTTCTTCTCCATGAATTTTAATATCTACTCAGAATTTTTATTTTGTTTCCTTTACTGCTTGCTCAATATACAGATTGAATAACATCAGGGAGAGGCTACAACCCTGTCTCACTCCCTTCCCAACCGCTTCTTCCCTTTCATGTCCCTCGACTCTTATAACTGCCATTTGGTTTCTGTACAAATTGTAAATAGCCTTTCGCTCCCTGCATTTTACCCCTGCCACCTTTAGAATTTGAAAGAGAGTATTCCAGTCAACATTGTCAAAAGCTTTCTCTAAGTCTACAAATGCTAGAAACATAGGTTTGCCTTTCCTTAATCTTTCTTCTAAGATAAGTCGTAAAGTCAGTATTGCCTCATGTGTTCCAATATTTCTATGGAATCCAAACTGATCATCCCCAAGGTTGGCTTCTACTAGTTTTTCCATTTGTCTGTAAAGAATTCGCATTAGTATTTTGCAGCTGTGACTTATTAAGCTGATAGTTCGGTAATTTTCACATGTGTCAACACCTGCTTTCTTTGGGATTGGAGTTATTGTATTCTTCTTGAAGTCTGAGGGTCTCATACATCTTGCTCACCAGATGGTAGAGTTTTGTCAGGACTGGCTCTCCCGAGGCGGTCAGTAGTTCTAATGGAATGTTGTCTACTCCCGTGGCCTTTTTTCGACTCAGGTCTTTCAGTGTTCTGTCAAACTCTTCACGCAGTATTGTATCTCACATTTCATCTTTATATACATTCTCTTCCATTTCCAGAATACTGTCCTCAAGTACGTCGCCATTGTATAGACCCTCTATATACTCCTGTTTAGAACTGGGTTTTCATCTGAGCTCTTGATATTCATACAAGTGGTTCTGTTTTCTCCAAAGGTCTCTCTAATTTTCCAGTAGGCAGTATCTATCTTACCCCTAGTAAGATAAGCCTCTACATCCTTACATTTGTCCTCTAGCCATCCCTGCTTAGCCATTTTGCACTGCCTGTCGATTTCATTTTTGAGACGTTTGTATTCCTTTTTGCCTGCTTCATTTACTGCAGTTTTATATTTTCTCCTTTCATCAGTTAAATTCAATATTTCTTCTGTTACCCAAGGATTTCTACTAGCCCTCGTCTTTTTACCTACTTGATCCTCTGCTGCCTTCCCTACTTCATCCCTCAGAGCTACCCATTCTTCTTCTACTGTATTTCTTTCCCCCATTTGTGACAATTGTTCCCTTATGCTCTCCCTGAAACTCTGTACAACCTTTGGTTTAATCAGTTTGTCCAGATCCCATCTCCTTAAATTCCCACTTTTTTGCAGTTTCTTCAGTTTTAATCTACAGCTCATAACCAATAGATTGTGGTCAGAGTCCACATCTGCCCCTGGAAATGTCTTAGAATTTAATACCTGGTTCCTAAATCTCTGTCTTACCATTATATAATCTATCTGATACCTTCTAGTATTTCCAGGATTCTTCCACATGTACAACCTTCTTTTATGATTCTTGAACCAAGTGTTATCTATGATTAAGTTATGCTCTGTGCAAAATTTTAACAGACGGCTTCCTCTTTCATTTCTTTCCCCCAATCCATATTCACCTACTATGTTTCCTTCTCTCCCTTTTCCTACTCTCGAATTCCAGTCATCCATGACTATTAAATTTTCATCTCCCTTCACTACCTGAATAATTTCTTTTATCTCATCATACATTTCATCAATTTCTTCATCATCTGCAGAGCCCTTTGGCATATAAACTTGTACCATTGTAGTAGGTTTGGGCATCGTGTCTATCTTGGCCACAATAATGCGTTCACTATGTTGTTTGTAGTAGCTTACACGCACTCCTATTTTTTTATTCATTATTAAACCTACTCCTGCATTACCCCTATTTGATTTTGTATTTATAAACCTGTATTCACCTGACCAAAAGTCTTGTTCCTCTGCCACCGAACTTCACTAATTCCCACTATATCTAACTTTAACCTATCCATTTCCCTTTTTAAGTTTTCTAACCAACCTGCCCAATTAAGGGACCTGACATTCCACACTCCGATCCGCAGAACGCCAGTTTTCTTTCTCCTGATAACGACGTCCTCTTGAGTAGTCCCCGCCCGGAGATCTGAATTGGGGACTATTTTACCTCTGGAATATTTTACCCAAGAGGACGCCATCATCATTTAACCATAAAGTAAAGCTGCATGCCTTCGGGAAAAATTATGGCTGTAGTTTCCTCTTGCTTTCAGCCGTTTGCAGTACCAGCACAACAAGGCTGTTTTGGTTAGTGTTACAAGGCCAGATCAGTCAATCATCCAGACTGTTGCCCCTGCAACTACTGAAAAGGCTGCTGCCCCTCTTCAGGAACCACACGTTTGTCTGGCCTCTCAAGAGGTACCCCTCCGTTGTGGTTGCACCTACGGTATGGCTATCTGTATCGCTGAGGCACGCAAGCCTCCCCACCCACGGCAAGTTCCATGGTTCATTGGGGGGGGGGGGGGGGGGGGGGGTAATGTATATAGACCCACCAAAAGCTAAATGTCAGTCTCTATATTTCACTCTTGAAAAATCTTTCTCCCTTTTGATAAGCGTAAGACAGGAAGGAATTCAGTATGGGAGATATATGAATCTTTGGTTAACTGACAAGCTTTTCCTGTAAGTACTTACAGATAGAGGTAATGTGATGTAAGCACTGTTCCACTATGTAATGTCAACTTTCAATAATCCAAAGTTCAAGAGACATTAGAAAAAATTTGAATAATTGAAAGTTAGATTTAACAACAGCTTGATGGATCAAGGTTGAATCCCCTATAAGAACAAAGTTAAAAATAGTACTGTAGATTTCTTACCATTCATTTTGTCTTACAAAGGAAAGCAGAAAGTAACAACTGTAGCTCAGATTAAAACAAAGTTGATTTTTTATTCATTTTCATCAACTTTTGTTTATTTCAAATTAAAGGCACTTGTAAGTGGCCAAAAAGTACATAAGAAAATGCTGATTTATTTTGCAAAGAAATCTGGACTTTTTCCTGCTCCAATGACCTTCAGTGTGCTTGGTCAAGTACATTTTCATTTATGACCAAAAACAAAAATACATCATCTACTTGCATTGTACAAATGTATATGTACAATGTTTCCAGTGATGACTTTGCCCCTTTTGGAGTCATAGATGGAATCACCTCTTTTCTTCTCTGACATTTCATTTTTTGTCAGAATACTTAGCCTTAATATTTTTCATTCAGATCACCACAGCCATCCCCATGATCACCACAATGTACAGAATCATCAAATGTCACATTTTTGCCTGTCAGGAGGAAGTCCAAGATACTGTAGCAACACAAGTTCATTTTTCTGTTGTTGAAGTTGATTCTGCAATTTCTTGATGAATCATCATTTCTAGAAATATTTAAAATCATCATCAAGATAACATTCTTCCTTGCTTTATCAGCCATGTCATCACTGCCAAAACTAAAGTTGAGCCTCTGACCACGTTCAATGCTATCCATTACAACTTCTTTGTGAAATAAAGTTCCAGAATTCTGAACTATTTCATGGTCAAATGGTTATAATTTTTGGAGTGGTGTTCACAGGGAGAAACTGATGTTCATATTATCCAAAGGTGGTGGCTGTCTTTCTGAACTGTACATTTCTCCAGAAAAAGATCACGATTTGCTTAGAAGTCACACACTGAACAATTTTTTAGATTAAAGGGTGCCAGGAAACCACAGAAAGGGCATCCAGATAAGGGGGCAGGTAAAACACATAGTTGTAGAAATGATCAGTATTGTAGTTATAAATTGTCATAGCTGTGTTGTTAGAACAAACCAAAGACTGCAATTCATTGGCAGAACACTTAGAAGGTGCAACAGGTCTACTAAAGAGACTGTTTAAACCATGCTTGTCCACCCTGTTCTGGAATATTTCCGTGTGGTGTGGGATCCGCATCAGGTGGGACTAATGGATGACATCAAAAAAGTTCAAAGAAAGGCACCTCATTTTGTATTATAGCGAAATAGGGGAGATAGTGCCACAGACATGATATGTGAATTGGAGTGGCAAACATTAAAACTAAGGCATTTTCATTGCAACGGGATCTTCTCATGAAATTTTAATCACCTGTTTTCTCCTCTGATGGCAACAACATTCTGTTGGCACCCACCTACATAGGGAGTAACAATCATCACGATAAAATAAAAGAAATCAGAGCTTACACAAAAAAATTTAAGCGCTCATTTTTCCCCGCGCACGGTTCAAGACTGGAATGGTAGAAAGACAGCTTGAAGGTGGTTCATTGAACGCTCTGCTAGGCACTTTATTGTGAATAGCAGAGTAATCATGTAAAAGTAGATGTAGATGTTAGAATCTACTGAAAGCCAACCAGAATCAATAGATACATGCTTGCTATCTTACCAGGACTCTCAGCAAAGAATTCACTATTACACACTGACCAAGAGTACTTATCAAATTTGTAATCCAGACAATGTAATATCTCAACTTCGAAAGTTACCCACCACATTCTAAGCTAATGGATACAGCAAAGACTAGAAGCATTTCCAGAAAGAACAAATGTGACAATAATGAGGTGGTGGAAGAAGCACACACCATTTTTCCAGTTTATGTGCAGAATGTTACAGGTTGTGTGGTAGGAAATTTTTCAGTTAAACCAATCTAGCAGAACACCATCAAAATAAGAGACCAGCTGGGGTCCACCAAACATGCTGTTAATACACTGCATACACCAGGAGTGAAATCTGTCCTCACAGCTCATCTGACAGTTAAAATTCTAGAGAAAAGCAACTTATCTGCATTCACCTAAAAAAGAATGAGTGTCACATATGACATTGGGAAAAAAATAAATTTGCGGTGGCAGATCATATAAATGAATGTGGTAAACATATGTGGTTCAAGGAGACTGACTTTCATTGTTAGAAAACCACGTGAAATGAAAAGGATGGGACAAAAGTTGGTCTAGATAGTAGAGTCATATAGCAAGAACTGTGATGATGCTTAAGAAGCTCCCATCATCCTGGCTGTCAGCAATTGCCAAGATGTGGGCAAACTGCACTCATGAGGCTGCTGTATCTTGCACAGCTAGATACTTTCTTGAAATGTACTCAATGCACAAGCCATCCAAGCCAGCCACCACTCAGAAACTCTGGAGACAGCACTACAGTGCTAAAGCAGCTCTGTCTTTATTTGCCAGTATGGGAAAAATGACTCTGACAGTGAGGGTGAGTTATCACAGCTGTCCAAAATTGATCCAAACTTGGTGCTCACACTGCCAATGGTGCAGCGAGCTGTGAGTGGCCCACACAAGACAAACACTGGAAGGAAGTGATACCCTTGATGAGATTGCCATTTCAAACAATGAGAAGTTCAGCCTTCAGTTACAAAGTAATTTTTTTTTTTTTTTTTTTTTTTTTTGTTTACCTAGGTTTCCATGCCAATAATGGTATTTTCTTCAGAACTTATAAATTAACCCACACAGACATATATTAAACATTGAAATACATCATGAATCTAATGATTTCATAATAAGGAAAATTGTGATACTTACAAAAATTAAATTATTTTGAGGGCCAAACATTCGCCGTATCACAGAATAAAACTAATACAGAATAAAGATGCACAATCATAAGATTATGTCTATCAGTAATAAAAACAATAAGAGAAACATAGACGGAGCCACGCCAGGCCAGGAATAAGGGTCACACGTAAGCAAAAAGGAAACTAGGGGTCAGAAACAGTTCTGTGGTGAGGCACAGCCAGCACCCAAGAGCATGCACGAGTGCATGCGCAGGTGCTGGAGACAAACTGTCTTGAAATTACTTAGCACAACGTAAACTGTAAACAAAATGTGACAGGAAACAGTCCTGCATATGGGCAAATGCCTACCTATGGTACAGTACATTAAACAATTTTCCGAAGAACTAGCTACTACATCAGAGAAAGAAAATTTACATTGAAATATTATAATAAGAGAGCAAAACCCCACTACAGTATCTAGTAAATTAGTATGGGAGACTCAGGCATGCGAAGCATGAACTATCTTGAACATAAAACAGGCAAATTAAGAAACACCTTTGCAACTGGTGTCATTGCCAGTATGATAGAAAATCTATGGAGACACAATGTGCAAACACACTATAATAAAGGGGAAAAGCAGATAGGAAACAGCATCAGCCATTTGAAGTAGACCGTGGATCAACTCCACTGGAGTAAAAGTTGAAAGCCTTCGAAATAATTTCTATTTTTTAGTTGCAGCTGGTCATTAAGTACATTTTCTCTATCAAGAATAAGAGGTTTAAAAATTTGCAATTCTTCAAGGGTGTCTAACTTACATCCTTTGACTTCATTATGCAAAAGTTCTGCATCTTTTAGAGACTTGGGAGCATGGGCCATTTGAACAAGATGTTCAGCAAATATAGATCGTCATGTTACATCACCGCTTTTAGTCGGCAGATGCTCTTTAAGCCTAACAGACAGGGCCCTTCCTGTCTGGTCAATGTAATAACAGGGACAATCAGCACAAGTGATCTTATATACACCTGACAGGGAAGATTTATCGGTACCTTTATCAAGAGAATGGACCAAATTCTTTTTAAGGTTGTTAATGGTAGAGTAAGAAACTTTACACCCTAGGTTTTTTAATAAATGACCTACCTTGTAGGATATGTTACCTATAAATGGAACTGATATGTATTTCGTAGCCTGGTCTTGATTGTGGGTATCTGACCTGGAAAGGGTGGTAGTCTTCCTTCATGTTTTTTTGTTAAATAACTGTCTCAATATACTGGGATTATATCCATTACTTTTTTGGTACCACATTATACATGTTTCTGCAGGTTGTCTTCACTTTTTGCTAGCAGATCTGCATCACCTGAATAATAAATAATTTTTATTTCTGTGACTCCCATTCTATAACCACTATAAGCCAATATCTTCTTTATCATTTTGTTCCTGACTGAATTAAAAATTAGTAGGCTCAGACAATCACCTTATCTAATACTACTGTTAACTGGTAAACAGCTAGTTAATCTGGTGTCAATTTTCTCCTGGATAAAGTTGTTGGAAAAAAATGTCTCCAGTTGCTTTTATCAAGTTGAGAGGAATTCACCAGCTGTATATCAGGTTTATTACAGCTGTTAACTGAATCCTATCAAAAGCCTTCTGTACGCCTATGAAACAAAGGTAAGCTGGTCTTTTGTATGCAGTGAACGTCTCCAGCAGTTTGTGACACAAAATTAAAGTCAACTTAGTCCAAATACATATACATGGAATTTATTAATTGCAATTACAATCGCTGAAGCTTCCTTTTCCATCTGTGAGTAGTTAGAGTGAGTGGCAGCATCTTTCATGTATAGGTGATGCGTTTCTCATTAACATCATCAGTTCTATATGCCAGCACTGTACCAATGCCATATGGATTGTGGCCAGAACAAGAGGATGCAATTGTGAATAAGATCTAAGGGAGGGTGCCGAGTACAGCGTACACTTCTTCTGTGTGAAAGCATGCTCGCAAGCAGTCACCCATCTATACTAAATACATTTCTTATGCAACTGTTTTAGTGGATGCATGATATAGGTTGCTTGTGGGAGGAAATAAACCTACTTTCCCCCAAAAGCTTGCAGCTTCTGTTAAGTTTTGGGGACAGTGTAGAGTGTCAATAGATGTGGCACTAAAATTTCTGGGCTGGATCTCTTCTTTGTTTTTGTAGCTCCTGGCAAAGTTGTGATTTGTACAAGCAGAACTTTACCCCTGCATTATGTAACCTAGTAAATAGGGTGCTAAAGTTTCACATTAATGCCTGTGCTAAGTTGTCGAGACAGTGCAAGCAGGTATGGACATGATTAACTGTTCCAGGAATCTCTTGAAGATTGCTAGAGCAGAAGAGAACCCAAAAGGCAAGTGCTCATATTCATATAACATGAAGGGACGTAGATGACCACAATGCTTTACACTCTTCATCCATTGGGATCTGCAAATACACTCTCACAAGATCAATCTTAGAAAAATATTCTTCTCCAACAAGCTTTGTGAGGTGGTCTCCTGGATGTGGTATACATTAGGTTTCTACGTGTGCCCTGGCATTATTAATTGATTTATGGTCTCTGCGTAGCCAGAGGGAGCATTGAGTTCCTTTACCAAAATCGCCCCAGCCTTATGGAGTTGACCGAGTTCCTGCTCAACAGCTGTCCATAAGGAGACTGGAGTAGGTTGGACTTGGCAGAAATGAAGCACCAAATACAGACACAGGAGGTATGAGCTAGAAATCTGTCATCCTTCCCAGATCAGGTTCAAAGACAGATGAGAAAGTGGCAGAAAGTTCATAGAGTTCCTGGAAGAGAACTGTATCAGAGATGACCTGAGACTTGCTATTGATGGAGAATCCAAACAATGAGAAGGCATCCAGATGGAAAATGCATCCAACTGAGTGACTATCAACAACACACAGTGCTATTTGCTGTATGACCTTTTTGTAGGGTGTAGCGATAGTGAATTGACCCCAGAGGGGAACTGAACCATAGCCAAACGCTACCAACATATGGGAGATTGAGGCTAATTCTGAGGAATTCAGGGAAACACACATTTAGAGGCTTACCAAGGAAATTGTAGCTTGTCCAATTTGAAATTGTTGCATGTGTTCCCAACTTTGAGGTTTATAAACAACTTGTTAGTGAAGGGATCACCTTCGGGAAATACTGCCTGAAGTTCATGCACTTTTCCTTGATGCAGGCAGGGAACTGGGTCTGGTTTTCCTGACAGTTAGTGGCAGACTGTTTAGGAAAGTCCATCTTTTCCACAATGGGTGTAAGATGCCTGACAACCCTGACACTCCACATGTGCTGATGCTGTGGATCAGTCTGAGGATGGCAGAATGCCTAACTGCCCAGACCAACAGATTGTGATTGGTTGTTCCAAAACCATTGATACATCTGAAATTGACAAAATCTGACACTACCTTCTAGGAAGTGCTTTATAGGAATTTTATGGTACTGGGGCACAATGCAGCATCTGGAACACTGCCACTTCTTGTTACACCATGAGGCACTCATTTTCTGTCTTGCAACTTCGAAAGAATGCATGATTGTCAAAATATCTTCCAAGAATGGGTTATCTGGCTTGAGGGCTGATATGCAAACTTCTGGCTCAAGTGCCAATTGGTCCATTCCATCTCTAACTATGGAGTCTTCATTTAAGGTTTTCCATGCTGAGACCTCACAAGTGAAACTGCAGCAGTGACTCAACCCTTGTAAATCACTCACTCAGGAGCAACAAACGTTACCAGGCTGCTTATGGTATTGATTAAATTTTTGTCTTGATGAGATGATATGGAAGATTTAGTAATTTGAAAGTACCATGCACATCTTGAATACGCAGATGACGGTATTCAACAGAGGAACCAACTTCTTAAGTAACAGAAACATCTCCAGAGCAGCCTAAGACAGGACAAGCAACCATTGAAGATTGTTATTAGTGACTTTAAAGGCTGTGAAGTGCTGTTTCAGGCACTGTAAATGTGTGTCCCAATCCTGTTCGGCATTGTTAAAAGGTGGAAATGTGGGTGGATAGCTCTCTGTCTGGCAAGTGACTGCTGCGTGTCTTGGATGGGTACCCTGAATCTGTGGTCTATCTTTTAGGAACTGAATTTCTTGATGGAGCAATGCATTTGGCGGCTGACGTTGTCAAAAGTGCTGTTGGAACTGCTTTTGCAACTGCTGCTGCAGGAGCTTCTGTTGTTACAGAAATTTCACAAGCTTTATGTGCATGGTTTGATGCTAACCTTTCACACTGTCACCAATTATTATAATTGTGATTTGGCGGAAGATTTGTAATGAGTTGAAGAAACCCCTGAGGCTGAGCCAACCAGCCTGGGGCTGCCAACAGTGGAATGCTTAGTGTGGACAGAAGGCAACAACAAGGAAGCAGACAAGTGGAAACTGCATTACAGATAAACAAGTCTAGCAGGTAAACCCTCAGGAGAAATCAATGTGTAGCAAAGTATAATTCTAAGAAACAACAGTGCATTATGACTATGGATACAAAATGAGGTGAATATGCCACCGAGTGGTGTCCTGCTGTGCAGCAGAACTTATAGCCCAGCTGTGAGCTCTAATTTGCTGGCAAAATGGGTGTGGCGCAACTGCAAAGTGATGCTAGCTCTCATGAGTATACCAACTCTGCCTAGTGGCTGAGATCCAGTTCCATGCTATCCTGTGGGCTTTCAAAGTTGCTGAGCTAGGATGCCAGAGCACTTACGAATAACCCTGTACAGTAACACAGAAGGGACCAAAAGAGTAAGTCATGATGATCAATTACACAATAAATCAGCAAGCCACCCATAGAACACTCTAAAACACTATTCAATTTATTAGAATGTCTCACATGACACAGAAAGTTGGAACTGTCATAACATAAATCTAACCAACACCTAAAAAAGGAGGTCCAAATCAGATGCTAAACCAGGTGCCTCCCTGTTGTCATGATATAAAACACCATCATTTAAAACACAGCAATCAACAGTTAATCATACAGATTAGTTAGCCCTATCACTAAGTGAAGAACCAATTTGTTATAGGAAAGTGTCCTACCTAGAGGAAATCTGTCTGTAGCCTCATTTTCCCAAAAGTTTCTACATGTCCCAGCAACCAGCAGAACACCACTTCAATTACTGCCTCTGCACCTGGAGGGGGAATCCCCTGTTCTTGTTTGTCTGTTGGGCAGTTAGGGAGACCGATATTTGAAAATGTCTCATCTGCTCTACTGTCAAGCTCATATTAATCACCACCTCTCTAACTGGACATTCATTTGGTAAAGGAATCATGAGGACAGATGTGGCATATTCTACAGAACAGCTGATGAAATTATCTTACTTAGATCCATCTACAAATACTACAAAAAATTTGCAATGCTCATCTAAAATATTAACTTCAAATGTTTCCTTTGTGGTTTCTAAATAATTTTAATATTATCTAGGCCTGTTCAGTAACCAGTTAGGGGACTGACTCTACTCTTGGTTTACAATGGAAATTTGGGCCATGCAAGAGTTACTGGGTTCTGCTTTCCATGCAAGTTGAATAGCCTTGCTACTCATGGTCTGTTTGCCATGGATTGCTCCACTGCAGGATGAGCAGTTGTATGAGATGTTGGTGACTGTGATGTAGAACTTCTAGTATCTGTAATGGATTTATGTGTGATGTAGGCCTCATACATTGTTGGCAAACTCCAGAAACTGTTACATGCAGAGCTTCATGTAGCTTTCATTGGCATTGTAAACACCATGTCACTGTTGCTCCTTGTGAATAAAAGTGCTTCCCACCAATGGTCTCACTTGTCTTATTGGGGTCCATTTGTTTATCTCTCTTGCTATACACAGACCTACTATTATTGCACTTGGCTGTTATCAGAAACACACAGTGATGTCACAGTAAATAAGTGCAGTGGTGACTAAGGTAAATACTGTAAGCAAGGATAGGAATACAGCAAGAAGTTCCAATCCTATTGATATTTTATTATTCTTGCATATCTAGATTTCGGCTATACATAGTTCATAGTTATCTTCAGTGCATTTGAGTGAGATAACTCCCAGCAGTACATGTCGCCATATGATTTTACTGATTTAAAGCAGAGAGAGAGAGAGAGAGAGAGAGAGAGAGAGAGAGAGAGAGAGAGAGAGAGCGAGGATAATTACTGTGCTATTGACAACCTTGTGAGGCCTGGCTGTCAAGATTATTTGTGTATGGCTCCCGCTGCCACAGCCAATAGAATATTAAGGCACATAAAGTGCTTACATTCCACTCAGACTTCATACTGACACCAACAAGAGACACACTACATTTGTGTAATTTAATCCCAGGGAATGCTACTTGACATATGCCTGTACCCCAGTGCTTCCAGAAAGTGTAGCTAATGGCCAACAGTCAGCACTACAATTCTATGCTTCCCTGTAGTCTCATGCCTTGACAAGTTAATATGGCTGTGACCTTCACAGAGTCAGCAGTGTTTACGCTATTCAAGGTATTCAACCTTTGGGATACAGGTGCACCCTGATGCAGCGTAATCAGTATAAAAAGTTTCATGACTAACGTTCTTGATACATGTAAATATGATGTGAAATATTATTACATTTATTTTAAACAAGGAAAATATAACTATGTTAATTATGAAGCTTCAATTACTTATTATTTTAAAACAATTACAGTGGATGATTGGATATTTTCAGTAAATTGAGTTTTCTTTTAGGTGAAAGAAAGTGACATCTTGGAAACAACTTTCAGCCTTACCAAGAAGGAGATTATCATCAAAATACTTTGTATACTCATAACTTCACATTCAGGGATCCTTCATTCAGAAATCAAAGAATTTTGTGATGGTAATTCAGCCCCGTACAGATGTGATGGTAATACCATAGTCTCATAGAAACTTCAGCATAGCTTATCCTATGATTTCTACCCTTCCTCAAAAGCTGAAGGTGGCTGGGGAGGTTTGGATCACGTGATAAAAATCGATGCCTAACTCACTCTTGTCCTTTGTATAACTGTTTCAGGGTCACTAACCAGTCACATTACCTGACCTACATGATCTGTGAAATGAGAACACATTCAGGTAAGGAGACTGGGAAAAACTCCCTGTCTGAGTTAGGTAATGAATGAATTAGTGATCAAGAAGCTGGAAAGTTGATAGCCTTGGAAGGGAAATTTCCAGTATGCTTCAAAATAGTACAAGATGAACAATCAACACAGCAGGTGTCACATTTTCAACTGTTAGGCTGTGGTATTAGCTATAAATACGAGGGCTATCCACAAAGTACATTACATTTTGCAATGAAAAATAAATAAAGCATTGGAAATTTTTTTTATTATATACAGATAAAAGCCACACTTAAATACTACTTTTCTACATAGTTGCCATTTAAATTAAGGCACTTATCGCAGCGATGGACGAGCTTGGAAATTCCTTCATCATAAAATTCGGCCGCCTGTGCCTTCAACCATGTGACGACTGTCTTTTGGGACAGAAAAGGTGTGATTTTTGTGGATTCCCTGGAAAGAGGCACTACAATCAACTCTCAAAGGTATTGCCAAACTCTGCACAACCTCAGAAGAGCAATACAAAACAAGCACAGGGGAAAGTTGGGCTCAAAGATCTTGCTGATTCACAACAACACCCGGGCCCACACGGCAAATGCAACTCGTGAAGTTCTCGAATCTTTTAAGTGGGAGTTGTTTTCTCATCTGCCGTACAGTCCCGGCCTGGCACCGAGCGACTTCCACTTATTCCCAGCAATGAAGAAGTGGTTGGCTATGCAGCGTTTTGATGACAACGCACAGCTTCAAGAAGAGGTAACCTCGTGGTTGAAGGCGCAGGCAGCCGAATTTTACGACGAAGGAATTTCCAAGCTCATCCATCGCTATGATAAGTGCCTTAATTTAAATGGCAACTATGTAGAAAAGTAGTATTTAAGTGTGGCTTTCATCTGCATATAATAAAAAAAATCCAATACTTTATTTATTTTTAATTCCAAAACGTAATGTACTTTGTGGATAGCCCTCGTATGACAACAGCATCAATAACAAATAAGTTTCAAAGTATATGTGACAGCACAATACACAGAATATCTGGTGACAAAAAAAGGGAATGTATGAAGATAAAATTTTATAAACTAATTGGTACCCTTATTCTAACATATGGAAGTGAATCATGGACATTAACTAAGACAGACAAAATATGAATACCATCAGCTGAAATTAAATTCCTTCACATAAGTTCATTTATTCATTGTGTTCCACAGATCTCATCAAAAGTATTATCAGAGATCAAATACAAAACAGGATTATAGAGAAGAACTCAATATATATTGTATAAATGAAAAAAGGGGACCAAGGGTACATAAAATGGAAACAACATTTCAGCAAAATGGTGGGAAGATATTCATTAAACAAGTAGTCAGTTATAAAATAATTGGAGAAAGGGGTATGTGACCACTGACAAATAGATGGCTTATGTGAAGATGGAATAGGTTGTAAGCCTATTCTATGAAGTGAAGAAGTAATTATTGGTTAGTGATGTGTTATGATGCAAAAACATTTTGTGCACTCAAGGCAGAAGTCTACACTTGGAAGGGACCTACACCAGCTAGCATACCAGTGGGCAAGTGTTAATGCAAAAAACCGTGTTCCTATTTTCATGGAACCAACAGAATCTTAACTACAGACATCTGGTTTACATTCACAGAAACAGCAAAGAACCTTATAGAGAAGAAAATTACCATAGTTGGAACTCTGGAAACGAGAACAATGGAAGTGAGACATCTCCTCCCTTCTTCAATACAAGGGAGAGAGCCAAATTCTACAGAGTTCTGCTTTGGTGGACACCTTACCCTGTTATTGAACTGGCCCGCAGAATGAAAGGAAAGGAAAGGAATGTCCTAATGCTGTCAACCATGTGGAGATGAACCACATATAGTATATCTCCCAGAAATTATACCATTTTATAACTCTACCAAAGTATATGTTGTCATGTTAGACCAGTTATCTCATTCATATTCTTGTGCTGGGGCAACTCATTGTTTGCCTCTCTGCCTACTTCACAACTTATAACACAATACTGGATACAATTATATGCTAGTGTTGAGAGGGAGTGTTGCAGATGGTAAAGTAATATTTTAGGACAAAAGATCTTACCTAAAAATCTTGAATTTAGATATGATCAGACCATATATGTTAAGACCATTGGAAGAAGAGAACTCTGTCAAAACAGCAATGATATTTTAGATCTTCCAAAGGCAGAAGCAGCCCAAAGAAGACCAGAATCCACAACAAAGCAGTGTATTTTATGATAGAGATTGAAAATCCAGGATCAAATGTAGCATTTGTAAAAATATTATTTGTTTGGACCACTAATGGCAAGTGTGTGCTTCAGTGGTGTTATTTTTTCTATCTGGACATTTATCATTTTTTATTAAATATGATTTAAGTGTTTATTATATTAGTACCAAATAAAAAATTAAAACATTTATAAAGTCCTTTTTTATTTGGGGTATACCAGTATCTCAGTGTACCCGACCCATTGATAAAAATAAGTGTAGCATTTCAGGGTTAACATGGCAAGAGTGTGGGTGCTCAACACATGAGAAACTTCATATGTGAGGTTGTGCAAGCACTAGGCTTTTCACATGCCATCATGTCAAGGACGTATCATTGATACTTCTATTCAGGGAAAATAGCCACTGGAATCAAATACTGTAGAGAACAATGCATTGAGGGCAAGGGTTGCAGCCAACTGTCGTAAGTGTAACAGTGGATAGCCAAGGTACAAAAGAGAAAAATCATTTTCTAGTTCTATGCTGGACATCAACAAGTTCGAGCAGCCATACCATTTATAATGTGTGAAGGGACATGTACAGCACAAAAGTGTACAGGCCAACCTCGTCTGTGTCCGACAGAGACCACTGTACATCACAGGGTACAGAAACTAGCACACATGCTGGAAAACCACCACTGGGTGCTTAAATCATGTAAGAAGATTACTTCAACTAATCAGACACTGAACATTTTGGTATACACTGATGGCTGTGTACGTACATCAAAAACCGTGTGAGTTGATGCATCTCACTTAGCAATAGAATCACTATGTGATCAAAAGTATCCAGACACCCCCAAAAACATACATTTTTCATATTAGGTATATTACGTACATTGTGCTGTCACCTACTGCCAGCTACTCCACATCAGCAATCTCAGTAGTCATTAGAAATCATGAGAGAGCAGAATGGAGCATCCGCAGTCAGAACTCATGGACTTAAATATGAACATGGTCAGGTGACTGGTTGTCACTTGTGTCATATATCTGAATATAAGATTTCCACACTCCTAAACATCCATAGGTCCACTGTTTCTGATGTGATAGTGTAGGGTAAACGTGAAGGGACATGTACAGCACAAAAGCGTACAGGCCAACCTCGTCTGTGTCCGACAGAGACCACTGACAGTTGCAGAGGGTCGTAATGTGTAATATGTAGACATCCATCCAGACCATCATACAGGAATTCCAAATTGCATCAGGATCCACTGCAAGTACTATGACAGTTGGGTGGGAGGTGAGAAAACTTTGAATTCATGGTTGAAAGGCTGCTCATAAGCCACACATCACACCGGTAAATGGCAAAAAATGCCTCGCTTGGAGTAAGGAGCATAAACATTGGATGACTGAACAGTGGAAAAACATTGTGTGGAGTGACAAATCATGATACACAATGTGGCGATCTGATAGCACAGTGTGACAGTGTGAGTATGGTGAATGCCTGGTGAAATGTCATCTGCCAGTGTGTGTAGTGCCAAGAGTAAAATTCGGAGGCGGTGGTGTTATGGTGTGGTCGTGTTTTTCACGGAGGGGGCTTGCACTCCCTATTGTTTTGCACTATTGCAGCACAGGCATACATTTATGTTTCGAGCACCTTCTTGCTTCCCACTGTTGAAGAGCAATTTGGGGATGGCAGTTGCATGACAATAACATCCCTATAGTGGACTGGCCTGCATAGAGTCCTGACCTGAATCCTAGAGAACACCTTTGGTATATTTTGGAATGCTGACTTCGTGCCAGGCCTCACCAATTGACATCAATACCTCTCCTTAAGGCAGCACTTCATGAAGAATGTGCTGCCATTCCCCAAGAAACCTTCCAGCACCTGACTGAATGTATGCCTGCGAGAGTGGAATCTGTCAACAAGGCTAAGGGTGGGCCAACACCATATTAAATTCCAGCTATACCAATGGAGGGTACTACAAACTTTTAAGTCTTTTTCAGCTAAGTGTCTGGATACTTTTGATCACATAGTGTATCACAGAGCAAGTGGCAGAAGGGTTTTCATATGAACGAAATTTAGACAGAATAAAATGTGCTCCTCAAATGTTTGCTTCTTTTGTCTCTCACTGATGAATGACACACAGAAATCTACTAATTGAACATTTTCATTTCAGTCCATGTAAAAATATGAGCTACTCCATAGTATAGGGAGAAGGAGAACCCCTACACCTCCAAACTCTGAAAATTCAGAAGGAAGAAAACAATTAACTGCTACTTCATTTCATGGAGTAGGCTTACAGATTATTCCATGTTCACTAAAGCCCTGTATTTCTCAGTGATCATACACCCCTTTTTCCTATTAGTTTATGACTGATTACTTGTATAACTAATGTGCCTTCCCCCAATTTATTGATGTGTTGATTCCATTTTATGTACCCTTGGTTTATTTTTTCCATTTGTAAGATATATATTAAGCTCTTCTCTATAATATTGTTTTGTATTTAATGTCTGATAGTACAATTTGATGAGATCTGTAGAACTGAATGAATGAATGAATGAACTTCCATGAAGAATTTAATTTCAACTGACAGAACTCATCTTTTGTCTTAGTTAATGTTAGTGTTTCACTTCCATATATTAGATCAGGGGTAACCATTATATATATAAAATTTGAGCTTCATTCCCTTCTTCATTTTGTCACTAAATGTTCTGTGTATTGTACCACATAAAGTTCAAAACTTCTTTACTATCAATGTTGTTCTCATATTTACAGTTATGTAGGCGGTGGGCGCGAGAACTTCTGACCCCAAATCTGTAGGCGCCCAGGTGGTCCCGGTCACCTATGGTGGGCTGGATGGGTGAGCGGTGACCTTTCCAATTGTCAGGATGCTAGGAAATGACTGTGGACACGTCAGAAACACCGAAGAAACATTATTAATTTGTAACACCTTTATTCCCGCCGAGTACAATGTGGCCCGTGAAACACAGGCTGGCTGAGCTAGGTGATATCAACGACCTTCCCCGAGTCCTCACTGACTCGTAGCGATGACACCAGCTCTTAGTGCGGAGTGTACTCTATCCCACCCTGTCTTCTTCCCGGCTCCTCCTGGTGGCTCGTCTGTGGTGGACGGGCGGAACGGGCTGCAGTCCCCCCGTGTCGTCGGCTCACCCGGTTGTGACGGAGGATGCACAGGGCCTAGACCCCACACGATCTCGACGATGGCTCACTGATGTGGTCAGCATTGGCGGCGAGTGAGTCTGCCGCGATGTCTGCTAATCCTGGGTTGATGATTGACAGTGGCAGCAGAGAGGACCAGAGCTGGTACTGTCCCCTCACGTCTGCTGCTGGATGGGCCACCCTTACTGCAACATCTCCTTAATAAATAATAACATGTCGATCACCAAGCTGAGTGCTATGCAGCATCCCAGTACACATCTAACTGCAAGTCTAACTGCGAGTGCCTTGTTGCTATCAAAGCTTGCGTATTTAAAGGAAGCACGAGCAACCTCCTGACATCATGCTCATTTGTAATGAACGCATTCGTTCCACTTATACTACTGATTCATCTGTCGTACTCACCCCTTAGGTGTTTTTGCAACAGAGTTATGTGTTGTTATGGCAGACTTACGCAAAGTTGTGAAACGCAGTACAGCTGACACTATACCTCTGTCTTGCACTCTACGAAAGTCTCCATCTAACACAAAGCCGTGTGCTAAGCAATTCTCTCTAGCCTGTTGTGTGTAACCAGGCCATTGCCCCTGCGTGACAACACATTCTGATATATGTGCAATCCTCCTACCTCTTGGCTAACCTACTGCCTCTGGCTCTTGCCATAGGCAACGAAACTTTGACGATATTCCACGTTTCCAACTCTTTACTATTCCGTAACACTACAGTTAATATCACAGTCTAACATTTGAAAATATGACACCTGTTGCATTGATTGTTGATCTAGTATTATTTTGAAGCATACTAGAAATTTCCCTTTCAAGGCAATCAACTTTGCAACTTCTTGATAGCTAATTCATTCATTACCTAATTCAGACAGGTAGCTTTTCCTAGTTTCCTTAACTGAATGTGTCCTCATTTCACAGATCATGTAGGTCAGGTAATGTCACAGGTTAGAGACCCCAAAACAGAAATGCAAAGGACAAGAGTGAGATGAGGCATTTATTTTTATGACCTGACCCAAACCAGCCTAGCAATCCTTCAACTTTTGAGAAAGGGTAGAAGTCATAGGATAAACTGTGCTGAAGTTCTACAAGACTGTGGTGGTACCATCTCATTTATATGGGGCTGAATTGTGGGTCCTCGTTAACTGGAACAAAAAATAGAGTTCATGTCTCTGAAATGTGATATCTTTAATCAGTTGTTGGGGTTGACAATGAGAGACAGGAAGAGAAATGAAAACATAAGGAACACATGCAGCTTAAATGATAAAATCTTACAATATTGTCAACATTTGAGATGTCACATAAAATACAATCCTAGAGGGTTCCATAGAGAAGGTAGACCATTGAGTGGAGGAAAGAACTAGTCTGATGTGTGGAGTCCAACTTTGACATGGATATACTGGCATTATCACAAATTTCCACCACAGGAGTTGCATCTACAGCTGTAGTGCCTGATACTGGACATCAGTTTATCTCCTCCATATCAGTGGACTTCCACAACTACAAGAGATTCACTCATGGCTCTCCCTCATGGCTTCAACCTGCATCAAATGGGAAAGCTGAGTGGATAATGTGAACCTTTAAAACACAGGTGACAAAAGCTCCATATGCTACCACTTTGAAGAGTTTGTGCAGCTTAACTCTTGTTCACAGATGCAGCTCCATGAATCATAGCACCAATCACTGCTGAACCAGCTTCAGTTACTGCTAAAAATACCAAAGTGGTATAGCAGGCCATCACAGCTGACAACTGTTTTGCCCAGTTAACATGCCATCAGTGACATGGGGCTGCTGCGGTCTGATGACCTTGCACTATTTCCCCAACACACACTCTGGGAGGCTGCAGTACTGTGGCATATAGAGCATCTACTGCTTACAGTGATAATACCCTATCACAAGTTGTAGTTCCTTCACATGGGCCCTGAACTTACTTGAGTTCCATAGTTAAACTAGGGTCATCGTATCAGTGAGGTATTTCCTTATTATTATTCTTTCCTTTCTGCCAATGTGAGGGACCTTTGATGGTTCGGGCAGGAGCTGCAGCACCTTTGGTAATCTCAGATACACATTTACATTTATCATACTGTTGTCGGTTATCATGTCATCTCCATCTGCCAACACCAATTTTCTGCCAACAGATGGGGTGCCTCTACGGCCGATTCTGGACACTATCAACTCGCACAGTTATGGACTGGCCAAATACCTGGCGACACTATTGAAACCACTGGTGGGACACTGCAGTCATCACGTGAAAAACTCCGCGGATTTCGTTAGAATACTGAAGGACATCCGAATACAGAGTGATGACCTACTCGTGAGCTTCGACGTCACCTCCTTGTTCACAAAAGTACCGCTACAAGACGCCTTGGCGCTCCTTAATCGGCACTTCGAGCCTGAAACAGTGAAGCTCTTTGAATATGCACTTACGACCACCTACTTCAAGTGCAATGGAGAGCATTATGAACAAGTGGATGGAGTGGCCATGGGATCTCCCCTTGCTCCAGAGATCGCGAATCTTTATATGGAACACTTTGAGGAGGTGGCACTACAAACTGCTCACCGTAAACCCAGGCACTTCTTCCGCTATGTGGATGACACTTTCGTGATTTGGCAGCATGGCAGGCAGGCACTGGAGGAGTTTATGGACCACCTAAACGGCATACATGAGAATATAACCTTCACGATGGAAGTAGAAGAGAATGGCTGTATTCCATTCCTGGACATACTGATCAGGAAGAAAGCGGATGGCACGCTGGGCCATTCAGTATATAGAAAAAAGACACACACAGACCTGTGCCTCCATGCAACCAGCTGCCACCATCCGGCGCAACGCCAGTCAGTACTGACCACCTTGGTGCATAGGGTGCACGTCATTTGTGACAAAGAAAGCCTCTCAGACGAATTACACCACCTAAGAGAGGTATTTCGGAAAAACGGGTACAGTGAAACACAGATTGGCAGGGCCTTCAAGAGGAGACTGGCTGACAAAGTTCAGGAAGAGGAAGAGGAAGTTAACAAGAGACTCGCCTTTCTTCCATATTTGGGGCCCACATCAGCCAAAATCGGGAGGCTATTAAGAAAATCTAACATAAATACCGTCTTCCGACCACCGCCGAAGATGAAAGAGCTGCTGGGCACAGGTAAAGACCCACTCAAACTAAACACACCTGGTATATACAACACTGCCTGCGAATGTGGTGTGCAGTACATTGGTCAAACGCAGCGCTGCATCTCTAAAAGGTGCGAGGAACACATCAGGCATGTTCGACTTGGACAGATAGAGAAATCTGCTATAGCTGAACATAGCATCAAAGAAAACCACACCTTTGACTTCGAAAACACCAGGGTGCTATGCCGAGCCGGGAGCTATTGGGATAGCGTCATTAAAGAATCAATAGAAATACGGGTCCACGAGAACCTTGTGAACAGGGACGAAGGCTATCAACTGAGCGCGGCCTGGAATCCAGCATTAGCCGCAATATGCCAGGAATGCAACAAGAACCGTCCAGCTCACGAGACGCAATCAGAATGCTCTGACGGAGACACGAACGGCGCACCCGCTTCCCCCTCCACCTCGCCCGCCGGCTCCTCTGGACCCAGCCTCCCGCGGCCAGGTGGTGGGGGGCACACCGCAGGTATAAAGGGACCGGCATCCGCAAAGTCTCGGCACTTCGCCAGAAGATGATGAGTATGTCACTCGTCGAAACGTCGCTGTTTGAAGACACCGCCACCCGGCTGGAAGCCCGAGAACTCTTCGCCAGCTGTATACGCCGGGAAAGCATACATTCACAGATGGCTCATAGTCTCCCCAACACCATTTCAGATTGTCATAGGCTTCATTGAAAGTGGCCAAATTTTCATTGATACTCTTATTGAAATGCATGCACATTTACAAAGTTTGATACTGAGTTTTGATAAATTTGTGTTCCTTGGTGAATTTACTTTGAAGGGCAACTTCCTGACAACAGACGTGAGTGAGACAAGAAGATTGGTAGCTGCTATGCATTAGACAGTAGCTTTGCTCTCTGCATATGGTATTATTTTAGTTCTACTTATTTGTTGTGTAATTCATCCATTGATACATATAGGATTTGTCTGTACTACACAGGGAATTCGTGTTCCATTACAGATGTACCATATTTTCTTGAACTCACATAGGCCTTGCACATAAAGATGATGCTGCTGATGTGTTGTCAATATTATTAGTGAAACTGTTTGAGAATGTGGAGCAATAATTTCAAGTGAATATATATACTGGCAACACTAGTGAACTGAATATGGATTTGATGACAGATCAGCTTTTTCAAGTTCTCTTGCTTAATTACATCCCTAACAACTGTCCCTCCTTCATTTCCCCATTCTTATTTGTAGTCACTAAAGTCTACTGATACTGCTTTTACTTGCAGCCATTCTTCCTTACCTGTTACTTTGATTTTGTTTATCATGTAGATAGGAAAAATTCCATATTCAGTTTCAAAAAGACAGAATTTTTCTTTTCTACAAAATAAACATAACTGAAGTCTACTGGCATTATATCATGTCATACAGTAACACCTTATTAATTAGTTTGCTATTTTTTTTTTTTTTTTAAAAATGTTAGATGTGGTACTCTCTGGGTACTTTCATGAAGTCAGTGTGATGACTGATGTTGTAACACTTTTTCTACCATTTAAGTAACACTGTGCACATTTTAACAGATTTAAATGTATCTGCTACACCACCTGGTACTTTCCGATTGTAAAATGAGGAGAACTTTTCTGCCTTCTTCATGATAATAAATACATTCAGAGCAACATATATTCTGTTACCATTGTTATCTAATCTTGCTTATAAAATGTAAACAAGAAGGCACTATGCTCAAGCTTTTTTATGTTTTGGGGTGTTGGTGTTCCAGTGGTCCACACAAACTGAGGAAATTTGTATTATTTGAATCTACCGGTTCCATTTCCACACTGCAAAATGTTGGCCAAGGCATAAATCACCAGATACTCCATACAAGCATAACACAACTGAACTGAGACACATGCTCCAGAATTTGGGCAGTAATGACTGTTTCCCCTTGACAACCATTTACCCGATCAGCACACAATGTATGTTGATTTTGAGGTCCTCTCAATGTGGCAGATTAAGTCAAAATCCCTGTTCCCTGTAACGTGTAATATTCCAACACATGAGGAAGTATGTTAAGAACTTGCAGCTATAGAGGACTAGCAGCACTCACCAGCTGCCACCTCCTTCGTTCTACCTTCATAAAACAAATGCAGAGCCAAGACTGGTTCAGTTCCTTGAGATACATAATTCAATTTTTTTGTACAAAGTCACCACTTACCTCGTGGAACCACCATGACAAGTAGACAAGCTGCAGCAGCCAGCATATGACCTCCTATTAATGTATTTCGTCTGCCAAATTTGCCCATACAGTAAATACAAATGAATGGGCCACACATTTCAATCACGCCTGAAAATATAGAAGAAAATGCAGATTCAGAAATAATCAGTCAGTATCACATAATTATTCTATAATTCAAACAGTTTTAAATCCTCATAGAAATGATGGTTTAGCGTTCCAAGATGTAGTTACCACTTGCTCAAATTATCATTTTATCCTCTGTGAATTATTCTACTGAATAGAAGCATTTCTCCCACAGAATCTGCTATGGCCTTGTTTTTAGTACCAATGGCTCCAAGTTAATATGTTTTTGCCCATGAACTACTTTTATATTGTCATCCCCATATACTGTGGAGTCCATGCATGTAATTTCAGTTGGTGCATGGGTAGCATAAAAATACTTCCCGTGTTATATTTATCCTTGAATAATTTTTGTCTGCATTTTCTTTGGGCCTTTGTCCTGCTTCAACATGGGGGGTCAGTAGTGTTTCTACAGATTTGGCAGTGTTAGTTGCAGAGGGTGGCCAGATGCCCTTCCTGTTGCCGCCCCAAACCCCCTGAGATGGCATTAGTGTACCCCAGCTGTCCACGTCTAGTGCAAACCAGTAAATAGTGTAAACTTTTTCAAATGTCTGCAAGTTGTGTAACTGAGGACCAGCCCGGTATTCACCTAGTGGGATATGGAAAACTGCCTAAAAGCACATCCAGGCTGGCTGGCGTACCAGCCCTCATTGTTAATCTGCTGGGCGGATTCGACCCGTGGCCAGCACATCTATCTGTGTTCAGGAAGCAGCACATTCACACTCTCGGCTACCCTGGTGGGTTGTGTAGGGAGATTATAATTTCATAAATATATGTGCAGGGAACAGAGTTTCCATTGTCGGAAATAATGGATGACAAGATTCTGTTCGCCATTGAGTACAAACATAATTGACAGTTTTCTTCTGCAGTTTTAGTATTCAATATAAACTATTTGAACTTTCCCAAGAAAATTATACCATATCTAATAACAGACTCCAAGTAACTATGATGTGCTATTTTTCATGTATTCTAGTCAGTAAAATTTGCTAGTATTTGCACTGCAAATACAAAACTGCTTAGTTTGTTTGATAGGAAGTCATATGTGTATTCCATCTGAAGTTCTTGTCCACATTTTGTTCTACAAATTTGATCGTGTCAACTTCTTCCATAAGTTGGTTGTTATGTTGTATTTTAAGTTCCACATATTTAAAATATTTGGTTTTGGAATGTACCATATGGGCCTTTGCAATGCTCAGTTTCAACTCATTTAACTGGAACCAGTTTTCTAGGGTATCAGTGAGTAATTATGCCACTAGTGGCAGCTGATCAAAGGAGGCAAGGGAGACCAGGCCTCTTCACTTTTCTGTGGTAGAAGTAGTGGTGGTGGTGGTGGTGGTGGTGGTGGTGGTGGCAGAGTTGGTGGTGGTGGTGATGGTAGCAGCAGCGATAATTATTTTCACAATGAATTATTAAGCACTTTTGTAAGTGAGCACAAAAATGTTAGTTTGTGTTATTCCTTTTAAACTGCCAGAACTTGAGATCAAGAGAAAGTGCATAAGCTTAAACCTAACCAAAGGTCGACAGATGTGTGAAGCATAGTGCAAGGAGACCAGATACATGCCAGGTGGCCTGTAAATGCTAGGTTGCTATGGTAACCATGACAGCACTACTAGGGACAGAAGATGGATTACAAGCTCTTTTAGCCATGTTGGGTATGTTTCTGCATCATGGGAGGCCTGTAACTCTGGTGCTGCTTCTCTAGATTTTCCTCATGTCCGTTGCACCTTTGCAGTAGTTGTTCCATGTGCAGTGAATACTTTTGAATCCCTATCTTGTACAAGTACTGATGTAACATTTTCAAGTGAATACATCATTCCTTCCTTGTAGAAGATGTTGTTTCCAAGAAGGCGATAAACTGAATGACATGAAATTTATTGAAGAAATGACATCCAATGCTGGAACTACATCTTCAGAAAGATAAGTTCAAAACAGATACTTTGCAAAGTTCATGGTATGAGCAACGGTTATGTGTTAGTACTACAAAAAGGAACATTATTCTGCTGGTCAAGTTTGCCATTAAGCATGAGAAAAACTGTGTGGTATGCCGAGGGTTTTGACAGTCTGAAGAATCTGTCTAGAGGTTTACCAATGCGTGCTTCTTCTAATGTTTTATTTCATACAAAGAACTATCCAAATAAATGTTTAGCATTTCAAAAATACTCATTGAAAATCACTGTCTGAAGAAAATCAGACACAACAATGAAGTGAAAGGTAACAGAGACAATATTAAAATTCTAATCTAAATGTCATTTGTGTAAGCAGGAGCTAGCTTCAGAGGTCATGACAAGACAGTCGATTCCTTGAGTCATTCTGGAAATTTCAGACCCATTTTTAACCTTGTGCTAAACAGAAATGAAGATCTGAAAGCACTGGAAGAAAATGGACTATCTCCAGGGATATTTGAAAACTATACAGAATGATGTGATTGAATTTATAAATGAGGAGATTTGTGAATATATACATTTAAGTTATGATAGAACCTTATTTTATGTCTGCATTGTATACAAAGCAACTGACTTTTCAGACACATCACAATGTGCCATTGTTGAGAGACTAGAGGACTCCAATAGCAACATTCAAGAACATTTTCTTGGTTTTTATGATTTTAGAGAAGCTATGAGTGCTGCTGCTTTATTCACTGTGCTGAGTGGAATGTTTTGGAATTATGATACGAAGAACAAACTGGTGGCCCAAACCTATGGTGGTGTTTCCTTTTTGGCAGGAGTTAAATGACCTGCAAGCTAAGATCCATGACATTCTCCCTCCCCCCCCCCCCCCCCAAGCACCTTTTATTCACTGTTTCACCCATCAATTAAATTTAGTTCTGCAGCAGTGTTTTTCTTGTATAAAACTAGTAAGAATTTTTCTCCCCATGCCTCAGAGTTCAGTGTGTTCCTGCTTTCTTCCACTAATCTTCCAAACATGCAATAATTCTTGACATTACTGGTAAACACATTCCTTCAAAGAGTGAAATGTGATGGACCTTTAACACCAGAATACATCGATGTGACAAAAGTCAAGGGATACCTCCTAATATCATGTTAGACCTCCTTTTTCCTGGTGTAATACAGCAACTTGATGTGGTATGGATTCAACAAGTCACTGCAAGTCCCGTGCAGAAACACGGGGCCATGCTGCCTCAATATCCATCCATAATTGCTGCCTCTATAGCCATGCATAATTGTGAAAGTGTTGTCAATGTAGGATTTTGTGCATGAACTGGCCCCTCAATTATGTCCTATAAATATTCGATGGGACTCATGTTGGGTGATCTGGATGGTTAAATCATTTGCACGAATTGTCCAAAATGTTCTTCAAACCAATTGCGAACAATTGTGGCACAGTGACATGGTGCATTGTCATCCATAAATATTCCATCATTATTTGGAAACATGAAGTCCATGTATGGCTGCAAATGGTCTCCAAGTAACCGAACATACCCGTTTCCAGTCAATTACCAGGTGGCAGTAGTGGTAGCGGCAGCAGCAGCAGTGGCCCTAGTAGTAGTGGTCATGAGGAATGCTAGCTATGCAGTCATTAAAAGGGAAGAAAGGGGTTTTCCAGTAGGTTTCTTGCCCTCCCCACAATTTAGGCCCATAATCTGTCACTGTAAGCCACAAATTCAGAATTTGCTTTCTTTATTATACTTTCAATTATGGCAGTCCTCTTTTTTTTGCACCCCACACACACAAGTAACCTTTTGTATTTTCCCTCCTCATAGCAGGTTTATCCATCTTATCTGACTTCTGAGTGTGCTGCTTTCCCAACCTATTTCCTTTTTCTTCTCTGAGGGACATTCCCAGTGTTCAAAAGGCTAGGAATGCCATCTAGTTATTTTTCTATCAGCAACACTAGGAGTTGCATTTCCTGAAGGCAATTATTGCCCAGTAAGTATTCAGTGTGGTCAGAAACAACCTGAAAAGCTTGTAAGGGATTTGCAGAGTAGCTACTTCTGAGAAATAACTATTACCAAAAAAATTCAATACATAGTGCTGTTTCCAATTTAATTAGCACTGAAGGTAGCCAATCAGGCTGTTGCATGCAGAAGTTCAAGAGGCCCATCAGAGATGGCATCACAATGTGCTTCATTTGGTTCCCTAAAAGCGCACAAGAGAGCTATACAAAATTTGGACACGGGATGATGATGAGGGTCAAACCCAAGCCCAAAGCTGAGCTGTCTCATGCATTATTATCTATGGTATGAGACCAACTGATGCGAATTTTATCTGGTAGGACACTTGAGTTAGCAGACTGAATGGCTCGATTGGCTAAGTTCAATGCTAATTAACTCTGAAGTGAATGAAATTTCCACTCTGCAGCAGAGTGTGCACTGATACCAAACCTCCCGGCAGATTAAAACTGTGTGCCGGACCAAGACTAGAACTCAGGATCTTTGCCTTTGGCGGGCAAGTGCTCTACCATCTGAGCTACTCAAGCATGACTCATGACCCATCCTCATAGCTTCAGTTCACCAGTACCTCATATCCTACCTTTCAAACTTCACAGAAGCTCTCCTGTAGATCTTGCACAACTAACACTCCTGGAAGAAATGATATTGTGGAGACATGGCTTAGCCACAGCCTGGTGGATGTTTCCAGAATGAAATTTGGCAGGTAGGAGATGAGGTACTGGTGGAATTAAAGCTGTGAAAATGGGTTGTGGGATGTGCTTGGGTACCTCAGATGGTAGAGCACCTGCCCGCAAAAGGCATAGGTCCCAAGTTAGAGTCTCTGTCCAACAACAATTTTAATCTGCCAGGAGGTTTCAAATCTGAAATGGTGCAACATATAAAATTGTTTTCTTAATGATTGTTTCTCAGCACAGCCTGGCCAGAAACACCCTTACAAGCTTTTCAGACTGTTTCTGACCACCCTTAATACTTTAAAGTATTGACCCATATTACAATTTTTAATTTCTATTTCTTATATAGTGAGTATGGCAACTTCATCAATAAAACAATTTTAACAATTATTTAATGCAGTGAAATAGTACTATTCTCACTGGAATGAACCTCATGTTCTCAGAACCTTCACAGTTTAACCCACATGTTTGATCCCGTATAAATTTTGGCCTGACTTGTGTTAATTTTCTTACTTAAGTTATATATTTCTTATCTGTAGATATTTCTGAAAATATTTGGTTGTCAAAAAACTGTTTTTCCAATAATATTTTGTTATTATTCAAATAAATCCATTTTGGAATATTGGTCTTGTACCATGAAAATAGTAATCAAGATATCAACTTAATTATCAAAAAACAATCATTGATAAGCGTCAGTTTTTATGCAAACAAAATTTCTATCTTCATTTATAATTTTTCTA
This sequence comes from Schistocerca piceifrons, assembly GCF_021461385.2. Lineage (NCBI taxonomy): Eukaryota > Metazoa > Arthropoda > Insecta > Orthoptera > Acrididae > Schistocerca > Schistocerca piceifrons. The sequence continues at coordinate 162,723,697 of NC_060149.1, forward strand.
ATTTCAGTATCAATAAAGAAATCTATTTTATAAAATACCAGGAAGCTACTTTTTCATATTGTCAAAATATGCAATGTTTGTTATTAACCATTAATGCTACAAGTTTTCACTTAAATAATTATGTTAAAAAAAACAAGATTTAAATGAAATCTTAAAAACACTTTAAGTTAAGGCAGTCCATGTTAATACTAATTTGGACTATATCCTGCTCTAGAAGGTACTTAGAGCTGGGTTCATAATAGATATACAAATTTTTTGGTGCCAAGTGCATCATAGTGGGTTTAGCAACTATTGAGTTTGATACACATTGTTCTCTGATCAATTATGTTCTTTGCATGGCTCAGGCAAGTTGCACAGTGTATATTTAAAAACTGTCAAACACGCGATGGTAAATTACATTACAAGAACATGCAAGTACAAGAAGAAAATGGTTAAAATCAGCATAATGTTCCAGTGGCTCATCATTTAAACAACCCTGGATGAAATCTTTACAATACGCTATACAGGAACAAAGCTACCAACCCTGACACTGAGAACAACTTTGCAAGATAAGTAAGGAGGATAGGGAGGGTTGGGGCAGTGGGAGGTTTGGGTCATTCATTTTAAAACTTTGTGGTTGGTGTTACTGGTTCAGCTTACTTCTATAATCTTTGACTTTAAACTATTTATAGATGCCACATTTAAATTTCGCCAACTGACTTGACTTTAGATACAACAGGTAAGTTAACATGAATTTCTCTATCTAAAGTAAAAAAAAATGTTACTTTTACGTCAATACACAGTGAAGTAACTAAATTTACTGAAGTGCATGTATTATTATAAATTCCTCATTAGTTTATCTTTGGAATGCAATATGAGTTTTTGTCATTACATAAATGAAATCCAGCATTTTAATATCAAATAGAGAAAAAGGTAACCAAGGGAGGGTCGGGCCACTATTGTCCCAATCCTCCCTTATTAAAAGTTGATATTCCTTTACTATTTACAGTTTGTTTTGGGAGCTTATCATCAATATGCTGCTTGTATACAAGAAAAGGACAGACAACAGACAAACAGCCACACAACCACTAACCCAGATAGCAATATAATCTACTATAGAAGCAATGAAAAATGGCAGATGGTTGTGAGAGACAGCAAAAACCTATGGAATACTGAAATCAATCCTATCAACATATGCAGTAGACTGTGCTAGTAAATTCAATCATACTGACAAATACAGTTCTCTGTATAATCATTCACAAGTCTTCATGAATGAAAAAGAGCCCATGCTAGCTCAGTATCTAATTGCAGTTGTCAAATTAAATTAGGGATTAAATCTAATTGTAGCTAGGAAGCTTGCATCTCAGTTTGCTGTTGTAAACGGAAAGTGTCACTCGATACCCAAAGGTTGGACACCTAATACAATAGTAGGAGGAGATTAGATGAAAGGCTTTATGAAAAAAACAAAAGACTGTCACTGTGAAAACCAGAAGCTACTAGTCTTTCTTGCAGGACAATTATCAATAAAAAGAATGTTAGAATTTTTTTATAACGTGAGATCTGTTTTAAAAAGATACAATTCCGAGCAAAATTTCACATACAATAATGATGAGACAGCCTTAACTACTGTGCAAACAGTACAAAATGTAATTGCTGAAAGAAGTGAATCAGGTAACATCACCAGAAAGAGGTAAATTGTTAACACTTTGTGCTACAATTTTAGCCAGTGGAACCTTTGTTCCCCCATATTAAATTTTTCCTAGAGTCAACTTCAAAAAGCATATGCTCAATGGTTCTATACCCTGATCCTGAGGTTCTTGGAAATCCTTCAGTATGGATGAATGCCAGAAATTTTATAGATTACTTGCATCATTTCAAGAAATGTGCTCCTCCAACAGCAGAAAACCCAACACTTCTTACATTTGACAACCATGGATGGAGGAGGAGTTGCCACATTTATTAAAAACTGCCATAAATTCAAGAACATTGACATTAATAAATTCTGTTCAGAGCAGCATCTAGAAGCATGTGCAACAGAAGTAGAGTTCCATAACAGATCCTATATAATAGTAACTATTTACCAAGCATCTGCAGGAAATTATAATCTATTCATAAATCATCTAGAAGCTCTTCTGGGTTATTTAACGGGAAGAAACAAAGAAATTTTGATTGCTGGTGACTTTGAATCAGATTTTCTAATTCAATCTTCCAGTAAACATTTACTGCAGTTAGTAATGTTGTCTTTCAATCTAACTCACACTGTAAACTTTCCAACTAGGATCACTAAACCCTCAAGGACAGCCATTGATAACATTTTTATAGACAAATCAAAGGAACAAAATCATATCATAAAACCTGTAATAAATGGACTATCAGATCATGACATGCAGCTCCTTGTTTTAGATGTAAATTCTAAGCAGATTATCAAGACTGCTAAATCTGAGCACAGGAGAGTATTCAATCACCCAAAAATTGAGTGTTTTAGAAAACTGCTCAAAGATATGAACTGGAAATATGTTTATAGTGCTCATGACGTGAATGAAAAATATAACACATTCATGAACAATGTCAGTACCATGTTTGAAAACTGTTTTCCTCTAAAAGTTACTCAAATTAAACAGAAGTCTATAATAAAACCATGGATCACACAAGGAATAAAGATTTCCTGTAAGACAAAAAGGAAAATGTATCTGTTGACCAAGAATAGCCCCAATGCTGATGATTTAGCTGAATACAAGGAATACCGTAAAATATTTAAAAAAAGTAATTCAGACATCTAAACAAATGCACTACGAGAAGAAGACAGCAATGTCAGGGAACAAAATAAAAACAATATGGGATATAGTGAAAGAGGAAACTGGTAGAACCAGAAAGGAACAGGAGAAAATAGCACTAAGGGTAGATGACACATTAGTAAACGATGGGCATAGTGTGGCAAATCTATTTAACAAGTACTTTATATCCATTACTGATAGAATGTGATTGTCAGGATCAGTGAATAATGCCCCTGAATATCTGAAACTAGCCTTTACAAATAGCTTCAGGTACATGAATATGTCACTCACTTCACCGAACGAAATAACTTCCATAATAAAATCTTTAAAAACAAAGCTTTCTAGTGGTTACGATGAAATATCAACAAAGTTAATTAAGGCATGTTCTTGTGAGTTTAGTACAATTCTAAGTTACTTGTGTAACCAGTCAATTATAATTGGGACATTTCCTGACTGGCTGAAATATGCAGATGTTAAGCCTCTATTCAAAAAAGGGGATAAAGAGATGTCATCAAACTAAAGACCAACTTCACTTTTGCCAGCATTCTCAAAAATTTTAGAAAACAATGTACAGGCAGCTTCTCAACCATCTGACCACAAATAACATATTATCAAGAAAACAGTTTGAATTTCTGAAGGGTTCTAATATCGAAAAGGCTATTTACACCTACAGTGAAAATGTACTTAATTCATTAAATAACAAGTTACAAGCAGCAGGTATTTTCTGTGATTTGTCAAAGGCATTCAATTGTGTAAACCACAACATCCTTTTAAATAAATTAGAATTCTATGGTGTCACGGGAAGTGCTGCAAAATGGTTCAAGTCATACCTCGCTAACAGGAAACAAAGGGTGTCAGTGCAAGGGACTAGTGAATTAAGTCATCAGTCATCATCAGAATGGGAAGAAATTGCTTTTTCTTGTGTACATTAATGATCTCTCATCAGTTACACTGCCAGAAGCAGAGTTCGTTTTGTTTGCAGATGACGCAAGTATTGCAATAAATAGTATGTCGAGTGTAGTTCTAGAAAGATCTGCTAATGATATTTTCATGGATATTAATAAATGGTTTAAACCCAATTCACTGGCATTAAACTTCAAAAAGACTCACTATATGCAATTCAGAACCTGTAAGAGGTTTCCACCCAGCATATGCATAAAGTACGAAGAAGAGCAGATAGAAGCGGTTGACAGTCTTAAATTCCTGGGATTACAACTTGATAATAAATTCAGTTGGGAGGAGCACACCACAGAACTGCAGAAACGCCTTAACAAATCTGTATTTGCAATTCGAGTGTTAGCAGACACAGGTGACATAAAAGTGAAAAAGCTTGCATACTTTGCCTACTTTCATTCCATAATATCATATGATATAATATTTTGTGGTAACTCTTCAAGTCAAACAAAAGTTTTCAGAGTCCAAAAGCGTGTAATACGTATTATTTGTGGAGTAAACTCACGGACGTCTTGTAGAAACCTCTTCAAAGAACTGGGTATACTAACTACTGCCTCTCAGTATATCTACTCCTTAATGAAATTTGTCCTAAATAATATATCTCTTTTTCCAACAAACAGCTCAGTTCATACATACAATACCAGGAACAAAAATGGTCTGTACAAGGACTTAAAGCACTTACTTTAGTTCAAAAAGGGGTCCACTACTCAGGAACACTCATCTTCAATAATTTGCCAGCAAACATAAAAAATTTAGTTACAAATAAAGATCAGTTTAAAAGGAGCCTGAAAGACTTACTAGTGGCCAACTCCTCCTACTCCATTGATGAATTTCTTAATAGAAACAAATGATGTATTGAATATATTCATACTATTAATATTGTTATTTCAGCTTTTTTAAGTGACATGTTCCACATGTATGAGGGTCTCTTCAACACAGATCTATGGAATGAAAAAGTAATCTAATCTAATCTAATCAAACCATGATAGCCACATTTCAATTGAATCCTTAAATTTTTGCAGAGAGAACCACATTATGATTCTCACACTGCCTCCTCACTGTAGTCATAAACTGCAGTCTTTGGATGTATCTGTGTTCAGGCTCCTGAAGAAATGTAACAACACTGCCCATGACTCTTGGATGCTATCCAACCCAGGAAAAACCATTTTTATGTACAAGCTAGCTGCATTATCAGTCAGTGCAATCACTCTAGCATTTTCACCAAGAAAAGAAGAAAGTTGACCTATTCAACAGGCATTGAAGATCTGGATGAATTATGTGATGACAGCAGTGATACTCCTCTTGAAATGTCCTCAGACTCAGAACAAGAAGAGGGACTATCTAAGGGAAAGTATGTGCTTGTTCGATCTGCCACAAAATTAAATCACATTCATTATGTGGAGTGCATAATGAACACTCTCGGTGATGACTGTGAAATTAAATTTTTGAAAAGAACATGTACTAATTGTTTGTTTTGTTTTATTTATTTTAGGATGCAAAGACAACTAGGGTCATACACACCTATGTCAGAACTGTAGAACAGGAAGAAAAAGAGTGGAGTTAAGAATGACTACACATTAATCCCAGTGGACGGAAGAGAAGATAGCTAAAAACAGGGACGTGGAGAAAGGTCTTTAAAATATGCCATAGAGACACGGAGGTCATGAACTAAAAATAAAATGGCCTTCACCATATTGCTATGATGGATAAACAGTAAAACACAGTTGACAGCCTGCACATTGTTTGCTAAAACAGCCAATAACTCAAGACAGCAAACACAAATGAGAACATAAGGTGTTATAAAAAGGGCATTCCATCAGGAAATGGTGGACTATCAGAGCTTGAGTGCAATGAGTACAAAGTAGTGGGGGAGCACCACTTAACAAATGGCAATGGCTAAAAAGACAGTGCCTGATATGAAACCTCATGGTAAGAGGGCCGAGAGCAGGTCGTCCAAGCCACTGGGAGAGGCTTAATAACCTGGAGTTTGTTCCCATGAAGGGAGGACAAGCAGTGATGCCAAAGTGACACCATCAGCTCACTGAGAGCAACACAGAGATCATCAGAGGGAATGCAACGACTAGTGGGCTGAGGTACGAGGACTGCTGCAGCATCAGCGGCCTCGTTTCCTGTCAGACCGATGTGACCAGGAACCCACATAAACATCACAGTGGCTCCATCAAGAGTGAGCAAGTGACAGTTTTCTTGGACCTGCTGCACCAAGGGATGGACACTGTACAGCACACAGAGACTTTGAACGGCACTGGGAGAGGCAAAGCAGCTGATGGAATTGGAAAGCCAGTGTCACCAGATGTACTGCACGGCCTGGTACAGGGTGAAGAGCTCCGCAGTAAACACTGAGTAGTGTTCCGGAAGATGATACTAAAAAATGTTGGTGCCAATGACAAAAGCACACCTGACACCACAGTCAGTCTGAGAACCATCAGTGCATACAAAGGTACTATCGCAAGTTCATGAAGCTTATGGCGATAGAGCAAGGCTGGAGTAGCGTCCTTAGGAAGTGAATGAAGGCCAAGGTTAACATGGGTGACTGCATGATACCAAGGAGGTGAAGCATTTACACCCACCAGGAAAGTTGCAGGTAGCACGAAGTTAAGCTACCGGAACAAGAGCCGAAAAGCTAACTCCAGGAGGTAAAACAACAGAGAGACATGTCCCAAACTGGCAGTCGAAGGAGTCATTGAAGAAGGAGGCATAGGATGGGTGGCCACCCATGCCAGGCAAACAGCACACATATTTGCTGAGGAGAAAGTCTCGGCTGTAGGATGGAGGTAGTTCCGAAGCTTCTGCACACAGTCTCTCAATCAGACTACTGTAATAGGTGCCAGTGGCTAAATGGATGCCACAATGGTGGATAGAATTGAGACAGTGTAAGAGGGAGGGAGGGATGGACATGCAGATGCAAAAACAAAACACCCATAGTCTACCTTGGAACAGACAAAGGACTGGTACAATCAGAGGAGGATGGTTCAATCCGCTCCCCAGGAAGTATCATCGAAGACATGTAGGACACAGAGGGACTGCATACAGTCGGCTGCCAGATAAGACATGTGGGAGGACCAAGAAAGTTCCCTATCAGTCATGAGCCCCAGGAATTTTGTAGTTTCAACAAACGGAAGAGCAACAGGCCCAAGATGTGAAGACAGTGGAAGAAACCAATTGCGTCACTAGAAATTCATGCAAACAGATTTGTCAGTTGAAAAACAAAAGCCATTGTCAATGTTCCATGAGTTAAGACAATCAAGACATTGCTGAAGATGCTACTCAATGAGACAGGTCTGTGGAGAACTGCAATAGATGACAGATGTCCAGTGGGAGACAGGCCATCATAGGATTAATGGTGACAGCAAAGAGGATGATGCCCAGGGTGGAACCCTGAGGCACACCATTTTCCTGGATAAAAGCAGAACCCACACGTACCTTGAAAGTTCAGTCTTCTAAAAATCTAAAAATTCCTCAAAGAAAGGAGCAGGTAACCACAGAAGCCCCACATGAAGAGAGAATGGAGGATAGCAGTTCTCCAGCAGGTGTCTTAGGGTTTCTTCAAATTGAAAAACTTGCCCACAGTCTGGGATTTCCAAAGAAAACCATTCATGACATGGTCAGCTGCAGAATGGTGCTATCGAAATCCAAACTGTGCAGTGGTTAGTAAATTGCGAGACCCGAGCCTTCGTACCAGCTGAATCATATATTCCATCACTTTGCAAACACAGCTGGTGAGAGAAATGGGGTGGTAGCTAGAAGGAAGGTGTTTGTCCTTACCTGGCTTAGGTATGGATATGACAGTGACTTCATGTCAGCATCTGGAGAACGGGCCCTCTGCCCAAATGCAACTGTACTTATTAAGCTGAGAGTGCTTGCCCACAAGAGAAAGGTGCAGCCATAGAGAATATTTTTAATAATTCTTCATTACTACAGCGTGTTTTGTTTGTAAAAGAGTGAATGGCCTTTCAGACCATGATGCACAAATTTTAACACTAAAAGGCTTTTGTAATCAAACAAATGTTACTTATAATTAGAAACTATTTAGGACAGCTAATCCAATGGCAATAGAGTGTGTTTTAAAACTCATTAAGGAACAAGACTGGCAGGATGTTTATAGTGCCAATAACATAGATGACAAATATAATGCTTTCCTTTCTTGATTTAACTAAGGCATTTCATTATATTGATGACAAAATATTGCTCCAGAAGTTAGACCATTATGGAATACCAGGAGTAGCTCACAATTGGTTCACCACTTACTTTAACAACACACAGCAAAAGGTAATTATTCACAGTGCTGAGAATGGCTGTGATGTTGGGTCTGAGTGGGGCACAGTGAAATGGGGGGTGCCCCAGGGTTCAGTGTTGGGGGCCACTCCTGTTCCTTATTTATATAAATTATATGCCGTCTCGTAATATGGGTAATTCTAAAATATTTCTGTTTGCTGATGACACTAACTTGATAGTAAAGGATGTTTTGTGCAACATCATGACACAAGTTCATGGCTTGCAGAAAGTAAACTAATGCTACATCACAGTAGGACACAGTTTTTACACTTTCTAACACACAATTCAACAAAACCCAACGTTGTAATTACACAGAATGGGCACATGATTGGTGAGACTGAACAGTTCAGATTTCTAGGTGTTCATACAGATAGTAAACTGTCATGGAAAACCCATGTTCAGGATCTTGTTCAAAGAGTTAATGCTGCCATTTTTAGTATTCTGATGGTATCTGAAGTAGGTGATCATTCAACATGAAAATTAGTCTACTTTGCTTATTTTATTGGCTTATGTCATATTTTGGGGTAACTCTTCCCATTCTCGAAGGATATTTTTGGCTCAGGGACGGGCAGTTTGGGCAGTACGTGGTGTAAGTTCACGAACCTCTTGTCGATCTCTCTTCACTAGCCTGGGTTTCCTGACTTTGGCCTCTCATTATATATATTCTTTACTGTCATTTCTTGTTAACAAAATTAGCTTATTCCCAAGAATTAGCAGCTTTCACTCAGTTAATACTAGGCAGAAATCCAATCTGCATTTGGATCAGACATCCTTAACTCTTGTGCAGAAAGGTGTGGAGTATACTGCTGCATCCATTTTCAATAAGCTATCACAAGAATTCAAGAATCACAGCAGTAATCCATGCACTTTCAAATTAAAAGTAAAGAGATTCCTCAGGGGTCACTCCTCCAATTCTGTCAAGGAGCTCCTTGAAAAATTAAGCTAATTCCTATGTTATATTGTTGATTGTGTTTACTTAAACTTATGGCTTGACTCTTTCTAGGTCCATAAACCTTTTATTTTAACTGTTATTACTTTTATGTTGTAATTTCATGTACTGACATGTTCCATGACCTTGGATATTTGCTCTTCAATTTGGTCCTACGGACCTTGATGTGTAAAATAAAAATAAAAAAAGGATCTGAATGTGAGCAGCGTCTGGTCCTGGGGTGGGGGACTTGGATGAAGTGAGAGCATGATCTAGTTCCCTCATAGTAAAGAAGTCATTGCAACACTCATGATTCTGAGAAGAGAAGGATATTGCCCAAGCCTCCTCTGCATATTTCTGATGGAGGAAGGCAGAGTGATAGTGGGAGGAGCTCAAAATCTCCACAAAATGGCGGCCCAAGGTGTCAGAGAAAGGAATACAGACCACGATGACATCATCTACTACTGTCAGGCCAGAAATTGGGGAATGGATCTTGGTCCCAGAGAGCCTTCGGTGGTTGGCCCACACGGTGGAAAAGGGTGTGAAACTGTTAAAAGAATTAGTGAATGAAATCCAGCAGGTTTTTTTGCTATCTTGAAGAATGTGATGACATTGTTATCATAACTGTTTGTAATGAATGCAGTTTGCTATTGTAGGACGGTGGTTAAAAACACAGCTAGCACATCTCCATTTGCAAATTGTTTCACAGCATGCTTCAGTCCACCAAGGAACTGGGACACAGTGTGGTAAAGAGGAAGTGTGAGGAATGGACCATTCTGTGATGGTAAGGATAACATTTGTAAGATACTCCACCTGTTCATCACAACTGTGGAAATGTTTTTCATTGAAGGTCGCCAGCAAGGAGTAAAGCCTCCAGTTGGGCCTTAGTTTGCTGCCATTTGGGTGTGCACATAGGTGTGGTAGAAGTCAGCAAATGGATAGTACATGGGAAATGGTCACTTGAGTGTGTGTCAGAGGGAACTGACCACTCAAGATGATGGGCAAGCTGGGCAGTGCACAATGAGAGGTCCAAATGGGAATAGGTGTGTGAGAAGTCTGAGAGGAAGGTGGGTGCTCCAGTGTTAAGACAGAAGAGATTAAGTTGGTTAAGAAGGTCAGCAAAGAGGGCACCTCTCTGGCAGGTCCTGGGAGAACCCCAAAGGGGATGGTGTGCATTGAAGTCACCAAGCAGCAGAAATGGGTGAGATAGCTGTCCAATTAGCTAGAGGAAGTCTGTCTGGTGACATCGAATGATGGAGGGATGTAAATGGTACAAAGGGGAAAGGTCAAGTGAGGAAGGATAAAGCAAACATCAACAGCTTGAAGGCAGGTAGTCAGGAACATGGACTGACTATGAATGTTGTCTCGTATGAGCAGCATGACTCCCCCATGAGATGGAATGCCAACATTAGAGGGACGGTCAAAATGGACCAGGAAGAAATTGTGAGAGCTCAGAGTGGTTGTGAAGATGTAATTTTGTTTCCCGAAGGCAGAGAACGAGTGGACACAGTGATTCTAAGAGCAGCCATAAATCCTCTTTGATGGATCAAAGGCCATGAGCATTCCATTGGAGGAGAGTCATGAGAAGCCTTCGAAGACTTGCTGCTATGGGGCACAGAGGCAGGAGGATCCTGCTCCACGAGGTTGACAGAAGCATCAGGATCCTCCTTTGATCAGCCTACAGAGTCTGGGGAAGAAAACTGGTTGGTGGTGAGCACTGGCCACACAGAGGTTGGCCGGGCAAAGGTATCATGCGGCGACACTGTCAAAGAGGATCAAATTGGCAAAGGAGAAGACCATTTGCCTTTGACTTCTCCGAGCCATTCCTGTTGGCAGAGGAAGACTGAGATGTTGGTTGGCTGGAGGGACATAGGAAGTCTTTACGGGAGTATTCCTTCTGTCCTTTCTGGCCTGCTGGTTGTGTAGCTAGTGACTTCACAATGTGAGGTGAAATTTGGTGGTGTGTGCACAGCTGGAGGAGGAGTTGGGGATACAACCATGATGCTGGGTGATTTCACAACCATGGTGCTAAATCTGAGATTGCATGTATGCATGGCTATTTCCTTCGTGGAGTGAGATGTAGCACTTCACCCAGATCTCCTGGATAGCCTGCTCAGTGAGATACATGGGCCAATCACAGGAGGCGGCAGCATGGTCGACATCGCAATTGATGCAATGGGGAGAAGGGCAATTGCCCTCGTGAGCATCCCTACCACAGGTTACACATTTGGCTGGGTGTCAACAGGACTTTCAGGTGTAGTTGTAATGATGACACTGGTAGCAACAAATTGGATTCAGATTATACGGGCTGGCTGCGATAACTTCATAATCCGTTTTGATCATTGACAGATAAAACACTCTATCAAAAGTGAGGAAGAGAGTGCATGTGGGTGCTAAGGAGGCATCTACTTTTGCCGTCACCTGATGGATGGCAATGACACCCTGATTAGAGAGGTATGTTTGGATTTCTGCCTTGATCAGACCATCGAGCAGCCTAGTGTAAATAACACCATGGGAAGAATTTTGCATTCAGTGGGCCTCGACATGAACAGGATAGCCATGGAGGAGTGAAGCTGCAAGCAGTTGTCATGCTTGACAACCAGAAGTAGTTTACAAAAGCAAAGTACCATTGCATAAACAAGTGCAGGATTTCACAGGGCCAGCAACTGCATCAGCACTTTTCTGAATAATGAACGGATTTACCATAGCATAGGAATGACCATCTTTAGTACATGAAACCACGAGGAACCTTGGTGTTTCATTTATGTTCCATAGCCACTGACTGTGAAGATGATTGGCTCATTGTGAGAAAATCCTCATGATTGCCCGTGTCTCCAATGGCACATCCCTTCCAACTGGGGGCCCCCTTCAGAAGGGGGTGCAGCAACCTTAGGTGATTGTTCACACCTGAGGTCACGCCTCCTGAACGCCTGACAGATGAAACAATTCGCAATTTGGGAAGGTAGCAGCTCAGGCAATCACCCCTCCCTGGGCCTGGCCTGTACCAGTTACCTGTTATGCATCATAGATGTGGGCCAGCCTTCAAGAGCGCACAGGGAGGAAAAAGAAAGAGAGAAACCTCAAACGCCAAAGTGGAGGAAGGACAGCAGAAGGTGAACGAAGAAAGAAAAAAAGGAATGAAAAACAGTGGAGAGTATTCCGATACTGACTACCAAAAGTACAGAATACATTTCCAAATACAGCCTTAGACATGTTCCTCAAAGACTGTGGCTCCGTGGTAGCCAAGCGTGAACCCACCGAAGAGTGGCAAGCCCTCTGGGTGGCTACTAGTTGTGAATTTATATATCCTGATGTAGATTACATTTCAAATGTCAGCAGGTATGACATTGTTCATGTCTTTAAGAACCCACTGAAAAAAAGGAGGATCTGAAATAAGAGAAATGCAACTGTTTTTTTCCAGAAATTTTTTTAAATAAATTTCAGAATGTAGTGTAGGAACTCACTCAGAAAATAATCATTGTAATCTGTATCAATGCAATTCATTTTATAAGTTTATATGTGATTATTTTTATATGCGAAAGTTGTACCTTTCCCAACCCTCCCATCCCACTGTCCCAAGCCTCACTCTGTGGGGGAGGCTTCGGACAGAATGCAGGGCATAAAAAATTTGCTTATAGCTTCCACTTTGTTTTGTAAAAAATAAAGAAATTATTTAGTTTAGAAATAACTAAAGAACATATCTAGAATAAAAAGATTTGAAAACAGTTAAAAGACATGCCTCAAATAGATTAAAAGAAAAAGTGTTCCAACACCCCACCTGTCCCATCCTCCCCTACCATCTATCTGCAAATATAATTAGTATATATTTCAACATTGTTTGAACTAGGAGATAGTTATTACAATGTAATAATTGTGCTTCGTAATATATGGACTATAAGTAAGGGAGTGCATTATATCACTTAACATTCTTTACACACATGCATATAAATATCAGTTCTGTAAGGGTCCATGGACATAGGAATCATGTTTGGTTTCTCAGATACTCCAGGAGGTAGTGTAGAACTACTTTTGCAATGGTACTTGGAAAAATCAAACAGAACCATAGGTTAAAAATTTACTCTCAATATTTTTCAAATCCTTAAAGAGAAAAACATACCTGAAATTGTAACATTGATGAAAATATTTCCACCCACTTGTCCCATGTATTGTGCTAGGCCATAGAAGCACAAACCACAGACAAACCAATTGAAGTACATGCACAGTGTCTTCATTCTCATGTTTGGTGTTCTAAAGAGGTCCAATATATTTCCCTTTTCCTCCACATCTTTCTTTTCCTTTAACAAAACATTTAAGTAGTTAAAATAGTTGTTGTGTATACTTATTAGCACATTATTAGAGAAAAGTTCTTACAGTGGCTGAGACAGTAGTCTTGATGATCTGAGAAACATCTACATTTTTTAAATTATTCTTAGCAGCTGCTTTTTCCAATATTGCACCAGCTTCCTTTGTACGACCAACAGCAAGAAGCCATCGAGGTGACTCTGGAAGCACACTACAGGGATCATATGGACATTAAACATTGGTAGCAACATATCATGATGAGTACAAGGTTACTGATTTATAGTGTTGTATATTAATCTATTGTGGTATCTAATACTCTATAAATGGTCAGAATACAGTGACAAACACAAAAAAACCATGTACACATCAGCAGTAAACTGACTCATGCAGTTTTAATCTTAACTGCATTATTACGTCGGGAGATGCATACTTCAGGAGAGTTTAATGACTTTCCATGAAATACAACAGTATTTTTTGTAGTATGAATGTAATGTCAGATCTTGACTTACTCTGCTCTTTATCTATATTTCCCTCTTCCTCTTACATAAGATTTTAATACCCTTAGTTCTTCATGACTTGCTTGGTTAATGGATTTTCTGGGTAACTCTTTAGGAAAGCTACTTTCAAATACATACAAACATTCACTAGGGAATAAAAATTGAATTTCATATTAGCATCTCTTTCTATATATACCTCACCCAATACAACTCTTTTAACTGAGACACAACTATTCCTAAACCTGTCTCAGACTTCTCAGTATCTGTTAGGTAGTAAGGCAAATTTCCTCCCTGGCACTATCTGGATCAGCCTTAAGAGTCCTAACTCAGCTCCACACCAAAGCATGAAAAAAATGGGCACTGCATGCATAAAGCAAGAATACTGTTTGTTGCAGTTATACTCCTCTGCACATTTTCATCACAGTCTCTTATGGAGTAACTCATCATTTGGCATTATAAAATACCCATTACTTATGATCCTGGGGCTTGTTAGGTTGCATTTATTTGTGTCATGTCATACCATTGCTTCAAAGCATTTCTCTTAATTGAATATCAGTTCTGCACCTTTGAAAATGTCTTGTTACTCAAAACAGGAGACAACTCTGATTGCCACTGTTGCAGCATGCATTGTAAGACCACTGTTAAAGAGCAGTTGACAACTCATGTACTTAATTAGTTATTTTTATATCACATTGAAGGTTTCTATAAATTTAAAAAACACAAATGTTAAACCACTCCATAACAAAGGTGACAAGATGGACTGAAATAATTATAGTAATAACAAGAAGTCGCACACTTAAGAGGAAACTATTTACTTAGCATATCATAGTTTGAATTCCAGAAAGGTTGCTCAACAGAGAATGCTATTTATAAATTCACTCATCAAATAGTACAAGCCTTAAATAATAATATATCACCACTTAAAGTTTCTGTGATCTTTTCAAGGCATTTGGTTATGTAGATCATGCTACACTCTTATGAAAATTTACATTTTATGGAATTGACAGTTTTACACACAACTGGTTTGAATCTTACCTAAAAAATGGAATAAAAATGGAATAAAAAAAGCTGTGCTGAATAATTTCAACAATGTTTGAAAGATAGAAAATTTTAGAGACTTGGGAGAAATCACAAAGTGAGTCCCACAGTGTCCAATTTGGGGTCCACTGCCATTCCTTACGTAAGTGAATGGCCTTCCACTTAATATTCAACAAACAGAATTGGTACTTTTTGCAGACAATAATAGTTTTTGTATGAATTCCATTAGAGAGAAAGCAACAGAAGAGAATTTTTCAAGAGCAGAAGTTGGCTCCCTAGAGGGCACAGTTGATCAGAGGTTTCGTGAAGGACCACCTATGTCACTCAATGAATAAAAATGCAATTAAAAGTATAAAGGCATATCTATTACTTAAGCCATGTAGTGTGCTGACACAATAAGCACCTGAGGATGATGATCTCACACAGGGGTGTGAGCAGAGCTCCAAATTTGCAGAATTTTTTCCACAGCTGACTGGTGTTCTGTGATTCGGAGTTGAGTGGAGGGTTTCAGCCAAAGGATTCATTTACTCTAAGACAGTCTTGTCTGCAGATTTTTAGATCAGCATTATTGGGTGCAGATTTGTAGGACTGCCCTTGACAGGTCAGGCGTGCACTACAAAAAAGCAGGTACTCAAGAAGTTAGGCAGAGGTTTGAGGTACTGTAATGAACACTCACTAGTCAATGCGCAGAAAGAGAAGTCAGACCATGTTGACAGTAGACACTTTGTCAAAATTTTAATAGTGAATTGCTGAAGTATTTATAACAAAGTACCCAATTTACTGCCCTGCAGGGAAGTTATCATACTCAGATTGATCTTGAGATTGAGAGCTAGCTGAAACCTGAAGTAGAAAGCTCTGAGATATTTAGTGAGTAATGGAATGTATACCATAAAGACAGATTAGATGTCATAGGAGGTGTACTGTTCATTATAGTTGACAAAAGTATTGTCTCTATTGAGGTCAAAGTTGAGTGTGACAGCGAAATTTTCTGATCGCGTACAACAGGTCCAGGTGAAATCAAGTTAAGTGTTGGATTTTTTTACTGGCCACCCCATTTTTCTGTGACAGTTCTAGGGTCATTAAAAGAAGGTCTGCTAGTTGAAGGTAACTAACCTACAAAATGTAGACTGGGACATCTATGGATTCACACGGAAAGTACAGACAGACAGTCTTGCAAATTGATTTTAAATACATTTTCTTAAAACTGTCTTGAGCAGTTAGTTCAGAAGCCCACACAAAATGAAAATATATTAGACCCTATAGCTGCAAATAGGCCAGACCTTATTGATAGTATCAGTGTAGAGATGGGGATTAGTGATCATGATGTCATTACATCAACCATGACTACAAAATTTCATGAATCAGTCAGGTTAGGAGATTGTTTCTGCTAGAAAGAGCAGTTACATAATTCTTAGCAACTCAGGAGGAGGAGGAAATTAGTGTTTAATGTCCCGTTGACAAGGAGGTCATTAGAGACGGAGTGCAAGCTCGGGCGAGGGAAGGATGGGGAAGGAAATCGTCCGTGCCCTTTCAAACTTAGCAACTCACTTAGACAGTGAACTGACATCGGTTAGTTCCAGTAAGATGGAGGTAAAAAGATCATGAGAAAAGTTTAAACAAATTGCAAATCATGGTCTGGCAAACTATGTGCCTAGTAAGTGGATTAAGGATGGGAACATGAAATTCAGAATATACTGAGGTAGCAAAGATTGTTGCACTGTCAGTTCAAAAGAGAATGTGCAAATGACAACATGCAAAGTTTAGTGGAGATATGTGAATCTGAGGAAAGATTTATGTCAAAGCATACAACAACTACCACCATCAAACCTTAGCAAAATATCAGGCTGAGAACCTGATAAAATTTTGATACTGTCTAAAATTGCTAAGCAGGTCTATGGCTTCAACCCATCACTCCTTGACCAGTCTGGCATGGCAGTTGAAGATAGTAAAACAAATGCTGAAGTTTTAAATTTCAATACTTGAGAAACTGTTCAAGAAATCATTTGATAATCACACAGACTACTGAACTAGGGCCCACGGTCGCGGCAGCAACGCTCAGCGGCTAAGTCCCATTCAAGGTCACACAGAGATTCCTCACACAGAGTACATCCCAGAGTGCCCAAGACAGCTTGTAGGTTTTTTTTTTTTTAATAGAAAGCATATAAGGACAGGACAAGAACTTTATTAATTTCTGTAATAGTGAGTCAGATCACCAACAATATGAACATTGTTACAATTGCCTGCGCCTTTAGCCCAGACACATACAGACTCATATTCACCTACTTTATGGTGATTATTAGTCCTTAAAACAAGAGGCATTGTAGAGACAAAATAGGAAGCTCCCATATCTCTGTTACACACTTCAGCAATATGGTATGTACGATAGGCAATAATGTCTCTATCATTAAAAGCCTCAAGCCCTTGAACTTTAGACACTTTGTCACCTGGGTACCGTACAATTGCTATGGTGACCCATCCATTGCCAGCTCTATTCTGATCATTATTTTGTAGAGTAAAATTAAGCACTCCTCCACAAAAAAACAGAAGGGCCATGCAAAAACACCTGCCCATTAACACTATTAACATTAATACCAATGTTGTCTACAGCTTTGTAAACTGTGTTGCGTGAGCACCTCCTCCTCATGTAATAATGTGGCATCTCTGTGGCTTCAGTTCAAGCACAGTAGCAATGTGGTTAGTTCAGGCACAGTAATAGGCATGCCTGGCATAGAGAAACCACTGGAGGAGTTGAAAACAAGTAAGTTGCCAGGTTCAGATGGAATCCCAGTTCAATTTTATTCTTCATCTCTTGCACAGCGACTCAAAAAACGCACAGGTAAAGGAATGGACCCACAAAATTATAGATTAATAACCTTAACATCGGTTTGCTGAAGAATTCTTGAACATATTCTGAGTTCGAATATGAAAACTCTCCTTCAGACTGAAAAGCTTCAGTCCATGAATCAGCATGGTTTTAGAAAGCACCACTTGTGCAAAACTCTGCTTGCTCTTTTCTCATATGATATTCTGTGAACTATGGATGGAGGGCAAAAGATAGATACCATATTTCTAGCTTTCCAGAAAGCATTTGACACAGTGTCCCACTGCAGATGTAACAGTGGTACCAGCATACAGAACAGGTTACCAGATACGTGAGTTGCTCTAAGACTTCTTCAGTAATAGAACCCAGTATGTTGGCCTCAACAGTGAGTGTTCTTGGGAGGTAAGGGTATTGTCAGGAATGCTTCAGGGAAGTATAATAGGACTGCTATTATTTCCTATATACATAAATTATCTGGCAGAGAGGGTGGGCAGCTGATGATGCTGTGGTGTATGGGAAGTTGTCACAGTACAGTGGCTGCAGGAAAACAGAGTAGGAAAAACAAACCCATAATATTTGGATATAGCATTAGTAGTGTCCTGATTCATACAGTCAAGCCCTTCAACTATCTGGAGGTAATGTTGCAAAGCGATATGAAATGGAACGAGCATGTGAGGATTGTGATATGGAAGGCGAATTGTTGACATTGGTTTACTGGGAGAATATAGGGAAAGTGCAGTTCATCTGTAAAGGAGACCACATATATGATGCTAGTGTGACCTACTGACTACTGCGTAGGGGTCTGGGATGCATACGAGGTTGGATTTAAAGAAAACACATATGCAGTTCAGAGGCAGGCTGCTAGATTTGTTACCATTAGGTTCAAACAACATGCAAATTTTGCAGAGAAGCTTTGGGAACTCAAATGGGAATCAAATGGGAAGACAACATTCTTTTCCAGGAACACTACTAAGAAAATTTAGAGAAGCAGTATTTGAAACTGACGGTAGAACCATTCTGTTGCTACAAACATACATTTCACATAATGACCATGAAGATAAGATATGAAAAATTGGGGCTCATATGGAGATATATAGACAATCACTTTTCCTTTTCTCTATTTGCAAGTCGAACAGGAGAGGAAATGACTAGCAGAGGTACAGGGGACCCTCTGACATGCACCATACAGTGGCTTGCGGAGTATGGACATAGATGTAGGTGAGTTGAACCATCCATATGAACTGTTTACATATCATCAACTTTAAAATTGCACCAAATCTGTATCATTTTGACTGTCAAGAATGAAAGTACACTTAATAGAGAATAAGAAGACATTTAGTCACAATGGTCAACTTTGTTCTTGTCTGCAGCTAAGTGCTGGCCATTCATTCTGGTGAACGATTGGTTGATTGTCATACAAACATAAAATGCTGTGCAGAATTTGCATCAGAGCTGGTGTATGACACGGCTGCTTTCACAGATGTCACAAACAGTGATGGGGTGTAGTAAGCAAATGACAGGACTGGAGCAGGAAGTGCTGGGTGGGTGCATTTGGAAGGTCTTGCACTGGGATCTTCTACAGGTATATAATCATGTGGCAGGAGATTGGGAATGACATAAGCATGGACCAGGATATTGTCTACTCTGTGTGGACAAAAGAATACTAATTTGGGAATGGTGCGAAGTATCTTGGGTAGGATGTCCCACATTTCCATAGATAGGCAAATCCCTGGCAGAGGATATTGTTCAATTGTTCCAATCCATTACAATATTGTGTGATGAGGGGGCACTCTTTTGTAACTTATTCTTGATGTTGGTTGGAAGATTGGAGGTGTGTGAGGATATGGCTCGGGAAATCTGGCTGCAGACTAGATTTTTTTTTCCCTTGGGTGGGGGTGGAGGGGGGGAGGTGGGGGGGTGGGGGTGAATGCCATTCATGGGTTATCAGACTGCATGGGAGCAATTTTTTTGGTGGGAAACATATGACAGGTTTCTAAAAGTAGGTACTGTTGATGGTTAGTGCATTTAATATGGGCAGAGGTGGGGATAGAGGGTGTCTTGACTCTGAGTCCTGAGCATGAAGATGATATCAATAAATATGAATCAGACAAGGCATTTGGGGTTTGAGAGGCTGGGAAGGTTTCCTCTCAATGGCCCATAAAAAGGCTGACAGAGGAGGGTGTCATATGGGTGTCCATCGATGTACTGCATATTTGTTTATATACCCTCCCCTCAAAGGAGGAATAGTAGAATGTCAGAATATACACTACTGGCCATTAAAAATGCTACACCAAGAAGAAATGCAGATGATAAACGGGTATTCATTGGACAAATATATTATACTAGAACTGACATGTGATTACATTTTCACGCAATTTGGGTGCATAGATCCTGAGAAATTAGTAACCAGAACAACCACCTCTGGCCATAATAACAGCCTTGATACACCTGGGCATTGAGTTAAACAGAGCTTGGATTGCGTGGACAGGAACAGCTGCCCATGCAGCTTCAACACGATACCACAGTTCATCAAGAGTAGTGACTGGCGTATTGTGACAAGCCAGTTGCTCAGCCACCATTGACCAGACGTTTTCAATTGCTGAGAGATCTGGAGAATGTGCTGGCCAGGGCAGCAGTCCAACATTTTCTGTATCCAGAAAGGCCCTTACAGGACCTGCAACATGCGGTTGTGCATTATCCTGCTGAAATGTAGGGTTTTGCAGGGATCGAATGAAAGGTAGAGCCACGGGTCATAATACATCCGAAATGTAACGTCCACTGTTCAAAGTGCCGTCAATGTGAACAAGAGGTGACCGAGACGTGTAACCAATGGCACCCCATACCATCATCATGCCGGGTGATACGCCAGTATGGTGATGACGAATACACGCTTCCAATGTGGGTTCACCACGATGTCGCCAAACACGAATGTGACCATCATGATGCTGTAAACAGAACCTGGATTGATCAGAAAAAATGACGTTTTGCCATTTGTGCACCCAGGTTCGTCGTTGAATACACCATCAAAGGCGCTCCTGTCTGTGATGCACTGTCAAGGGTAACCGCAGCCATGGTCTCCGAGCTGATAGTCCATGTTGCTGCAAATGTCATCGAACTGTTCGTGTAGATGGTTGTTGTCTTGCAAATGTCTCCATCTGTTGACTCAGGGATCGAGACGTGGCTGCACGATCTGTTACGACCATGTGGATAAAGTGCCTGTCATCTCGACTGCTAGTGATACGAGGCCATTGGGATCCAGCACGGTGTTCCGTATCACCTCCTGAACCCATAGATTTCATATTCTGCTAACAGTCTTTGGATCTCAACCAACGCGAGAAGCAATGTCGCGATACGATAAACCACAATCGCAATAGGCTACAATCTGACCTTTATCAAAGTCAGAAACGTGATGGTGCGCATTTCTCCTCCTTACACGAGGCATCACAACAACGTTTCACCAGGCAACACCGGTCAACTGCTGTTTGTGTATGAGAAATCGGTTGGAAACTTTCCTCATGTCAGCACGTTGTAGGTGTCGCCACCGGTGCCATCCTTGTGCGAATGCTCTGAAAAGCTAATCATTTGCATATCACAGCATCTGCTTCCTGTTCATATCTGTAACACATCATCTTTGTGGTGTAGTAATTTTAATGGCCAGTAGTGTAGTTGGTAAGGTGCATGAAGAATTAGGCAGTGAGTCTGGAGTCTGAGGGACTTTGGAAGAGATGAGGGAGTTTGGGAGAGTTAGTATTTGATAGAAGCAAGGCCATGGGCATGAGAGATGTTTGTGTATAGAAGTGCATCAACAGTAATGAGTAGGAATCCAAGAGGTAGAGGGGAGGAGATGTTGAAGAGTTGGTGAAGAGACTGGTCAGTACCTTTAATGTGAGAGCCTAGGTTTTGGGGAAACTGGTTAGAGCTGTTGGTCAAGAGGTGTGCAAATTCTTTCAACAGGAGCACACTAACCAGCTACAATGGGGCGTCCAGGATTGCTGGTTTTGTGAATTTTGGGGAGCATGTGGGTGTGTGGCATGTTGTTGGGATGAAGAGGGAAATGGCCTCAGGGGAGAGGCTCTGGGATGAGCCTAATGATTTCATTATGGATTGGAGGTTATATTGGTTTTGACAGATGGGATCACTATGGCTGAGCTTTTATGTGGAGCAGTCAGTTGGGAGAAGCCTTCTGTCAGGTAGTGACTGCAGTTCATCATGAGAGTGGTGGATTCTTTTCTGCAGAGAAGATGATTAGGTCAGGATTTGTTTTGATATTTTCGGATTCCACCAGAACCTATCCATCACTGGCTGGGTACTGCGGAAACACATCTGCATGGAACAAGCATCCCAGAACCATCCCTGCTCCTTCCTAAAGATATTGCTACTATGTAATATTTACACACCCAACACATCACCAAATTTAAACCATTGCCCTCCAACACCTGGAAGATCATTCCAGGCAACATCTCCATACGTCGTCCAACCTGTTTACATCCTGTCCCACCTTGGAGCTCCATTACCCATTAACAGTACTGTACGCACAGTGAACCTCCTTGTGAAACACTCATAGCCCCCAGACCCTGACCTATTCAATTTCAACATCATCCAAAACTTCCTCCTAACACTCCATGAAATCCAGAACTCAAAGAAACTCAAAACACTGTTAATCTTTCAATCAAAAACGTCAGTCCATCAGAAGTTTCATTCCTATCCAAAAGCCTCAACTTCAGCCCCACACCCAACTTTAAACATGTTGGACTTGTCAAGGAACTATTCCCCTCCTCCCAATCTACACAGTGGAAACACTTCTTTGCCACAGATCACTCCAATTGAAGTCAACCTAATCTCAACATTAAACCTTACCTCTCCCAGTTCATACCACCATCCAAGCTTGACTTTTCCCCTCCTGACCTAACCATCACTTGCTCACCTTCCAGGAATTCCCTACCTCCAACTTGGTCTCACCATCCTTCCCTAGTTTCCTTTCTAACAACACTAACTTCTCAGCAGAAGGAAGGACAGCCATTCACTATCTCAAAAAAGATCCTGATATAATCATCTTCCCTACAGACAAACAACCCACCACTGTCATGATGAAGAGCAGTGACTATATGACAGAAGAATTCCACCAACCGACTTTGCTACAGTGATACTATCTCACAAGCCAGACAACCTCCAAAGTCCTTAGGTCCTTCGCACAACCTCTCCCACGAATCTCTATTCCTCCAATGACACACTAGAAACCCATTTTCTACCTGCTCCCCAAGATCCATAAACTGAATAATACTGGACACCTCACTGTAGCTGGTTATTGTTGCTCCTACTGAAAGAATTTCCACTCTTGTTCATCAAGCACTCCAACCAATTGTCCAAAACCTAGCCTCTCACATAGATACTAACCACATTCTCTGCTAACTCTCCACTACCCCAGCCCTTTACCTCCTGCATCCATACTCGTCACTATTGATGCCACCTCTACATACACCAACATTCATCACACCCATGGCCTTGCCACTATTGAACGCCGCCTCTTCCAAAGTCACTCATTCCCCATATATGTTACAAACTATCTCAACACACAACCACTT
Organism: Schistocerca piceifrons; assembly: GCF_021461385.2. Taxonomy (NCBI): domain Eukaryota; kingdom Metazoa; phylum Arthropoda; class Insecta; order Orthoptera; family Acrididae; genus Schistocerca; species Schistocerca piceifrons. The sequence goes on from NC_060149.1 coordinate 162,746,865, forward strand.
CTAATTTGAGGTGAAGTATTCATGAGATATCTAAGGTACACCAATCTCATCAGTTGGTAGTAAGTTGTAATTTGAGCCTGTTCTCTGTACTAGTGGTCTTGACCATGCTTTCTATTTTTAGTATTTTTTGGGATTAACTGTTTCAGCCATTTAACTATAAACTGTAATTTGAAATGTAGTGTGTCAAAGAGAAGCTCAAGTAAACAGTGAATTAGATGTGACTGTAACCTGTAGTTTGTGTGTAGCAACATTGAATTAGAATTGTGCACATCACAGTGTGAAAAGTGTTTCTATTTTTAGTATTTTTTGGGATTAACTGTTTCAGCCATTTAACTATAAACTGTAATTTGAAATGTAGTGTGTCAAAGAGAAGCTCAAGTAAACAGTGAATTAGATGTGACTGTAACCTGTAGTTTGTGTGTAGCAACATTGAATTAGAATTGTGCACATCACAGTGTGAAAAGTGTTTCATGAAACATGATAAGTTCACATTTAGAAATGTTTAAATTGCATCCATGATTACCAAAATTTTGTGAGTGAAATATTATGAATAATAATCCAGAAAACATCCTGTGGGAGAGGAAAGACAGTGGCAACAAGTATTGCAGTCTATGTACAGGGGTGATTTAGTATAAAGTGGTTAGCAGAATATGACTCAAGAAGCTATAGGTCCAGCAGATAATATTGGCAACTTGTACCCACTAGTGAGCTCTACAGAAGGTCAGAAACATAGGAAGGATAATTTAATGGAAAATGAGAAGGATATGGCTTGATGAACTGTGGACAGCATTTTATTTTCTAAATTTTACAGTTTATTAGAACACTGCAGATAGCAGAAGTAATTAATTCATGTAAACAGCATTACAGAATTCAACAGCACTGAGAGAAGCTGTTTCCCATGCAGGCACCAGTAACAGGGTATCATATGGCATAGGGGTGAGTCAGTGGAATAAGGAGATACAAATGAGCCAGAAAAATTAAGCTTTCCTGGCAGTCCATATGTTGGGGACTCAACAATACTCAGATGTCACAAATCTAAAACATTATGTCAATAATTATTAGAGTCCACCTTTGGCAGAGTAAGTTCTAGGAACATCCTAGGTGTCATTAAAGCTTTGATACTACATTACCACTATGCAGTAAACCCATTAAATCTGAAAACAAATTATAATTATTCAGCTACTGATCACATACTAATATCTATGATCACATACTAATATCTACAAAGTGTGTATGTGATTTCTTTTTTGACTAACTGTTTCAACTATTTAATTATAAACTATTTTACACTGTTCATTAATAAATGCATCATAATGGCATCATGGGATTTGTTTCAGATAGATTAGCCAACTGCACTCCCAAATTATAGCGACACATCTGCTTGCATCTCCAAATGGATCCAATGTGCTACAAGAACTGCTTTAAGATGTCTATAGAAAACAGGAAGGAGAAGGTCCTAATGTGCCTGTTCACTAAGGTAATCCAGGAAAGGGTTAACTTTCACAGATTTGAGTGGGAAGGAATGACCAGTTGTGTTTTACATCACCACTTTTGATGGACTCGTGGCTAAACTGAGAAACACTTATGGAGGTTTGGTACTTAATGGGGATCTTGCAAAACCTATTTATGCATCATCTAGGGGAATCCTACATAGCCTTGCAAAACCCCTATCTAGTTCAAGCTCATTAGCATTATCTTCAAGATATTCGATCTCCATTCCTTCACAACCTCAACACCACCTCTCCTATCCATATTACTTGGTCCTCCTCAGTGCAATGTACTGCCTCCATGAGTGCTGACCTCCCTCTCCCTGATGGATCCATCACACCTACATCCTGCCTTGCAACTACATTTCCTTTGAAGGGAAGCCATAGAAACAAATCTGTGGTACAGTCATGGGCACCCACAAGGCACCCTACTACATGACATTTTATGAGCCATCCAGTGGAAATCCTTTTCACCTCCTAAAACATGAAACCCCTTGTTTGATTCACATTCAGTGATCTTATCTTCATGATGTAGACTCTGGGTCAAGATGCCCTATCATAGTTCCTCCACTAGGCTGGAGACCTTCTTCCTCATCCACTTCAGCTGGTCCTGCTCAAAGCAACATGCAAGTTTCATGGATGTCGACCTCCACCCCTCTGATGATGCTATTCACACCTCTGCCATATTAAATCCACTCACCAGCTACAGTACCTGCATTTTGACAGTTGTCATCCCCTCCACATAAAAAATTATCTCCCATACGGAGTGAGCTCCTGTGGATGGCATAACTGCAGTGATGAGAACTCTCCTGTCCACTATGGTGAAGCTCTCATAAGGGCCTTCACAGACAGGCACTACTCCCCCACCCCTTGCCAAACAGTCTGCAAACAGATTTCCTTCCTGTGCCATATTGACATATGCTTATAGTTCTCCCAATATCCTCAAGATCAGCTATGGACAAACACTCCCCTCATCTCTGTGGACTCGAACAACTGAACTATATGCTTTGCCATGGTTTTTATTATTATCTAGAGTCAGGGCTACTTGTGAAAGCAGCCATACCATATACCAGTTCTGTTGCAGCTACTCCACAGGTCTTTATGTTGGTATCATGAGCAACTAGCTGTCCACCAGAATAAACAGACACTGTCAAACTGTGGAAAAGAACAGAGGTGCAACATGCAGCTGAGCACAGAGAGAGAGAGAGAGAGAGAGAGAGAGAGAGAGAGAGAGAGAGAGAGAGAGAGTGAGAGAGTGTGTGTGTGTGTGTGTGTGTGTGTGTGTGTGTGTTTTTACAGAAATTAAATGACAATCCATTGGAACATGTGTCATTTCAAAATGTCTTTTGTATACTTCAGGTATTCACCCAAGGTTTCTCCCCAGACACTTAAGATTTTCTACCCTCCCTGAATTTCTTGAATTGCTCATCATCATATTATAGATCCTTTTAGATAATGATGATTCAATCCTCAATCCTGTTGATTGTACAACAATTACTTCCCGACTAATAAAACTTCATGGAAAGAATATTTAAGCTCGGTAATTGCTTTGACAGATCAAATAAATACCTGCTACTATTGAGTAAAAATAAAAATGACATCATTAGTTGGACAACCCTTCTACATCAAGAATTTTGATTAACTAAGTTAATCATTTCTACTTATATGTGATACTATTCTGTTTTAGAATACTTCTTCAAATATTTTGGAAATAAATGTGGGTAAGACTACTGTATCATAATTATTTATATTTATCTTGTCTCCTTTCTTGTAAAGATGTTTTGTGAAGATGTACTTTCATCTATGTAGGAAAAGAAATGCTAGTGATACATTACAAATATCACTAAGGATGTGTTGAAATTTCAACATTTTTTTATAATTACATTACTTTCAGTGCAAGATGTGACCACATTTTTTTGGTGACTAAAATTTTTGTGAAAGGACTTTGTACTTAAATGATTGTAATGTTTTGCTACTGCTACATTTAGTAAATGTTTATTCAAGGCATTTGTAATGTGTGAATTATCATTGTACAGCCATTCATTTTATGTGTCACACTGTCTTACATACTAGCTGGCTGTCATGTGCCTGATTTCCCTATACTTCAAATAGTTTTAATTATATTATCATTACTTTGTCATGATGTGTATTCCTCTTAAAGTTCTGCTAAAATTTATTAATATGCTGCATTTATTTTTACAAAATGCAAATAATAGAGGATTTGTGCATGCTAAGGCAAGTATGCAAATTTACTCATTACATTTAGGCAATACTTTAATCCTTTTGTTATCCATGACCCTTTTATTTGTTTTCCAATAAAATTTGTAAACTTTTTTTAAAGAAATTACTTTCAAACACTAACACTTTTCTTACTAAACATACACAATTTTACATTAATGTCTTTATCTTTATAGACCTTTATGATTATACCACTTATCATATTTATAACAGTGGCTCTTACAAGTATTGAAATCAGACTGCAGTAGCCAAACAACATACACTAAGATGTTGACACTGAAGGCTTCACTACATATTATACATTTATATTTCTTCTATACACTGGTAATTGAGAGTTTCTGGTATGGATATTAACACTTTACAATTACAAGAGGTTCATTCATCAGTAATAAGTTGCAAGAACTTTCTTAAAGGTACTGTTCATCACAAGAGCTGCTTATTTAAATATTGTCCACTTCATGTTTAACTTTTACACAGGTTGCAACTCATTCTTTTTCCCTACTTCCTTCTCTGGAGTTAAGTTATAGTCACACAGTTAATTTTAGTGTGAGTATAGGTTCAGTTTTCAGATGGACAGCACCATCTTTTGAAAACTATGCACACTTTTACAAAATAGAAAGAGCCAATTACCAAGTTTCTAAACCTTGTAATGTTATTACAAAATAAACTAGTTTTCTTTTTTTTTCCAAAACCTGTTAGATATTTCATCAACTAATTTGTTGTAATTTATTTAAAGACAGTCCATCTGTGTCCTGACTATAATGTAAAATATGCATCTCTGACTCCAATGATGACTGGAATTTTGCCCAATGTGATTATGATCTCTCTCACACTTCCTACGCAAAGCTCAACTAGACACCTTCTCAATCCTACTCAGACGAAGGTCATGATTGGTGTATTTCATCTTCCAACTGCATTGATGGAAAAACAGATCTAAATTTTTCTGCAATCAATAGGAATTCACTCAACTGTTTGCCAACACAACCAGGACTATACTAAGGCCATGGCAAGATAGGGCCCCTCCAAATGTGCAGACTGGAAAAGAAAGAAGGTTTAAGAGTTAATTCAAAGAGGTAAGCAAGTTCTGCTACACCCTTACGTTCCTATCTTCTGCCTGTGAGAAGCCTCTCCCTCAGCCCAAGACTGAAAATGCAAACTTTGTCACAGCATCATTTTGTCCGAGTAGCATTATAAAGAATTGACTGCTATCGAAGAGGCATCAATTGGATTACATCCCTACAGTGCACTTGGTTCATACAGCTGCTGCCTACACAGTTAGCTCACATTCAGTATTTGAGTTTTAGCTGCTACTTTGCTTTGGTATTGTAGGATATCAAAGGTTGATTAGTGTGTGCTGAAGCAAGTATGCTACTTCACCAAAGGCTTCTGATTTTTGCCAACTGAGGCCAAGAAATATAGTGTTCAAGCTTGAACGATTCAAAGTATTTGATACAATTGTAAGTGAACTGGAAAACTAGAATGTATATATAAAACACCATTTGCCCTCAATTTAATTTACTATTGGCGACATCTTAAATGAGAGCTCTGCACAAGATGTCCACAGAATTTTTTCCAGGTTTAGGCAAGATTAAAAGCTCACATTTTTTATATAACTTGGTGAGCCTGAAGAAAGAATCATCCCCCACGAAATAAATTTCCCAGGAAGTACACAAAGCTTAATGCATAATGGAAGACTGATAGTTATCTACTTAAAAGTTTTGAAATGAATTACTTTGGTACCCAAACAGTAAGCAAATTTCAATAGTATATGCAAAGTATGTCTTTTGATGTCATTAAAATGACTATGGATGCCACCTTTTTGATTCAACTATTTGAAATTACATCCTCCTGTGGTTCAAGACAGAGCATCCAATGAGTTATGAAATAAAACTATAACATATTTAAAAAAATAATTTACTCATACTCCCATAATATTAGGTTGATACTGAAAAAACGAAAATTTGAAATAGGAAAAAAAGTCAGAATGACCAAGATAATCCTGTTGGTTATCAAAACAATACTATATCAATAATCTCAAATAATAGAAACAGGGAATACACTTTAGAAAAGAGCTTGTTCAACTTTGATGGCATCTTTAACACTTTCTTTGCTTATAGAATTTCACATCTGTTCATGTAATTGATTTATTGCTTTACTTTCATGACTCATGTCAGAAATTGAGTTGAATAAAATGTGGTTTGGAAGCTACATTCTTTGGTTGGCTGTGTAAAGTGTAGCCCAGGGCAAATATACCACTACAGCAATACGATGAACCTTACAAAACCACACTCATACTTGACTCTAGAATCAACTTTTAGCAGCCTCGGACCACACTAAAATAATCCTCATCTCTTAAGTTTCTCACATTATTGTGCAGCATGCCAACTGGAATGCATAATCCATAGCTGTGAGAGCTCAGAATGCATGTATAATTGTGCTGCACTCAGACTTTGTGAAGGTACCAGTCTTGGAAAGCACATTTTTAAATACTGAAATGTACACTTCTTCCATCTCCTCTAGCACAAAAAAATAGTGTTTGCCCTTTTTTTTGCTGATGTGTTTGGGCCTATAGATACAGTACACATCTATGGTATATGTATATGCCTATGTTCTTCCAATTTTACTACAGCATGTAGCTCTGTTGTGTAAAACTAAATATATATTCAAGAAGCCAACATGTGTTTTCCATGTCCACAGACAAATGATAAACTACAGTCCTGATTCCATTGTGCAGCAAGGGTCCTGTTGGTTAGGTAATTAGTTAGTTGGTTTTGTATATTCCACAGATCATCTGAATGATTCTTTCATCAAAATGATGTGAAATGAGTCAGTTTACAAGAAGTGAATACATTACTAGTGTTAACATAAGTGAACACACGATTTTTTAGTAGTAGTCATGTAGTCATGAAAATAAGCTTTTTTTCCTTTCTTTACATTGTACTAGTTTTTAAACAGAAATTTACACATGGAATAGAAGTAGTTTTCCAAAAGAAATGATTTTAAGTTAGAATTAGAACTTTTTTACTACCTGTCAGACATTTTATGTTACTGGGCAAATGATCAAAATTTTTTCTAGCTTTATACTGAATTACTTTTTGAGCCACTGACAGCTTTAATAATGGGTTTAAAGGTCATCTTTCCCTAGTATTGTGGGTATGGACATCACTGTTCTTCTCAAATTGTGATGGACTATTTATGTTAAATTTCATTAGCGAATATCTGTATTGTGATGGTGCAATTAAAATGCGAATCGGGGACATATGACTGGCACATATGCAGCTTCCTTGTATATGAGATGTTGGGAACTGGCAACAGAATTAGTGTGAAAATTTTTCTCCATTTTTGGAAACATGTCATTGGGAGGTCCACGAAGGCTGATAAATGCTAAGTCTGTTACTATCACAAGTGGTACCAGTGCAGATAAAAGGACTGGGAGCATCTTCACAATAGGTTTGATGACACATGACACTGCTGTATGGCTAAGCAATGCTCTGTTATGTGGTTGCATTACTGTGTCTGATGTCAAGACCAGTGTGGTTGAAATTGTGATGTTACAAGATGGATCAGTTTGCAATGCAGAACCCTGTGGTTTAAGCACAGTTGATTTGCACTGTAGAACTTAGATCTCACTGCTAATGTCCTGTATGGTGCTGTCAATTGCAGGAGGTTACTCTAAGTACCAATGATGGTGTGTATCTATGTGAATCATAGCAGATAGCCTATCCATGAGAGCGCAATTTCTTCTTCAGGGTCACTAATAATGTAGGAACATCACGTATAATACATATAAAATATATATGTAGTATAAAAGTGTAATAAACTTCACTTTATTGTTCAAAGATATAAAAGTCACATGTATACATATTAGTGAACAAAGCAAGAACACGAAGCCACAAAGAACACAATAAATTGAAGAGACACTGTATCTACTGATTATGTCACTTCCATAGTCTCATTTAAGTAACATTTTTCAATAACACTTAATCTTTATTGAACCTACCTTAGAAATTACAAAATTTCATAAATCTGTACAGAACAGAAAAAGGTAGTTTTTCTGGGAGTCTGGGAGGAGGAGGAGGAGGAGGAGGAGGAGGAGGAGGAGGAGGAGGAGGAGGAGGAGGAGGAGGAGAGGAGGAGGGGGGGAGGAGGAGGAGGAGGAGGAGAGTGGGTGGGGATACAGCTTTGGTAGTTCTGCCAAGGAAGCATGATCACGTCAGTCTGGTTCTACACACAGCTTGCAGTTGGCAGTTGTATTAATCCAGGGCTGGCATAATACTGAAAAACTCTCAGTCCTGCTTGATTTTACTCCTGGCCTAGCTTTAGGCCATTCCTATGACTCTGATGCATCTTCCTTTCCTCTAATGTCTGCTAAGACTCCTCCCCACCTGTTTCACATAACAAGTGAAACTAGTTATGAATTGAAGTTCAATATGTTACCTGAAGTTCTCTACTGTAAATGTTCACTTGTCATTTCTCACAACCTCCTTCCCCCTATTGCCTTTGTCATTCCAAATAATCAATTCTACCACATTTTTCAGTTAAAATTATTTCATGTCTACATGAATAATATTTAAGTTATTGTATAACTCAATGAAAAATACAACCTACTGTCATTCCATACATCACTGCTTCTGATGCACACACATTGCAGCTCAGGACCAAAGACGCTTTTTACAGCGAATATAATAAAACACACAGCATTAGTGTCATGTATATATTAACTATTTTCAAGCTCTAAAGAGATGGAAGTTTTTAATATTTAGCCGTAGAATCTTGAAGGTTCACACCATTTGTGTATTCTTTGAGCTGCATTTTGCCAGATGAAGCCAGCAACTTGTGCAGTGTCTTTTTCCCTCCTTGTGGAACAAGGAGCTAATGTTAAAGACTGCTTTCATGTACCTTCTATTGTAGGTTCCTGCTGACCATTTCCATTTCAGTGCCTGAGGCAATCGCAGAACATTACTAACATTAATCACTGTACAAATGTTATTAATTCTTCTGTAATTTATTCTAGTTTAGTCTAATATTGCAAAAATATATTTCTCAATATGCCTTTGACTGCAGGAGATCACTGTGTGTAATATAGGTAAAAATAAACCAGCAGGTCAGAAGAGCGCAGTGGGTTTCCAATGCAGCCTGTGTGCACTGTTAAGTCTGTGAACTTGCCCATCAAATTAGCATATATTATACAGACATCATTCAACCTTCACCTGTTATTGTGACTCACGAAACACTGACCTGTCTCATAGAAGAAGGCCTGACCAACAACACCTGCTGGTTGCTGATGCTCACTTTTTCATAATTATGGCCCTTAGGTATTCTAAAGGAGAACACAGCAGAAGTGTGTGTTGCCTTTTTACTGGCAACTGGGAATCAGATTTGAGTGTGTGTGTGTGTGGGGGGGGGGGGGGGGGGTGAGTGGAGGTTGGGGGGGGGGATGGTTAGCTCCACTTCATATAATAATATGAATACTACTTTTTCATTACTATTCTGTATTCCATATGTAACACATATACAATGCACATATGAAATATCCAAACTGTTACCCCAGCTAATTTTTTAGGAATCTTATTATTCAGTGTATATTTTGTATGTTTTACATACTACTGATGTTGAAAATATAAAGAGTTCATGCACAAACATTTTATTTAATGAAACACTCAAAATTTACAATTTGTGAAAACCATGTGCAATTAGCTATTTGACCCCCATTAATAGCTATTTGTTTTATGACTGTATGCTTTATCTGAAAACCTTCATTCTCTTCGTTCTAGAAAATAATTTACCTTTTCTGAAAACTGTGTAATTAAAAAGTTATCTTTATTCAGAACTGTTGGTTTCCAGAAGATTCCAATCTCATAATGTGATCCTTTCAAAAAATCATCGTAAAAGTCTAACAGCCCTGGTTTTATCACTTCAGGAAATACCTGCTTTCATTAGATTTGTATTTTATTTAATATATTATCTTAATTTTAAAAAATTGAGTTTCCAGAAATTTATTGGTGGGCTTTGTCCAAATTCCACCAATAAAAGGTGCTCCCTAAGTGTCTGCTACATTAAACAGACTACCATCTACACCCTTTGAAGACTTTGAGGTCCACACATAGGCAAAATAACTTCTTTCTCTAACATGTATATGTACTCTGCACTTTTTCTGTTTTATTTTAATATTAAAAATGTAAAAATTGTGTGTTCAAACAAGTAGTAAAAGTGTCTAGACAGGCATCATGAACAAAACCAAAGGGAGAGTGCAGCCAGCTACAGATGCGGAGAGTACAGTTACTGTGTTAGTCAGTCATGTAATGTTTAATAATAGATAGTTACCTTTTCCATACATTATTCGAATGATTTCTTTACAAAAATGATATGGAATGAGTTATTTTACAGGGTATGTGAAGACAATTGAGGAACTTTTTTTTAAGTTGGTAAATGCAGATAGTTCCTTCACACTGAAAGAAAACTCATCTGTAACATCTGATCCTCAGCAGATAGCAAATAATTTTAATTTATATTTCACGCAGGCAGTTGAGATTCTGGTGAAGCAAAACTTTCAATATGTGCCACTGCAAATCAGATTAAAACTATCCCCAATACCAAGTCTCTCTTCCTATATCCAACATATGAATGGGAAATGCTAACAACAATAGTGGAGCTAAAATCAAAATCTTCCTTTGGTACTGACAACATAACAGCTAATAGAATTAAAAATGTGCACCCTTAGTAGTTAGGCCCATGGGAGACATATGCAGCTCACTTTCTGAGGCAATCTTCCCAGAAAAGCTAAAAGTAGCTAAAGTGAAGCCCTCATACAAAAAAGGTGAAAAAATGGTTGTAATGAATTACAGGCCAGTTTCTCTAGTAACTGTTTTTGTTTTTTCTAAAATAAGTGAAAGGATCTTTTACAAAAGGCTCAGATTTCATTGGGTAGGGAAAAAACAAATTCTCGGCCACACAGCATAATTTCCAAAAAGGTAAATCCACCAAGACAGCTGTTACCAACTTCATAAATAAAGCTTTGAACATATTAGGAAAAAAAAAAAAAAAAAAAAAAAAAACCACAGCAGTAATATTCCAAGATCTTTCAAATCAATCAAATCTATCTATCTATCTATCTTTTATCTATCTATCTATCTATCTATCTTCCTCCCTCCCTCCCTCCCTCCCTCCCTCCCTCCCTCAACAGCCAAAGAAACTGCTACACCCATCATGTAGGCCCCCCATGAGCACACAGAAGTGCCGCAACATGACATAGCGTGGTGGACTCGACTAATGTCTGAAGTGGTTCTGGAGGGAACTGACACCGTGAATCCATAAATCCGTAAGAGTATGAGGGGGGTGGAGATATCTCTTCTGAACAGCACATTGCAAGGCATCCCAGATATGCTCAATCATGTTCATGTCTGGGGAGTATGGTCACCAGTGGATGTGTTTAAACTCAGAAGAGTGTTCCTGGAGCCACTCTGTAGCAATACTAGATGTGTGGGGTGTTGCATTGTCCTGATGGAATTGCCCAAGTTTGTTGGACTGCACAATGGACATGAATGGGTGCAGGTGATCAGATAGGATGCTTATGTAAGTGTCACCTGTAAGAATCGTATCTAGACATATCAGGGGTATCATATCACTCCAACTACACATGCCCCACACCATTACAGAGCCTCCACCAGTTTGAAGAGCCCCCTGTTGACATACAGGGTCCACAAATTCATGAGGTGATCTCCATACCAGTACATGTCCATTCATTCCATACAATTTGAAATGAGACTCATCTGACCAGGCAACATGTTTCCAGTCACCAACAGCCCAACGTTGCTGTTGACATGCCCTGGTAAAGCATAAAGCTTTGTGCTGTGCGGTCATCAAGGGTACATGATGGGCCTTCGGTTCCGAAGGCCCATATCGATAATGTTTTGTTGAATGGTTTGCATGCTGACACTTTTTGATGGCCCACCACTGAAATCTGAAGCAATTTGCAGAAGGGTTGCACTTCTGGCATGTTGAACAATTCTCTTCAGTCATCATTGGTCCCATTCTTGCACAATCTTTTTCCAGCCATAGCAATGTTGGAAATCTGATGTTTTATTGGATTCCTGACATTCACAGTACACTCGTCAAATCATCGTACAGAAATATCCCCACTGCATTGCTGCCTCGGAGCTGTTGTGTCCCATTGCTGATGTGCTGATTATAACACCATGTTCAAACTTGCATACATCTTGATAACGTGCCATTGTACCAGCAGTAACAGATCTAACTACTGTGCCAGACACTTGTTTTCTTATATAGGCATTGCCGAGTGCAGCGCCATGTTCTGCCTGTTTACATATCTCTGTATTTGAATATGCATGCCTATGCCAGTTTCTTTGGTGCTCCAGTGTAAAAAAATCATGGCCAAAAGTACGAACTGTATGTGTACAATTTATTTGCATATTTGTGGACTGTTTTCCCATGCGTTAGGCTTATATTGCTATATACTGTAAATCATACAACAGTTTCTGTTAAAAATTAACTGAAATTATTTGGCTTGTCCTGTATCACTGTGTACCCCTGTCATGATTCACATGACCAATAAATATAAAACACAACACAAAACTCAATATTTGCTCTCAGCCAATTAAAGCAAAAGTTGGTAAATGCATTAGTGGTTTACACAACAACATTAACTCCTGATTATTGCTTAGTTAAAGATACCTTTGTCAGGGATAAGGAACATCAAGAAGGAAGCTAAAAGGAAGAATACTTTTTTAATAAAGTACAGCATAAGGAAAAAAAAGACTGCCGGGTAGTATCTGTAAGTGTCGCAATGTTTCAAGTAACATAAGGGACATAGGGACGTCCAAAGACAGGGGTGTCCAAGGACAGGCTCTCAAAAGGAAAAAGATCTGAGAAAAAGAATGAATTAATAACAAACCAACAGTTGCACAAATTTTGTGCAAAAAATTTCTATGCGATACTGAAGGAAGAAATCCAAATGTGGCTGAGATATTTTTTGATATACAACAGAATTGGTCAATACCAAATTTCTCCACAGATAAAGTATTCTCTTCAGTAGAGGTTTGGCTATAGAATTTGTGCATTATGATTCATTCCCGAGCACAGACAAAGGAAAAGATTGCTTTTCTTTTTACTTGGCTTGAAACATAAGGTCCTTGGGGCATACCAGCCAGAATATGTTCCGAATGAAATTCATTTATTTTCTGACACTTTTACTAGTCAAAGTAAATGTTCAGTAACATTGTCCACAGTAATGGCCTCCATGGAGACTGAGCAATGTGGTGCAGTGGTTAGCACACTGCATTCGTATTCTGGAGGATAACAGTTCAAACTCGTGTCCGGCCATCCTGATTTAATTTTGTGTGATTTCCCTAAATTGTTTCAGGCAAATGCTGGAATGTTTCCTTTGAAAGGGCATGGCCAACTTCCTTCCCTAATCTGATGGGACTGATGACCATGTTGTATGGTCCCCTACCCCAAATCAACTATCAACATTCATGGTAAAAAACCTAAAATTGAATAAGCTGGTATGTTATTTCTCTACTTTTGGTCACATCTATAATCCTGACTGTCAGAGAGGATAAAGACTGCAAGATAGAGAAAGATATTCTTTCATGAACTCAATACTATGAAGTGCTTGAACAACATGGCATTGTCAACATACTAAATAAAGATTGGGAAGCAAAAAATCTGTAGTCCACTGCACTAAAATCCCTACGACTTAAGATGCCTTTCAAGATAACTGTCTAGTGAGTGATGTCTCACAAAAAACCTAAGAAGAAGGTATTGTAGTCAGTATGACACTTATAATGGAAGTACAGTAGAGGTTGAGGTACAGAAATCCAGAAACTGCAGCCATGAAATGAGGAAACCAGCCACCTTGGGATAGAACAAAATGGCCAGCAAGGAAAAGAAAAAGTATATTTTGAAACTTATGAGGCATTTTAACATATCATAAATAGCAGAAGAGTTTCACAAGGACATTGTCGAAATAGAATAATACATTTCCAGTTTAGTATTGTTGCAGCCAGTATTTTATGTTTTATTTCAATAACAAAGGGCTAAAACAATTTACTAAATAATAGCTATTGGACTGTAAATGAACATTTTAAATAACTATAGACAGTAACTTAATTTTCATGAACATTGTAGCCTACTATGTAACAATTTATGACATGATTAGAAAAGTAGGACTAAGTATAGGAGCTATAAATACTGTAAGAGGCATGTATATTTTAATTAAAAATATATTGTGCAAACATTTGTCAACATCAATACAATGTATATTGTTCTACAGATGAATCGGTCAGCCAATAACTTTGTTGTTATGTTGCACTTTTCCTTATCAAAGATTTAGGGAAACATATGACACTAAAGTGTAATATTGTAGTATATTATTGTATTTCTATGCAAAATGAACAATAAACTAGCTCTCATTGTAATTAATGTTAAGGATAAAAAAAGAAATGGAAGGAAGCAATTTGAATATATACATTAACAAATGTTCAACTTCCATCTTTGAATTTATTGGCTACTGAAAAAACTTGAAAACTTTGCCCCTCTACTCTGAAATAAGCAATGAAAATTTTATAAAAAGTGAAACACATAACTGGATTTTTGCCTACAAAACTTGTGTATATGTTAAATTCTCTAAGTTATGTAGTTAATATTTCATTATGATATTTAAAAATATTAGTTTCCTCAAAAATTTAATTTTTTGCATTAATCGAGTTATGAAAAATGCTCCTCTATTAGTTTCAACCACGATTAACATTTTATATTTTACATCTACTCATGGAAATACACATATAAACGAGATTTCCTTTTGCAGGATGTCAGTTTTGTTTGAAAAATCTTCTGTGGAATAGAGGGAGAGGGCCAGAAGAAGTGGTTTTAGTTCTTGAAGTACTTTGTTGCTGGGCGCAGTGCTGCACCAATTTTTACCAAAGTATCACTGAAAGAGTCGCTGGAACTGACTGCAGTAAATCTTGACTCATTCAGGCATGAACTGACTTCAACAGATTTTCTGTATGGGGGCCAACATTATGAGCAGAAAGAAGAGTGGCTGTGGGCAGGCCTCTGACTCCAGTGGTTGCCAGTATATTCATGGAGAAAGAAGCATTAGAGACGGTTATATACAAATCCACATGCATCTTCAGATGATACCTTTGTGATCTGCACTCGTGACAGAGAGAGTCTCAATGAGTATTTTTGAACATCTCAACTCATGCCAACCAAATACAAAGTTCACCATGGAACTGGTGAAGGATGGTCAGTTGCTACTTCTCTGTATGTACTGGTCAAAGAGGAAGCAAAGGAGTCATTTGGCCACAGTGTGTATTGCAAACTAACACACACTTTTTTATACTTGCAAGATTGCAGCTGTCGTCACCCAACACAGAAGAATGGAGTTCTAAAGACATTGATCCCTAGCACACACACCTCATCAGACTAAGTGTAAATTCGCATAGTCGTTTGTCTACTGTTTTTGTTTTGAACGGCCAGTGTCGGTTGGTCACAGTCAGTGTGCTCCCTGCCGCCGTTGGATAAGCAGCTGAGCAGCAAGTCGTATACTCCTAGCTCACTCGTTTGTTACATAGTTTAATTCTTAATTTCTTTGCGTGTTTTTGGTACTTGCATTGTTTAATTCATAAATTTCGGGCGTATTTTAGTATTTGAGTTTTGTAGCATCGCGTTTTAGTACCTGAATAGTGTAAATTCGCGTAGTCGTTTGTCTACTGTTTTTGTTTTGAACGGCCAGTGTCGGTTGGTCACAGTCAGTGTGCTCCCTGCCGCCGTTGGATAAGCAGCTGAGCAGCAAGTCGTATACTCCTAGCTCACTCGTTTGTTACATAGTTTAATTCTTAATTTCTTTGCGTGTTTTTGGTACTTGCATTGTTTAATTCATAAATTTTGGGCATATTATAGTATTTGAGGGTGTAGCATCGCGTTTTAGTACCTGAATAGTGTAATTCCACGTAGTCTCCTTCCGCCGCCGAGCAGTGTCAGCAGTGCGCAAGTAGCAGCATTACTGCATTTACTAGGCAATCTTGTATTTTAATAACCGTTTAAATTCTGTCGATTTGTTTGCGCTCTCTGTAGATTAGTTCAGACGTTCTTTGTAAAACAGTTTTTAGCATGGATAGGGACTACAACTGCTGTGTTCGGATGCAAGCTGAGTTGGCATCCCTTCGCTCCCAGCTTCAGGCAGTGTTGGCTTCGGTCACACAGCTTGAGGCTGTTGCCAATGGGCATCACTGTGGGGGTCCGGATGGGGGTTTGTTGGGGACGGCCAGCTCGTCCCACGCATCCCCTGATCGGACTACGACTGTGGTTGCCCGGGATACTGCCCGCATTGAGGCTGATCCCTCACCTGTGGTAGAGTGGGAGGTCGTTTCAAGGTGTGGCAGGGGGCGAAAGACATTCCGGAGGGCTGAACGGAAAGCCTCTCCAGTTTGTCTGACGAACCGGTTTCAGGCTCTGTCTCAGGCTGATACTGATCTTCGGCCTGACATGGCTGCTTGTCCTGTTCCAGAGGTTGCCCCTCAGTCTGCAAGATCCGGGCAGTTGCAGAGGGTGGGCTTACTGGTAGTTGGGAGCTCCAACGTCAGGCGCGTAATGGGGCCCCTTAGGGAAATGGCAGCAAGAGAGGGGAAGAAAACCAATGTGCACTCCGTGTGCATACCGGGGGGAGTCATTCCAGATGTGGAAAGGGTCCTTCCGGATGCCATGAAGGGTACAGAGTGCACCCATCTGCAGGTGGTCGCTCATGTCGGCACCAATGATGTGTGTCGCTATGGATCGGAGGAAATCCTCTCTGGCTTCCGGCGGCTATCTGATTTGGTGAAGACTGCCAGTCTCGCTAGCGGGATGAAAGCAGAGCTCACCATCTGCAGCATCGTCGACAGGACTGACTGCGGACCTTTGGTACAGAGCCGAGTGGAGGCTCTGAATCAGAGGCTGAGACGGTTCTGCGACCATGTGGGCTGCAGATTCCTCGACCTGCGCCATAGGGTGGTGGGGTTTCGGGTTCCGCTGGATAGGTCAGGAGTCCACTACACGCAACAAGCGGCTACACGGGTAGCAGGGGTTGTGTGGCGTGGGCTGGGCGGTTTTTTAGGTTAGATGGCCTTGGACAAGTACAGAAAGGGCAACAGCCTCAACGGGTGCGGGGCAAAGTCAGGACATGCGGGGACCAAGCAGCAATCGGTATTGTAATTGTCAACTGTCGAAGCTGCGTTGGTAAAGTACCGGAACTTCAAGCACTGATAGAAAGCACCGAAGCTGAAATCGTTATAGGTACAGAAAGCTGGCTTAAGCCAGAGATAAATTCTGCCGAAATTTTTACAAAGGTACAGACGGTGTTTAGAAAGGATAGATCGCTGTTAGTAGTAGTTTATCCTGTAGTGAAGTAGAAGTGGATAGTTCCTGTGAATTATTATGGGTGGAGGTTACACTAAACAACCGAACTAGGTTAATAATTGGCTCTTTTTACCGACCTCCCGACTCAGCAGCATTAGTGGCAGAACAACTGAGAGAAAATTTGGAATACATTTCACATAAATTTTCTCAGCATGTTATAGTCGTAGGTGGAGATTTCAATTTACCAGATATAGACTGGAACACTCAGATGTTTAGGACGGGTGGTAGGGACAGAGCATCGAGTGACATTATACTGAGTGCACTATCCGAAAATTACCTCGAGCAATTAAACAGAGAACTGACTCGTGGAGATAACATCTTGGACCTACTGATAACAAACAGACCTGAACTTTACGACTCTGTATGTACAGAACAGGGAATCAGTGATCATAAGGGCATTGCAGCATCCCTGAATATGGAAGTTAATAGGAATATAAAAAAAGGGAGGAAGGTTTATCTGTTTAGCAAGAGTAATAGAAGGCAGATTTCAGACTACCTAACAGATCAAAACGAAAATTTCTGTTCCGACACTGACAATGTTGAGTGTTTATGGAAAAAGTTCAAGGCAATCGTAAAATGCGTTTTAGACAGGTACGTGCCGAGTAAAACTGTGAGGGATGGGAAAAACCCACCGTGGTACAACAACAAAGTTAGGAAACTACTGCGAAAGCAAAGAGAGCTCCACTCCAAGTTTAAACGCAGCCAAAACCTCTCAGACAAACAGAAGCTAAACGATGTCAAAGTTAGCGTAAGGAGGGCTATGCGTGAAGCGTTCAGTGAATTCGAAAGTAAAATTCTATGTACCGACTTGACACAAAATCCTAGGAAGTTCTGGTCTTACGTTAAATCAGTAAGTGGCTCGAAACAGCATATGCAGACACTATGGGGTGATGATGGCATTGAAACAGAGGATGACACGCGTAAAGCTGAAATACTAAACACCTTTTTCCAAAGCTGTTTCACAGAGGAAGACCGCACTGCAGTTCCTTCTCTAAATCCTCGCACAAACGAAAAAATGGCTGACATCGAAATAAGTGTCCAAGGAATAGAAAAGCAACTGGAATCACTCAATAGAGGAAAGTCCACTGGACCTGACGGGATACCAATTCGATTCTACACAGAGTATGCGAAAGAACTTGCCCCCCTTCTAACAGCCGTGTACCGGAAGTCTCTAGAGGAACGGACGGTTCCAAATGATTGGAAAAGAGCACAGTTAGTCCCAGTCTTCAAGAAGGGTCGTCAAGCAGATGCGCAAAACTATAGACCTATATCTCTTACGTCGATCTCTTGTAGAATTTTAGAACATGTTTTTTGCTCGCGTATCATGTCATTTCTGGAAACCCAGAATCTACTATGTAGGAATCAACATGGATTCCGGAAACAGCGATCGTGTGAGACCCAACTCGCCTTATTTGTTCATGAGACCCAGAAAATATTAGATACAGGCTCCCAGGTAGATGCTATTTTTCTTGACTTCCGGAAGGCGTTCGATAGAGTTCCGCACTGTCGCCTGATAAACAAGGTAAGAGCCTACGGAATATCAGACCAGCTGTGTGGCTGGATTGAAGAGTTTTTAGCAAACAGGACACAGCATGTTGTTATCAATGGAGAGACGTCTACAGACGTTAAAGTAACCTCTGGCGTGCCACAGGGGAGTGTTATGGGACCATTGCTTTTCACAATATATATAAATGACTTAGTAGATAGTGTTGGAAGTTCCATGCGGCTTTTCGCGGATGATGCTGTAGTATACAGAGAAGTTGCAGCATTAGAAAATTGTAGCGAAATGCAGGAAGATCTGCAGCGGATAGGCACTTGGTGCAGGGAGTGGCAACTGACCCTTAACATAGACAAATGTAATGTATTGCGAATACATAGAAAGAAGGATCCTTTATTGTATGATTATATGATAGCGGAACAAACACTGGTAGCAGTTACGTCTGTAAAATATCTGGGAATATGCGTGCGGAACGATTTGAAGTGGAATGATCATATAAAATTAATTGTTGGTAAGGCGGGTACCAGGTTGAGATTCATTGGGAGAGTGCTTAGAAAATGTAGTCCATCAACAAAGGAGGTGGCTTACAAAACACTCGTTCGACCTATACTTGAGTATTGCTCATCAGTGTGGGATCCGTACCAGGTCGGGTTGACGGAAGAGATAGAGAAGATCCAAAGAAGAGCGGCGCGTTTCGTTACTGGGTTATTTGGTAACCGTGATAGCGTTACGGAGATGTTTAATAAACTCAAGTGGCAGACTCTGCAAGAGAGGCGCTCTGCATCGCGGTGTAGCTTGCTCGCCAGGTTTCGAGAGGGCGCGTTTCTGGATGAGGTATCGAATATATTGCTTCCCCCTACTTATACCTCCCGAGGAGATCACGAATGTAAAATTAGAGAGATCAGAGCACGCACGGAGGCTTTCAGACAGTCGTTCTTCCCGCGAACCATACGCGACTGGAACAGGAAAGGGAGGTAATGACAGTGGCACGTAAAGTGCCCTCCGCCACACACCGTTGGGTGGCTTGCGGAGTATCAATGTAGATGTAGATGTAGATAGTTTGACATCAGAAATGGAGTATCTATGCTCAGTCTTCTGCAAAAATGGATACACCATCCAACAGTTTCAGAAAGCCTTTCAACTAGTAACTCTGCCACATGATACAGAAGAAGAGCAAGATGAAGCAAAGACTGTGGCTTAACTGCCCTATATGGGATCTATTTCTCCCAAGATAAAAAAGATTCTAATGAAGGACAACATGAAGTGTGTTCTGCCCACCTACCAAAATAAGAGGACTACTGGGAAATGAGAAAGATAACCTTGGTTTATGAAAACCAGGAATTTGTAATATACTTTAATAATGTGGCATGTTCTACATTGGCCAAACAGCTAGGACAGTGGACATCAGATGCCAAGAACATCAGAGGCACACCTAGCTGATACAGGCAACTAAACTGACCACTGACAAGCACAATCTGTAACTTAATCATACCATGACCAATGGAAAATACAGTTCTGACACAAGCCCCAAGTCAGTACAGATAAAGCTTGCAGAATACTACATGAATCCTGATATGGGGTACCAACTCAACAAAACCTGTGATCATGCACTGGAGTTGCTAAAACTGCAATGGTTGCAGCAACAGAAGTCAAGAAAAAGAAGAACTGAAAATGTGGACATGGGGAATAAAGCCCAGACTGAGCACTAGGAGCACTGCACTAAGAACAGAACACCAGCTCATGACTAGGTGCACAGGGCTAAACATGGAAGATCTTGGGACATTTGTAGTAGGAACAGACTGCACATACAGTGTCTAGAACAATTTGTTGAGGACAGAGACAGTGGATGTAAATACTGGAACAACTCCACTTGACTAGTAGTCTCAGATAGCAACTGGATTTATGATTAATTTCTTTAGCAAATGGATATGTTGTGAAGGTGCAGTTAAAACACAACTGTTTAAAGTGATATCTACAAGAGGACTGTGAGTGAACATCATATATTATTCTAATGCTTGCTTTTTGTACAATTAATACTTTCTGAGCAATGAGTTGCCCCAGAAAATTATCCAAGAAGACATTATTGAGTAGGAATGTGCAAAGTACGTAAGGAGATCAATTTGTTTTCTTCCAAGCATAGTAATTATACAAAGAGCAAAAGTAGTTGAACTTAATTTTTTGAGAAACTCAGTAATTTACTTCTTCCAGTCCAAGTTTTCATCAATATGCACACCAAAAAATCTGAACCTTCTACTCTGTTTACAGATTCCTGTTCATATTATTTGTTGTACAGAACTAAGTATAGTGTGTTTTCTCAAAATTTGAGGGAACCACTTAATTATTTGAACAACATCATTAATAACTTCTGATGCTTTCTCTCTAATGGGACTTTTAGTAACACTATATCATCTGTAAAAAGTACCAATTCTGCTAGATGAATGTTAAGTGGAATGTCATTCACATATTCAAGGAATAGGAGTGGACACAAACCTGAACACTGTGGGGCACACTGATTTCTCTTTAACCACTAAAATTTTCTCCCTTTCCAGCATTGTCCGAATTACACAACACAACCTTTTGCACTGTTTGTTAAGCATGATTCAAACCAGTTGTTTGTAAAACTATCAACTGTGAGTGATGCGCTAAGGAAACTGTTTCTACATAACTGTGAAACCACTCTTTGAGTAAATTACTTTTTTGAATATTTTGGAAAAAGACAGTGAGGAAACTGCAGGACAATTGCTTAAATCTTTCTTGCCACCTTTCTTACAAAGAGGTTTAACAATAGCATATTTTAAACTGTTCTAAAAAAAAATTCCTGTGCCAATGATGCAATACATATATCACTAAGAACATTACTTATTAAGTTGGTACCACTCTTAAGAATTCTCTTTGAAGTTCCATCAACAACATAAGAGCTTTTGTTCTTGAGAACTTGTATAATTTCATAAATTTCCGTGTTTGACAGTAGTTTTACTTCCAGTGGCAGGAAGTTTTGTGGAAAGACAGTTGTAATATATTCTCTTGCTTCTTCAGCTGAACCATTTAATCCTGTTTCTGCTGTGACATTTAGGAAGTTACTGTTAAAAATACTTGCAACTTGGAAATTACCAGTCAAAATACTGGTATTCAGTTTAGTCGTGACAGTATCTTATAAACTGAATGGTTGTCCTGTCTCCAATTTCACATTATCTCAAATGATTTTAATTTTTTTACCTGCATTATTAAGTTCTGCAATTATAAACATATTTGTAGACATTTTAATGACTTTCCTTAAAATAACACAGTATTTTTGGTAGAATGCAAGTAACATCAGATCCTGACTTTTTATGGTCATTATATAAATTTCCCTTTTCCTCTTACATGATATTTTAATTCCTTTAGTTGTCCATGGCTTACTATTAAAAAAAAATTTATGAGATCTCTTTATTTTTTATTTTATTTTTAAAATTTTTTTTTAGGGAAAGCTCTTGAATATTGACACAAATTTAGCATGGAATACAATGACTTTCACATTAGCATCTCTTACCATATACACCATGTCCCATAGCACATCTCAACTTATTCTTAAAACATTGTATCTTGGCATCATTAATAAGCCTCACTGCATTCTATGAACATGCCTCAGAGCTGTAAGGTGCAAATTTTTTTACTTCTGCTAATTGTGCATCATTATCAGATAGTCAATTAACAATTGGGTTTACATTAATTGTTCCAGCCTGAGCGCTGCTTTTAAAAACTTTATCGAGTATAGACAATGAATTATTGCCACATGTTAAATTTGGTTAAACTTTTCATTGTCTATGTAGTTTTCTGATGTGTAATGTCACAAGTGTGAGGTTTATAGGTATATAAAACCTATCGTCAATGATGGTGAAAATAAAGAATAAGAAAATTATCATTGATTTTAAATGTGTTCTGTAAAGTTATTTAAAATTCACTTAAAGCTCCCACCAGTCAACAATTAGAGCTACAAAGAAGAGCAAGACTTACAAGACATCTTTTCAGCCAGATCAGTGAACTTGCAAATGAAGCACCTAGAATGGAAACTGTACCAATGTTATCGGGCTCTTCTTACTGATTTTCCTGATATAAATAAAAAGTATTATCTATCCTAATCACTTTAATTTTTTTGGTGGTAGCCAGTTATGTTTGTTTAATGACCATCAGCTCAAATCCAATAAGATGACTGTGCACAGGGCCACTGATACTACCAAGCTGCTGATGCCTGATGATCGACGTAAGGGAGTATGGAAGTGCCCAGTACCAATCCATATTTCAGGCACGCAGTTGCACAGGCTAACAGGAAGGTGAGTCAGTAATTTTTGATGTTATCATCACATGCAGATATCAGGTTTAGTAACCCTGTAAGATGTGAAAATGCAGAACTTTTTTCTTTGCTTCTGTGCATATTTAGTCACTGTACTCTTAGTACATCATGAGGTACACTCCATCAGCCTTTTGGTGCCCTATTCGATTATTGATTCACTTGTACACAATCTGCATTACTGCTTGATCTTGGTTTGGGAAAGCTGTGGACTTCTAGACCCACATTATCCTGAAGCCAATAGCCAGTCCATGATTTCATAAAGCTCACCCAATTCTTTTGGCCATTAAAGATGATGTTAAGATTGAACTACACTAGAAGAATAACAGACGTTGTCCCCAATCTCTTGTCTCATAAGGATGAACTTTTCTCTAAACTTATATTTTCAGTTGCATCTTGATGAAGACTCAAGGAAGATTTTAGTTTTGAACATACTGCTCAGACTACAACAACATAACAGGTTGCCTTTTGGTGTCCCTAGTGCCTACATCACACTCCAGAGGCTACTTTAACACACAAAATTCCATGTTGTGTCAGTTATCTTGATGATATCTTGGGCACATTTCACAGGACCGGGAGAATATTTGTGAAATTTATGTCTGGTTTTTGCACTCCTTGCACAGAAAGGTCGTAAGTGTAACTCTACAAAACATGCCAACTTTCAACCAATTATTTAGATTATATCTTCAGTGAAGAAGGTCTTTTGTCTATGAAAAGTGTGATGGGCTATTCAGAATATGCCTGTGCCTAAATTCATAAAGATCTCAAATATTTTTAGGGAAAGTGAATTATGATGTATGATTTATTCAGTAGGCAGCCTGAACAGACCTCTTGTTAAATTGTCTCCCTCCATGAAAAGGAAATTCCTTTTCAATGGTCTGAGGAGTGCCACTGGGCTATTCAGAAGTTAAAATCAGCCCTCCAGTCAGCATCATGTACCATTGGTATTGGCAACAAATGCATCCCTACAAAGTGTCAGGTTCATTTCTCTCATAAGTTTCATGGTGAATATGGGGATCCATGACAGAACAGCAAGGGTGGCATGTGCTGTTGTTGGCTACAACAAGTAGGATGCTGCGCCAGCACTGCAACCAACTCTGATTGCATCTTTTCAATCAGCAGCCTCCCTCACTGAGCAGTTCACTGTCACAATGACATCACAGCACACCACTACTGCATCACAGAGGCTAATTGGTGGACTGGTTGGTTGGTTGATCTGGGGGAGGAGACTGAACAGCGATGTCATCAGTCCCATCAGATTAGGGAAGGATGGGGAAGGAAGTTGGCCATGCCCTTTCAAAGAAACCATCCCGGCATTTGCCTGAGGTGATTTAGGGAAATCACAGAAAACCTAAATCAGGACAGCCGGACGCGGGTTTGAACCATTGTCTTCCCGAATGAGAGTCCAGTGTGCTAACCACTTTGTTACCTCACTCAGTACAGATGCTAGCCACCTACTAATCTGTTACTGTAAGTTGAAGGGCATGCCCGTAGATGACGATGTGGCCTCAATGACGGTTGAATCACTGGACCTGTCACATCCCATAAGGATGCCTCTGCTCCCAAAAAAAAAAAAAAAACAGATATAAGGCTGCACAGTGGCCATCCTTCCTTGGCTGCTCTTACCCAATTCACCTCTATCAATGGAAAGCAACTTCTGAAACTGTTTACAGTGTGCATAGTGCTACAAATTATGAATGTGTGGTTCCTCCCTACTAGGCTTAATGCAGTTTTGTTTAACATCAGATTTAATAATGCATGCGTAACATACTAATAGTTCTAGGATTTTATTAAGAACTATGTTTTAGAAATCCTGTTTGGCTAATATCAAGTTCTACTAAGAGGTATTAACTTTTTGGTTTTGAGGACTAATTGACAATTTTAATTTGTTGTTAAAGAAATTTGTGTCAAATAACAACACTGTCACTAAATTGAGGGCTACAGTATGAGGTGTTCCATAGATGCTCAGGACAATTGCATACAAACAGATGACCAGCTTCTCCATCTCCAATATGCTCATTCTCAGGCACCAGGCTGTAACACTGTGCTCTTGGTCAAAGTGAATAATGACAATGGATGTCCCTATTTGCAGTCCACATTATAGATACAATAATTCCCTATTCACTTTTCCACTTATATATTTTCCTTACTGCATTGTGTGCCCGCATTGGTGCCTGATGGCATTTAGATGGGCAGTGGGTAGTGGTCAATGTTAAATGTTTTGGCTCATCAATGTATAAATACAACTGTTCAAATTGGCTCTGAGCACTATGGGACATAACATCTGAGGTCATCAGCCCCTAGAACTTAGAACTACTTAAACCTAACTAAACTAAGGACATCACACGCATCCATGCCTGAGGCAGGATTCGAACCTGCGACCGTAGCGGTCACGTGGTTTCAGACTGAAGCACCTAAAACTGCTTGGCCACAGCAGCTGGCAATACAACTGTAATTTTGGTTCTTGGAAACAGTATATTTACAGTCCCAAAAATAGATTTACTATAGAACTTAGCTACATCTATAATTCTGTTGTTCAATTTCAGTTTTTTACTAATGAAGACTGAGATACTAGCATATTTCAGATGACGTTCTGCAGTAAGCTTCACTATTCCATATCCATTTTGCACTCTTAATTCCAATTCTCCTAGTAATAGCCAATATTTGTTACTCAAATGCGCACTAAATTTGAAATTTTATGGATGCCACTGAAGCTTCAAAAGGTTATTTTTTTGTGACTGTACAATACTGCATAGGAACATTAAATTACTTTTATCATAAGCTGACCATCACTGACTACTTCAGAATTATTGTCCTATACTGCACACATTTGTTCTAATTTTTGTGTATGAGTTTGTTTTGCACAATCCAATGTATTCAATGTCAGCTATCTGCACAGTGAACTGGTCTCTTTCTTCAGTTTTTTTTTTTTTTTTTTTTTTCTGACTGGACAGTTCTTGTATTGCAGCGGCGTTACCAGGCATTAATACAATGTTATGTAAACTGATGGTAAAGGGAGGAGAAACGAAAGGAAAAGGAAGCAACAGATGATATCAGCTGCACTGGGACTTTACGTGGAATTGGCAGCGACGAGTGAAAATGTGCGGGACTCAAGCCTGGCACATCCTGCTTACTAGGCAGTTGTGTTAACCACTGTGCCCCCCCACACAGTGTTAATAGTAAATGTGCTGGCTATCTTGGAACACTCCCTGACCAACCCACATTCCCATCTAGTACCACCACTTATCTGCTGTCACTCTCCATGTCCTCTGTGCTCACTAATAGCAGGTTCCTGTTCGAGGTGTAACATAAATGTGCACCCGCACTGATGGTTGGGGATTCATAGCCCATCGAGATGTATCAATTATGTGCATGCATGAAGTGTTCCTTCAAACATGTCCAAAAGAACAAACACCACACATTAATGTAATTAATACAATAATCATTAAGCAGCTGCAGCAGTTTAAGTATTTGAAGTATAAGTAGTATAAATAGTAGTAGTAGTAGTAGTAGTAGTAGTAGTAGTAGTAGTAGTAGTAGTATGCTTACTGTCAGTTTTTTTGAGTTACATATAAGTTTCTGTGATTGAGGCTACAGCATATTGCATAGAGTAATGCTTACATATTGTTCTAATACATGAGAACAAGCTGCAAAATTGCAAAATCTTTAGATAAGATAATATTTCTGTCATGTTTGTCTCATCACATTTTGTGGTTCACTTCAGAATGTCTGCCTAATTTAGCTGGTTTCCAGTCTACTGATTTTGTGCATGAAATTGTAACTTTTGCATTTCTGTATGATAAACAAAATGTTCCAGAACTCTCATTCAAAAAAAGAATGAAAGTATAACCTAGATTTCTTTTCTGACTCTAAAGTTGTGTTAGATATAGATCATTTTTCTTTCATACAGTAAAAAAGGATAATTAGACAAACAGAAGCAGGATAAAAACAATAAGAACATATCCGAGTCACATATTACTCTTACATCTCCAAGGATTTCCCCTTACTACTCAAACATAAAGATTACAGAATGTTAATATTTGATGGTATCAATATAAACATTAGGTTTAAGAACAGAAATATAAATCATTTGCTAAATACATTAAGATGTGTAACTTCTGCTGTATAAATGACAAACCCACATGGTAGGCACGATGCCTAGATAATACAGCGCAGCCCCAAAAGACATGGTCAGATGTCAATGTAACTTCTTAAATGTACACACCATTTGGCTGGTATGAAAATTACAGTGGCAATTCTCTGTGACAGGTAGAATGGCCACCAGTGTGCATTAGTGTTCTTCACGATTAATGTTGTTACCAAGCCCAGCATGATGTGTAAGTGGTGTGAACAATTTCAGATGTTGAATTATTAGTGTGGTGGATACAGTGGTGCAGCTTGTATATGTGAGACAGTATTATAAGCACTTGTCAGTGTTTGAAAGTGGCATTGTTTTGGGTCTCCAAATGTGGTCAAATTGTGTAATACCCATATTTGTGAGCATTTGGATGTGGTAGGGGCCCAGTATCGCACTGCATGAGAACATAAGACCAGGCATACTTGTTAAGATTACTGTTGTTCACATCTGTCCACAACAGCAGAGGTTCACTGTATTGTGCATCAAGCACATTTTAACTCTTTCAAATCTGTGCCTCCATCTGAGAACCATTAATGGGGGACATTCTGCAACATTCTATGTCATCCGGCACTGTTGGTTGGAGACTAGCAGCAGTCATGCTTGGGAATTACCATCCATTAACATCAAAACCCAAGCAGCTGCATTTGCTGTAGAGCCACAACTGGGAAGCATGGAATGTTTATGAATAATGTCACATTGTGTTCAGTGATACAGTGCAGATATGTCCAACCCTGGATGAGCATCATTGGTGAGTATGGCGGTGACCCTAGAGAGGTTTCATTCTTCCGATGTTTCTGGGAGGTATAGCAGTGTTACTCCTGGTGTCAATGGTGTGGGTAGCTGGTAGTGATTGTGGGAACTCTGATGACAATGGTATGTCACAGACATCCTGCATCCTCACATGTTACCTCTCATGTGACAGTATTGCAGTGCCATTTCTCAACAGACAATGCTCCGCCAAAGTAGTATGGGTCTCTACGAACTATAGACTGATGCTGAGAGAATCCCACGCCCAGCAGATTAGCCCCCAATGGGACATGTGTGGACTAGCTCAAATGTTCATTTTATCCCAGTGTAAGTGCCCAGGATGCCAAGGACCAGGTAAACAGTTGTGGACCAGCATGCTTCAGAAAGAATACAATGGCTTTATGAAATCATTCCCAACTGAATCATTTATGTCTGTAGACTGCAAAAAAACGTATGTTTGAAGCTGAGGATACGTATTGTATTTGTATAGTCATTCCCTCTTCATATTCCATTCACTGATGGCTGCTACATTCTGGTGAGTGAATTCACATTTCTCCAATTTTACTTTCATGGTCATTATGCATGAAGTACTTTTGGAGGAAGTAGTAAACTCTGCATCCCATTCTGGAATTCCGCTCTCACGATGTTGGAAGTAAGCTTTTATATAAAATAGCCAAGAGATTATTGAACAATTTGGTAACATTCTCATGCTTATTGGAAGAGTTGATAATATACTGATTTTTCCCTTACACTCCTATATTTTATTAATACAACTTTCCAAGGATACTAAAATGATGAAATATGTCCCAGCATCAACTAACCATATTTTTATGGACCTCTTTCACAAATAAATCACATTTCCTTGAGTTTTTGCTGTGAATCCTTGTCTGCTGCTGATCTTTCCTACAAAAGCAGCCTGTGTCTGCATTTCATGGTAATATACTAATAACAGTTCCTCCACATATTTAACTGTATTATCTGCAAACAATTCAAAAGACCTACAGATCTTGTCTACCGTGCCATTTAAATATATTAACACCCCCTTTCTACAGTTTTCCAAGGACAGATCCACAAAAGCATAAATACAGAAAAAGCATAGGAAGCACAGCAAGTGAAAATAAATAAATTACCGTACTCTTACTGCTCTTCTATTTATATTATAGAAAATGTGAAATTAAAACAATTTCAATTTTGCCCATTAAATAAATCTGAATTAATTGCAGTAATTGTTTTTGTTTCTTTCTAACAGCAATTAGCTCCACTCTTTTGTGAAACCACATTAAAAATATATTTATGTTCTTATGTGAGACTTGTTATTGATAAACATTACAAAATAATGGTAAATAAAACTTGTAACACAACATTGGTTAGAAAACTAAAGTTGGCAGTCTTCATAAACAGAGAACAATAGGCACAAAATTTACAGCTTATTTTCGACAAGGAGGCCAGTCAGTTCAGGTATGTCCTGGGTGAAAAAGAGGGAGAAATTGTCATTATGTTGTGGAGCACCTTCAGGAGGAATGTTTACATCTGACATCAGGTCTTCCCAACCCAAGACTGTGTGCAAAGTTCAGATTAGAAAATCTGACACTGAAGTAACAATGACAATTACAGAGACAGCCATCTTCAAAAATGGTGTTTATTTGTATAAATGACTGAGAAATTAAATTAAAGCTGTTGCAATACAATACAGTGAACAAAAGGAAGGTCACTACTAGGGTCACTATCATCAGATCATGATTATCATTAAGGCAGTGACTCAGCATACATTCCCAACCTTCCAAACACTATGGACCTATAATACAGGCAGCTAGGACCCAATACAACAACAGTGCTTACCACACTGTTACATGATCAATAACTTTGCATACAGTCTGCATTTTCTGCTTTGTTCCACGGCTGACTTTGAGCAGGAATACAAACCGCCTTTTGCAGAAATCTGTATGAAAATCAATGTTAAAGGTTGTGATAATGTCAATGAAAAGTTAAAATGTGGGAAATTTTGTAACATGGAATTGTTAATTATGGCAAAACTTGTATTGATAGAATAGGACTTCTGTTGTGACAAAAAATCAAAATAAAATTTGGGAAACATGAAATTCAGGAACACAAAAATGGGGTTTTAGTGTCTACATCAAACAGTAGTAGTTCTATTGTACTTTCATGAGCTACTTTCACTTCTCATGACATCTCTCTAGTTAGGGTAATGTACGAAGTTCTGGTTGCCAGTAAGTGTTAGGACTTCAGTCCTTCTCACTTGTGGTATAATATGGCAGAACAACACATTTTGTTTGCAAGGCAGCAGGTTAGATCTGCCTCAAAAGCATTTTGAAAGTCAAGAAATACTCTACTGTCTACATACAGCCTTAAGGGTCTTGTGACTGGAAAAGGAAAGAGCAATCTGAGTTTCAATCATTTCTTGCAAATACCACTTTGATTCTTAAAAATGTTATTGAAACTAAAAATTTAAAAAGAACAAAACTGCCTTAACACACACTGCATAGGTCTGAAATAAATTGACAACAAGGGAAGAGGTACTGATATGAATATGTCCCCTGTACCTTTTTTAAAACATGAAACCACCTGTGCCATTTTTCACATAAAGTGGGTTTCTCTATTGTCTCAGGGAAAAACAATAAATTAATTTTTTTGTTACAGTAGACATGTTTGCACACAAAATTACTGGATATTGGGTCTGCCTATTAAAAATGTAAACATCTTTTAAGTTATGACTACTATAATAAAGTTAGAATTTAACAGAACAAAATTCCGTTTAGAGAGAAATTGATCTGTTAACTCACCAACCAAACTCACAATAACATCATTTAATAGCAGATGACAATCTACCAGTATCAAATAATGTATATAGGTCCTATACAACTCAATAGTGTAGAAATATTACGGTAATGATAAGAGACAAAAGCTATTTGTAGTCCTTATTTTGTTAGAATAATTATTACCTAAAACATGTTCATATTTTCAAAACCAACATTTTCAAAACTACCCATTGATGGTGGCACAAAGCTATTGAAACACGTTTGGGTTTATATTTAAGAACACTTTTTGCAGTACAGCTAGACTTCATATCCAGAAATAAATAATCAACATCTACTAGATGAAAGACAATTTGATTTGTATAGGTGATATTAAACACAGTAAGTAACCTGCTGCCTCAAATACTCTACCTACAATGGGAAACTTTAGTTCACTTTGGATTCTGCAATCACTTGTTTAAATTTTAAGCATTTTTACACACATTACTATTGAAAGGAGGCTTCATCATGCAATTTTCTTCAGTAAATAAATTTCACAAGATGTAGTTAAATAGTTCAAAATTTTCTGTACCATCATTTATTTTAATGTTTGATCTTAAACAGTTAGTATCTGGTGTACAGTCATGTGCTTACATAACACGAAATTTTAACAGTGTACCTTGTAGTAGTAGTAGTAGTTTATTAAAAGAAGTGAAGACTAAAACTTCTGTCACACTGTGAGAAGGAAACCTATAAAATGACACTCATTCACTCACTCCACTCACTCACTCCCACCTCATTCACATTAACCCACACAATCACTCTCTCACACAGGCCTTAATAGAATGGAGGAGGGTGAAAGGTGCTATATGTGTGATTAAACCAGAAGTATTACCATAGAACAGCTAAAAAAGAAAAACACAGGGAAATGTGACTGGTAGATCACTTACAAAAACCTGGGTGAGGCAGTCAGCCTGTTAACACATTAAGGCCATCTCTCTAAAATTTGCGGAAACAAGTTGAACAGTTCACCAAATAATTGTGTACCTTGCTGTCGTCTTCAAATGATACCTGTAGCCTTTGTGTCTCCTGTATACTCTTACCATTCTCCACCCATTCCCTCATGACCAGGACGCACACCGTGGCAGGTGGATTGGTGTGTAGGATGCCATCACCGAATGCCAAATGCTTGGGACTGTGTTGTAAATGAAGCTACTGAAATATTAGTGGCCCGGCAGCCTGATCAATAGAGACAGTGGCTTTCCTCTCAGTAAAGTGTCGGGCCCAGCACTCAGCCAACTGAAGCCACAACGTCAGCCAAGAGTGACTTCCACACCAGACGGGGTTGAAGCAAAAAGGGCTAGAGGTTGTGTTCACCATTCAGCCCCCCCCCCCCCTTCTGCCCCCCATTCTCCACCACACCATCCACTGATGTACACCAGGAGGTAGTGAGGGGAGGCCTGAAGACCTTGGGAGTTATGAGTATACAGGAGGTGCAATGTAGAGAAGGCACTAAATCTACAGGTATCACATTAAGACGATAGCAAGGTACACTGCTGAGATATCATGTTACACAAATGACTGCACCCAGCTCTACACTTAAGAGCAATACAATCTAGCCATTTTAGTGTCAGTATGCTAACAATCTAGCAATAAATGCTTTGTCCCAGAGAGAGAGAGAGAGAGAGAGAGAGAGAGAGAGAGAGAGAGAGAGAGAGAGAGAGAGAGAGAGAGAGAGAGAAACTGCATGCATCACAGTTTGGACTAAATAGAATTGAATCAAAAAATTGCAGACTAGTTAAAGCATAACTTAACTGTGAACATACATTAAGTCTAAATTATTTTGAGTCTCAAGTTACATATTGATGCTAGCTTACAGATTCTGTGCATTATGAAAAATTTATACTAGCTACTTACCACCAGTAAAAGAGTAGCACCACAGATGGTAAGGAAATCAGAAGTTGAAAATTATGCCAATCTCTTGCAAAGTAGGCAAATCCAACCATTGACATATGCCCCAGACTAAATGGAATATGACTTAAGGTCGACACAATCATTCGCCATTTTCCACCTAAAATTTCCATGCCTGTAACAAAGATTACATCTAAGGGATAGCTCACTTTTACATATACAAATTATTTTATTTTATTTTCTCATAAATACAGCTGTTGTGAATGTTGTAAACATGATATTTGTATAACTGTACAACATAATTATATTACATCACTAGTATTATTATACAACTATTTACTGAGCAATAGATTAAAATAATTTACACTTATTGTACTTTCCATAATCTTGGGTGTTTTACCACTTTTGTACAAGATACTCTAATTCATTGATGCATTCTGGGATTGGGCTGAGGATCTCTCTTTAACATCATTATTTTCAAATGTAATGGAAACCATAATGAAAATTAGACTCATGGGCTAACTGAAGTACAATTTTTGTGTAAAGAACAATTTGGGCTCAGGCCTAGTAAAAGCACACAACCAGCTATAGCTCATTTTATACATGTTCTAGAAGCACAACATAAAGGAGATCTTATTACAGGCATCTTCCTTGCCTTTGTAAAACCTTCAATACAGTAAATAAATACAGTTAAATAAACCGGAAGCTCTAGGTATAAGAGCAATAGCAAATAAAGTAGTTTCATTCATATCTAAAAAAACAGAGTGCAATGGGTAGAGATATTGACTCAGAATACAATAACATTGGAGTCCTTCAAGGAAGCGTGCTTGGCTCAATGCTCTTCTTGATACATATCAATGATTTTTCCCAAGATTGTCAAACATGGTGAACAAATTTTTGTCAGCTGATGACAGTAACATTCCAACCAGTGAAACATCATGAAGTGTACTAAAGGACAAAGCTGAAGAAACACTCACGCATATATACAGATGGATAGACAACAACAAATTAACACCAGATGTAAAAATATCCAACAATGTTAGTTTCCGCATAAGCAAAAGACACCTGTAGTAACACGATTCACGTTTCCGTCGCACTTCACCTAGTGTAGGCCGGGAACTGTCTGCTAGACCTGCCCGATGTGAACTGCTGGGCCCAGCCCGTGTTGCTGGAGTTGTTGTTGTTGTTGTTATGCCGGCAGAGGTCGCGTCCGAATTCTCGCGTGCCCTCTGGTGGACGGGACTCTACTTGGAGCAACTACCATCCGTGACGCGCCGTGCCAATGTGCGCCTCCCGCGATCTTTCTGGTGGCTACGGCACTCGTACTCCTTCGGGGGGTGCAGCCACTGTGATCCACTGCGTCAGAAGGTGGAGCGTTGGGCCGGAGCGATGACCTCCACATCCATTGGATGGCCGGAGTCGAGGGGATCTGCCAACCCTCGAGCCGGAACCTACGAATACGGCTGGAAGTGACCCACACGAAGAGGCCCCCGTCGTCCCACAACCGGAGCCCGGGACAGAACGGGCAACAAGCTGGCGAACGCTGGATCCTGTTCCACCTCGGGAGGGGCAAGACCCAGTGGCGGGGACGAAGGGGAAGGGACGACCCCAGGTGAACCAGCCTCCTGAGAAACCGAGCCTGCTAGGGGGGCCGGCTCTCGCTGGGGCATCTTGAATGATGGTGATGCCAGTGCTGGAGCTACTGGAGGCTGCCAAGGCTGAGAACCATCACAGTGCGGCAGAGTCACAGCAGGGAGAGGAGGTAACATCCCCTGTGAAACCAACACCGGTGCCGGCAATAGGGAAGCCGGTGTCCGAGAGGTCGGAGGGAGGGTGCCCGAATGTGGACATAGCTGATTTTGGTGACGACGTACCACCCGGTACCCCGCCTGCAAGGTATAGAGCCGGCGGCCATGTTGGCGCAGGACCACCGCCGGTATCCAACGTGGATTGCGACCAAACCCACGAGCCCAGACTGCCATACCCAGTGGAAAGCCAGGCACTCCGTTTTGTGATGACTGGCGAGGACCAGGCCGGAGGAGGTGCAGCAGAGTCCTACGTTGACGCCCATGGAGGAGCTCTGGGGGGCTGCGTTCTCCCATTGGCGTGGTCCGGTATGCCGTCAAGAAAAAGTCAATGCTTCCTCTGCAGGAAATTCGTGCACATACTTTTTCATCTGCGTCTTAAATGTGCTTCCCCATTCGATTGTGGATGAAAGGGGGGAGAGCAAACGTGCCGAATACCGAAGCGCCTACAAAAATCCTGGAAGGTCTGAGAAATAAACTGCGGTCCATTGTCCGAGACCAGGGTGATTGGCAGACCACAGAAAAGGTTTTTGCTAGTGCCTGGATTGCAACTTCTGAAGTGGTTGAGGAGCAGCGAACCACATATGGGAATCGGGAATAAGCATCAATGACAATGAGCCAAAAGCCATTGAGAAACAGGCCCGCAAAATCGATGTGAACACGTTCCCATGCTTGGGTTGCCGGCGGCCATGAAGAGAACGCTGCCCTGGGAGATGCTTGTTGGCTCGCACACTGGGAACAGGCGGCCACCAAGTGCTCAATTTCTCTGTCAATACCAGGCCAGTACACATGTCTGCGAGCCAAGGTTTTAGTACGGGAAACACCCCAGTACCCCGCATGTAATAACGTGAGGACCTCCATTCGTAAACCTGCAGGAACAACCATGCGAGGAGCTGTATTATCGGTAGCCAGAAGGAGAACTCCTTCCAAGACCGAGATGCGGTCTCGTAGAAGAAAATAATTACGAAGAGGGTCCGAGGCCTGGCCCGGAGGGCGGGAAGACTACCCCTGCTGTGCTGAATGAGGCGAACTACTTGCCGGAGAACTGGGTCAGCCGCCGTTTCCCTTTTTTTTTTTTTTTTTTTTTTTTTGGTAGGGTTTAAGGGCGCTCAACTGCTGAGGTCATTAGCGCCCAGTCACTGGTGTTAGAGCACATGGAATCTGCTAAAACTCAAGGGGACGGGGGGACACCAGAAGGACCTGACAAAGATGCAGATAAAATAAGTAAAAAGGTTAAATGTCTTTGGACAAGCCAGTTAACGTTATAAAACGCAGAATACGAGCATCATCAGCTAAAACATCCGGTAAAGTAGATGGCAGGGACAAGACAACACGAAATTGACTAAAACGGGGACACGACAATAAAACATGGCGCACTATTAATGCCTGACCACAAGGGTACTGCGGGGCTGGGTCACCGGAGAGCAGGTAGCGGTGGCTAAACCGGCAATGCCCAATCCGCAACCTGGTCAGAAGGACCTCCTCGCGCCGAGATGGTCGGGAGGATGTTGTCCAAGCAGTTGGGAGCGGTTTTACTGCCCGGAGCTTGTTTCCTTGGAGGGATGACCAAGCATCCCACCACAATGACACAAGCCTCTTACATACATCCCCACGAACGTCAGATGACGGGACACAATGGGAGGCTGGCCGAGGCAGGAGGCCTGCAGCCTTGGCTGCAGCATCTGCAGCCTCATTCCCAGGCACTCCTACATGTCCGGGAACCCACAGAAAGCTGACAGAACCACCATTATCAGCGAAAGAATGGAGGGACTGCTGTATCCGTTGAATCAAGGGATGGACCGGATAGGGAGCTCCAAGGCTCTGAAGAGCACTGAGTGAGTCAGAGCAGAGTACATACGATGAATGGCGGTGGCGGCGGGCATACTGAACGGCCTGATGGAGAGCAAAAAGCTCGGCCGTAAAGCTGGAACATTGGTCGAGGAGCCGGTATTTAAAGGTGGCGGCCCCGACGACAAAGGCACAGACGACGCCATCGTCAGTTTTGGAGCCATCGGTGTAAATAAAGGTGTGACCGGCAAGTCGAGCACCAAGTTCGACAAACCGTGAGCAATACACTGCAGCCGGAGTACCCTCCTTCGGGAGTGAGCTGAGGTCGAGATAAATATGAACCGGAGCCTGGAGCCAAGGTGGTGTCGGGCTCTCACCCTCTCTGAAGGTGGTAGGGAGGGCAAAATCCAATTTTCGAAGCAGGCGACGGAAGCGGACTCCGGGGGGCAGCAGGGCAGACACATACAACCCGTACTGACGGTCGAGAGAATCGGGGAAGAAGGACTTGTAAGAGGGGTGGGCGGGCATAGACAACAGCCGGCAGGCATACCGACACAGCAGTACGTCGCGCCGGTAGGTCAATGGTAACTCGGCAGCTTCAGCATAAAGACTCTCGACAGGACTAGTGTAGAAGGCTCCGGTCGCAAGACGTATCCCCCGATGGTGGATGGAGTTGAGCCGGCGTAAGAGGGATGGCCGAGCGGACGAGTAGACAAAGCTCCCATAATCCAGCTTCGATCGGACAATGGACCGATACAAGCGAAGCAACACAGTGCGATCCGCTCCCCAAGATGAACCACTAAGAACTCGGAGGACATTAAGGGAACGTGTACAACGGGCCGCCAAATAAGAGACATGTGAAGACCAACACAGTTTCCTGTCCAACGTGAGCCCTAGAAACTTAGTTGTGTCCACGAATGGGAGAACAACGGGACCGAGATGTAAGGATGGCGGAAGGAACGCTTTATATCGCCAAAAGTTGATACAAACCGTCTTCTCTTCAGAGAACCAGAAGCCATTTGCCACGGTCCATGAGTAAGGGCTGTCTAGACAACGCTGAAGACAGCGCTCCAGGAGGCATGTTCTCTGGGCACTGCAGTAGATCGCGAAGTCATCGACAAAGAGAGAGCCTGAGACATTAGGTGGAATGCAATCCATAATTGGATTGATCGCGATGGCAAAAAGGGCTATGCTCAAGACGGAGCCCTGAGGCACTCCGTTCTCCTGGAGGAAGACGTCAGACAATACAGAACCCACACGTACCCTAAACTTTCGATCCGCTAAAAAGGAATCAATAAAAAGGGGCAGGCGACCGCGTAGGCCCCACCTGTGCACAGTGCAGAGGATACCTCCTCTCCAACAGGTATCATAAGCCTTCTCCAAGTCGAAGAACACGGCTACCGTTTGGCGCCTTCGACAAGGTCACAAGGTGGTCAACAGCGGATCGGCGGCGACGAAAGCCGCATTGGACATTAGTAAGTAGTCGTCGAGATTCAAGAATCCAGACTAACCGAGCATTAACCATGCGCTCCATCACCTTACAGACACAGCTTGTAAGAGAAATGGGGCGGTAACTAGAAGGAAGGTGTCTATCCTTCCCGGGTTTGGGTATAGGAACAACAACGGCGTCACGCCAACGCATGGGGACTTGACCTTCGGTCCAGACGCGATTGTAGGTACGAAGAAGGAAGCTTTTGCCCGCCGGAGAAAGGTGTGCCAGCATCTGAACGTGAATGGCATCTGCCCTCGGAGCAGAGGACCGGGACAGTGCAAGCGCACGTTCGAGTTCCCGCATAGTAAAGGGGGCATTATAAGTTTCCAGATTCAGCGAGTGGAAGGAAGGTCGCCGAGCCTCTTCTGCCTCTTTCCTGGGAAGGAAGGCAGGATGGTAATGGGCGGAGCTTGAAACCTCGGCGAAAAAGCGGCCAAAGGCGTTGGAGACAGCCACAGGATCAACAAGGACCTCATTACCTGAGGTCAGGCCAGGTACCGAGGAGTGGGCCTTAATGCCCGACAGCCGGCGCAGGCTACCCCAAACGACGGAAGAGGGAGTAAAACTGTTAAAGGAGCTGGTGAAAGAGGCCCAACAAGCTTTTTTGCTGTCTTTGATGACTCTACGGCATTGCACTCGGAGTCGTTTGTATTCAATACAATTCGCCAACGTAGGATGGCGGCGAAAGGTGCGTAAAGCACGTCGTCGAGCACGGATAGCGTCCCTACAAGCCTCGTTCCACCAGGGGACGGAAACGCGACGTGAAGAAGAAGTAGTACGAGGAATGGAACGTTCGGCAGCATTGATGATAACAGCCGTGAGGTATTCGACCTGACTGTCACAACTGGGAAAATCGTGGTCCAGAAAGGTCGCCAGGGAGGAGTAAAGTCCCCAGTCAGCTTTCAGTATGTTCCAGCTCGAAGGACGTGGGGATGAGGTGTGGTGCAGGAGACGAACGACACAGGGGAAGTGGTCGCTCGAATTGGTGTCAGAAAGGACATACCACTCGAACCGACGGGCAAGAGTGGTAGAACAGATCGAGAGGTCCAAGTGGGAGTAGGTATGAGTAGAGTCCGAGAGGAAAGTCGGGGCGCTGGTACTGAGGCAGACAAGATTGAGATGGTTGAAGACATCCGCCAAGAGTGAGCCTCTTGGACAGGATGCAGGAGAGCCCCAAAGGGGATGATGGGCATTGAAGTCGCCAAACAATAAGAACGGTGGGGGAAGCTGAACGATCAGGTGCATCATGTCAGCCCAACTAACAGCAGATGACGGTGGAGTGTAGATGGTACAAACTGAAAAAGTAAAAGCAGAAAGAGTAATGCGGACAGCTATTGCTTGGAGTGGGGTGGTCAATGGGATGGGATGGTAATAGACATCGTCCCGAACGAGCAACATGACCCCACCATGAGCTGGGATACCGTCCACAGCGGTGAGGTCATACCGCTCCGAGGTATAGTGGGTAAAGGCAATACGGTCAGTCGGGCGCAACTTGGTTTCCTGGAGACCAAGGATGAGCGGACAGTGCAGGCGGAGGAGCAGTTGTAATTCCTCCCGATTAGATCGAATACCTCTTATGTTCCAATGAAACAACGCCATCGCTAGTCAAAAAGTTGGGGGAACGAGACGGGGGAAGAGCTGGTCACCTCGACGGCCGCGGAGGGCCAGGTTGTGAGGGAACAACGCTACAACCGACGGGAGGCGGATCCGGTTCCATCGACTCGTCACCAGCTGCGGCCGCTGTCCCTGGTTGTGTAGGAGGGGCCGCATCATTTGCCGACGAAAGGCTGGCGGAGCGCCTGGCAGCAGAGCGTCCCGACGAAACTGAGGACGGCCGGGAGCAGCGACTCACGGATGGAGCGTCAGACGAAACGCGCCAGGGTGGAGAGGGGGATAGAGACTTCTTCTTGGAGGCCTTCTTGGAAGGCCGAGGAGGCACAGGGATGGTGGGCTGGACCCGAAGAAGGTCCTCACGCGCGGGGTCCGTTTTGGAACGCCGGACCTCGGAAGCTGGGGTCCAGAACGTTTCCCCGATGGACGCCTGAGAAGAGGATCACTTCTCAGGTGGCGTGGGGGGAGGAGGAGGAGGAAGGGTGGCCCCTGGGGCAGAGGGGGTGGGGGCCACGGTGGAGGAGGATTTGGAAGGGAGGGATTTGGGAGGCGGAGGCAGAGCCCCCTGATGGGCAGAGGAGGCGGAGGGGGGACAGGATAGGGGTGAGGATACCGCGGAAGGAGTGGACACAAATGAGGCAAACGAAGTGGTCAATGGCACGGGATGGAGGCGGTCGTACTTCTTCCGGGCCTCAGAATAAGAGAGCCGATTCAAAGTTTTGATTTCTTGTATCTTCTTCTCCTTCTGATATGCGGACAATTAATGCACTGAGGTGGTGGTGTGCATGTATGTTCCTCACGAAGAGGACGTCCACAATCGCCACAAAGGGGCTCAGCCTCACACCGTGACGACATGTGCCCAAAGCGCAAACACCTAAAACAGCGCATAGGAGGTGGGACGTAAGGTCGCACGTCACACCGGTAGCACATCACCTTTACCTTCTCTGGGAGAACGTCCCCCTCGAAGGCGAGGATAAAGGCCCCGGTGTCGATGCGATGGTCTTTGGGGCCACGCTGGACTCGCTGGACGAAATGCACGCCTCGGCGCTCCAGGTTGGCCCTGAGCTCCTCATCAGATTGTAGCAGGAGGTCACGATGAAAAATAACCCCCTGCGTCCTATTTAGTGCCAGATGTGAGACAATGGATACTGGGATGTCCCCTAGGCGGTCGCACGC
The DNA here is from genome assembly GCF_021461385.2 of Schistocerca piceifrons. NCBI lineage: Eukaryota > Metazoa > Arthropoda > Insecta > Orthoptera > Acrididae > Schistocerca > Schistocerca piceifrons. Next base: position 162,787,252 of record NC_060149.1, read on the forward strand.
CTGGAGCGCTGCCGACTTTGTGGCGGAGGTGGTCTTGATAAGAACGGACCCTGAACGCATCTTGCTGAGAGCCTCGATTTCCCCGAAGATGTCCTCAATGTGCTGAACAAAGAACATGGGCTTGGAGGTGGCGAATGTGCCCCCATCGGTTCGAGAACAGACCAAATAGCAGGGGAAGTACTTCGCCCCAAGCCGGCGGGCCTGTCCCTCCTCCCATGGAGTGGCCAAGGGGGAAAGGGCAGGAGAACCAGGACCAGAAACGGTACCTTTTCTTTTGAAAGACTCGGCCGCAGAGCGACCTGATACGTGTTGACGTTTCATCTGCGAAACGTCCGCCCCGATACCACCCACTCCGACCAGGGGCTCTCCCCACGGGCGCCACCCAGCCGCAGCAAGGGCCACCTGGCAGGATGACCATTGCCGGGAGTCCTGATGCCCCAAGGAGACGGGCATCTACTCCTTGGCCGACGTGGGGAGGGTGCAGCTCAGGTATCGGCAGTACGATCCTTGTGTTGTCAGGAGGCTACAACCTAGAGGGTACATGACGACCCCACCACAACGGGCTGGCTACCGTGCTGGATTTCAGGTGCCATGGAAAGTCCATCATGATCGCTGGTGCAGATGGAGATGCACTATGGGCGTAACTTGGACAACCCATCAGGCGTTTAGGCCCAATTTGAGGAATAGTGGGTACGGTTACAACGCCGGTGCAATGCTGAGTGCCAAGGTCTTAGTGCACTTAGGACCAGTGGTACACCACGTAAGGTGTCCTTCCACAAAAGGCTCGTACTTCAGTAGAATTTTGAAATATGGAGGTCAAACCCCAAGGGGGACCATCACATGGAAGGCCGAAACGGTTGAAACTCCTTTTAGTCGCCTCGTACGACAGGCAGGAATACCTCGGGCCTATTCTTACCCCAGACCCGCAGGGGGGCCGCCGTTACCCTGGCGACTCGAGAACTAGTGATCGGGAAGCCATCAACCGCTTGGCGGGTCGCCACATCCAAATGAAAACACATAATCTCCTCTCGATCGAACGTACGATCCGGGCCCACTGGAAGACGAGAAAGAGCGTCGGTGTTGGCATGCTGTCCTGTAGGGCGAAAATGAATGTCATAATGCTACTTAGAGAGGAACAAGGCCCAGCGCTGTAGTCTGTGGGCCGCCCTATCCGGAATCTGAGAGGCGGGGCCAAATAACGATATTAACAGCTTATGGTCAGTGATTAACTGAAACTTCGTGCCATACAAGAAAGGTTGAAACTTGGTAACAGCGTAGACAATGGCCAAAGCCTCTTTTTCCACCTGGGATTAATGGGCCTGCGCGGGACTAAGCGTTTTAGACGCAAACACCAGTGGTTGCTCGGAACCATCTGCATTGCGATGGGCCAGGATCGCCCCCACCCCATACTGCGAAGCGTCTGTAGTCAGGATCAACGGCTTATGGGGATCAAAAGTAGCCAAACAAGGGGCTGACGTGAGGAGGCCCTTCAACAAGGTGAACGCTCGCTCACATGCAGGCGACCAATCAAAAGGAACACCCTTGTGCAGAAGGCAGTACAGGGGGTGGGCTATAGTGGAAGCCCTGGGAATGAACCGGTGGTAATAGGCTATCTTGCCTAAAAAAGCTTGTAACTCTTTCAGCGAAGCGGGCCGAGGAAGGTTGACGATACCTTGGACCAAACTTCCTAGTGGCTGGATGCCGTGCCGAGATATGGTGTAGCCCACATACTCAATGGACGGTTGAAAGAAGGTTGACTTATGCAGGTTGCAACGCAGGCCCACAGACCTCAATTTGAGAAAGAGGGTGCGAAGGTTGTGCAAGTGTTCCTTCGTGCTGCGGCCTGTGACAATTATGTCATCCAGGTAATTAATACAATGAGGGATTGTCCACGTGACATGTTCGAGATAACGCTGGAATATCGCCGGGGTACTGGATATTCCAAAGGCCAACCGCTGGTATTGGTAAAGGCCAAACGGAGTGTTGACGACCGCCAGCCGTTTGGAGTCCTCATCAAGTGGTATCTGATGATAAGCCTCCGACAGATCGATTTTCGAAAAATATTGGCCTCCTGCCATGGCAGAGAACAATTCATCAGCACGAGGCAAAGGATAGGTGTCCACCACCAATTGTGAATTAATGGTGGCCTTGAAATCGCCACAAAGACGTAATTTTCCCGAGGGCTTCCTTACAATAACGAGGGGCGAAGCCCACTCACAGGAAGAAATGGGAAGAACGACCCCTAGGGCTGTCAGCCGGTCTAGCTCTTCCTTTACTTGAGGGCGGAGAGCCAAGGGGATCTGCCTCGCGCGTAGAAAACGCGGGCGAGCCGACGCCTTCAACGTTAAGTGAGCTTCAAAATCTGAAACACGCCCCAGGCCCTCCTCAAAAATATCTGGAAAGTCTGAGATCAAAGATTCCAATGATTGATAGGGAACGTCTTCGGAGACCAACTGTATGGTGTCAGTGATAGAAAAACCGAAAGCTTGAAAGGCATCCAGGCCAAAAAGGTTAGCGGAGCTCGGATCCCTGACAACAATAAAAGTAATAGGCCGAGTGTGATTTGTAAGTCACGTCGGTAGTGAATTGACCCAACAGGGGAATGAACTGTTTACCATAACCGCGGAGACGCCGGTAAACTGGCGCCAACGGGGGCGATCCAAGGTCGTAATAAGTTTGTGCATTCAACAACGAAACTGCCGCGCCCGTATCTACTTGCAGTTGTCATCGGCGCGACCGAACGGACACCTCGATGAAGAGTTTGCGCGCCGATGCGTCGGGAGCCTGGCCCGATGAA